>NC_084481.1:183306806-183659306 GCF_030035675.1 Rhineura floridana | reverse complement strand
GAAGTGTGGAGAACTGCAAAAATTGCCCCTCCTACACACGGCAGTTACCATTAAAAGAGGGGTGGAGAGATTCTGTTAGGTAAGGTTAGAGATGAGTGAATCTGTCTATTTCAGTTTCTCATCATGTCTCATTTTTCCAGTCTTAAGAGAATCTCACCACCCCGTTTAAGGGTAACTGCCATGTGTACAGGAGGGGTGATTTTTGTGGGATTAAACTTCCCTTCCTACCCACTGTGATCCTGCTATAATGTTGCTGCCACCCCATCATTAACTTTTTTTAAAAAACCCACTGAAAATACTACACACTACACATTTAATGTGATAGATATTTGGGCCCTTAAAATGTCTCTTACTCAGTATATATTTGTTTTCTTTCTTTCTTTCTTTAGCTGTGAAAGGGCCACCATGACAGTAGTAGAAACAAACACAGGGGAGAAACTGTTGTATGCTTTTACCCAATCAAAACAACTCCTTGCAATGTTTTCTCATCAATGATACATGCAGTACATATTTCAAAAGATACATCGCTATCACTATCGTCTATTATTCTATACAGAAGACTACACATTTTAACATCTTCCATCTGCCTTCTCTGTTTGGTGGCTCTGCACACCTACTTTCACACGTTGCTTTTTTTAAAAAAATCCTGTATTTCATATTTTTCCACATTATAACATCCCCTTACTATGGAATCTTGAATAGCTCCCAGTCTAATCTGCTATTACTATACATAAAAATCCAGATTTCACTGTATTTTTCCTTACATCTTGTGTGAAAATGCAACATCTTGGTGTGGTGTGGTGCAGCATTCAGCACCTAAAGAAAGCCCCTGTAGCCTCATCATTGATAAGAGGAGGAGGAGCCAAGATGGCGATCTAGGAGGTCGCATTACCAGGAGCTCCGTGTTTCTATCTACTAAGGAACCAAATTAACTGTAGGCTTCTGTAAAAAGTAGTGTTGAGAAAGTTTCCAGAAAGACTGTAAAGGGTTAATGTGTGCAGCAGCTCAAGGACAGCTCGAAGGAGAGGCTGCAGCTGGCACAAAGCAAACCCTGTGTATAAAGCCTTGGGAAAGAAACCGCAAGGTGAGGGGGCTGTTAGTAAGTGGACTAGAACTGTATCACTGATTTACTTTGCCTAAGGGATCAGTAAAGATCCATACTTTACACGACTTGCTTGTTGTCCGTCTTTATTCTCTTCGTTCGTGGGCATTCAAGTACTATGGAATGTGGGCATATCTTGGGAATCTAGAGCTACACAACATTAACTACTCACCATCCAAGTGTCGCTATCTCCAGTGGACTGCATATCAACCCTGCTCATATTCGAACTTGAGCAATTGTAAAAACTATTTATGGCCTGTCCACGGAGAACTGTTTTACTTAACACGGCATTCCTTCCTTTCATTTGATCTGGCTTGGCCGTCTGCCCGCCAGTGAGAACTATATCAAGTAAGCTACTACTACGAACTATAAATAGCTAACGAGCAACGAACATTTATATTTACGCCCTGGCATTGACATCAGCAAAAGGCTTTAAGATTATTTGTCTTATCTGGTTATATTACGGCGGCTTCCCCTTTTAGCAGTCTGTAGTTTGTATTTTATTTTATTTTAAAGGAACACTAGCCACTGCATTGCTGTGATTGCTTGCTTTGGACTGGATTTTAAAGTGGCAGCTCGGCAGTTACCTAGTAATATGGTTTTCACCAGGAAAAACTATAAAGATATGGGAATCGTCCCCTCACTTGAGCTCAGCATGCATGCTGGCCGAACTAAGCAGTCGAAAATAACTCATTTTTATTCCTCTAAGGAGGCTAACCCTGAAGGAATTAAAGATAAAGAAACCGCTGCCGAAAGTGCTCAACAATCAAATTTAGCAATGGACTGGTCAATAAATAACATTCCAGACTGGCAAACTGACATTTGCGACCCACCCTCTATAAATCTGGCCCAAGGAATAGCCTGGGCAGAGAGCAGGTCTTTGCAAGAAACAGCTACAATCCCCCTGGATGGGGCTAAACTTACTCAAACTGAATGTTTCTCAAGTCAACCCTTGGAAGTCCCTGAATGCATGGACAATAAAGTGAATTCCACCTCAAAGCACTCCAACCAGACTGCGTTGACTGAGGAACTAAGTGATCCAGGTAAAAAGATTGCCCAGACAGTTGAGACTTGGTTCCTCTGGATAGCAAGGGTCCTTGATCGCATTACAGTATTTTTAGCAGAATCCAACCAACTTCTAATTACTTTAACGGAAGCTCATATAAAATCTGGCCGAAACTGTGAGGAAAAGGAGACCTGTTCGCCATCAATCCTGGCCGTTATTCAAATTTTGCAACCAAAAGATCCTCCCTCGAGAGATACCAAGAAATCCAAGGGCAAGGCACAGATGTCTAGGAACAATACTGCTAGGTCGTCTAAGAGCAAGAATATTAAATCTTTAAAGAGCTGTTGCAGTTATAAAATGAAATTAGAGAATCTCTTCAAATTATTGGATGCTCCAACAACATGGGAAAAGAAGATGGCAACAGAACAGACTGTTCAGCCTGAACAAAACCAGAGTGCCAGCACTAAATCTCCACAAGAAGCTTTGGTGGCTTCACCCCCTCTATCTCGGCCTAAGCCCATATCACAGAATCAGGTTCTTGACCAACAAGATCCTTGGTCAATCGTGCCTAAAGACCCCAAACCAACCCTGAGGCGGGACAGAGGTACGAAATGGGTCTTAGTTCTAAACCGTTTTAAGCTGGCCCTGTCTAACTATCCTAAACCGGAAGGCCTTGTAACTCAGAAAGAGCATAAAATCCATCTGCTAAAGATTCTTGAATGCACTCTTCCCAGAGCTCTGAATATTGACGACATAGCTCATATAGAATATCTGTTCTACAACTACGCCAATGCTCGTACCTTGGTGTCTTTCACTGACATGGGAAAAGCCAAACTGGTATTGGATAACAGAGACTTACTTTCTACTCATGGCCTCCTAGTGACAAGAGTATTTGAGAACTTCTCGTCCCCTCGGACGTTAATCCCCCATCCTGGCATAGGTACAAATGAGACTCTGGTAAAATGGGACAGCAAGGTAGGCAACAACCTGATCAACTTGGAGTCTGAACCAACATCCTTTCAACCTAGAGTTCCGGACCCACTGGCTCGGAAAGTCCAGAAAGGAATTGACCCCCATGGGCAATTACCAGTGATAAAGGAGGAGAATAAATGGCTTATCGAAGAGGAGCTGACCCTGCTCGATTCGTTCTCTACGCTACCTACTGCAGCCCAAATGGAAATTCTGGCAAGGCTTTATGGCCTAACAACCCATCTAGAAATGAGAATGACGACTTCTAGAAACGGGGCCGCCACAGAGAACGAACTTGATAGACTGAAGAACCATGAGGTAGCCCACATTGACCATTCTAAACCCTTAGAAAGACCACCTCAAAAAGTGACAGAGGCTAATCACAATGGCTCTTTAATTCAGGGCACAGCAGAAATCAACCTATTAGCCCCAGGCACGATGCAATGCCCCTCCAAGAAGAAGCCAGCTCCTACCGCCCATAACATCGGAGCTTCTGGCTCTGTACCCCTGTCTTGGACAGATATGAGGCTTGAATTAACTGAAGAGGGGTCCCCTCAGAAGGTAATCGCCCCCATGAGCTACCCATCTAACTTCCCAAAACCAATGCTATCAAACGTAAGCAGACTCGATCCAATGTTGGACAGAATCATCAGCTGGGAGAAGGAGACCGACCTCCCATACTCAACAGAAATAAGGCAGAACTTACTGCCCTGTCAATCTGCCCCTCCTTGACAAAGAGTTAGCCAGCCCACTTCACAGCTATTGATCCTTTTGTGGAATATTGCAGGCTGGAGAAAAAAAGTATCTGATCCATCTTTCTTGGAATATCTCATAAAACATGATATAATTTTTCTCCAAGAGTCTCCCAGGAGCTATTCCGGGCAGTGTCCTCGTGTAGGGTTGATGACCGCCCTGAAAGTGATCATCTCCCTTTAGTTCTCTCTCTGGACTGTGGCAACCAAACTGTCTATGCAGACCAAGAACTAATTCTAAATGCAGACCTTGAAATACGTCCATCTCTCATCAGGTGGTTGCCCAATGTAGAAAATGATCTAAAAGAGACACTAAATTCTCAGTGCTGCCTCTCTCTCCGTGGACATGTACTTACAGCTACCTCGGCAATGATGACGCTCGGGTCTTTCCAACAATTGATTATGGCTTTGCAAAATGTTCTGCTACCTAAACCCAAGAATAAGCCACTGAGTATCGTATTCAAATCTAAACCTTGGTTCGATCACGAATGTGTAGTGCAGAAAAAACAACTAATCGCAGCATACAAAGTATATAGAACCAATAACTCCCAGCTACTATTTTCAGAATATCTAGAGCTGAAGAAATGATACAAACACTTAATTACCCGGGAAAAGGAGCTAGCGCTAAGAGAAAATTGGCAACGTCTGTTAAAAGCCTCCAGACTAAAGGATTCTACCTCATTCTGGAGGATCGTTGCCCAGGGATGGCAAAAAGTCCTTTCTAATCTGGACAGTGAATACCTGGGAGATGCATTTTACTAAAATTTATGCAAGAGAACAGTGCTATCAACACACGTTCAAATGTGACACAAAGGACCTTCCCGACTGGCCACCAGTGTTCGCTAAGAAAATCTCTAATCTTATTGCAAAAATGAAATTGAATAAAGCTCCTGGGGCGGATAATATCCCTGCCAAGGTATTCAAATATAATGTAGACTGGTGGGCCCCGACATTAGCGGCGCTATTTACATATATAGTCTACTCTATACATATTCCAGAAGACTGGGGCCTTGCGATAATCATTCCAATCTACAAAAAGGGTCCCAGACATGATCCCTCTAACTACAGGCCAATCAATCTCCTAAACACTGTTAGCAAGTTATATGCTAGCCATCTGCATGAGAAGCTGAAAGACTGGATCGAGGAAGAAAATGTTCTGGTCGAAGAACAGGCCGGTTTTAGAGCCGAACGCTCCACTATGGACCATGCCCTTGTCTTACAACACCTGGTGGATAAATATACAGCCAATCCTGGTGGAGCTCTTTACGCGGCTTTTATTGACTTTAAATCAGCTTTTGATTCAATCTCTAGGGATAGACTCTGGGAAAAACTGGAGACCACTAATATTGATAAGCACCTCCTATTGCTAATACGATGCTTATATGACAACACCTATCTACGTATTAGATGTAACAACACTGGGCATCTCTCTAGGCCCATACCCACTTTTAAGGGAGTCAAGCAGGGGTGTATTCTAGCTCCCCTCCTGTTTAACTTCTATATTAATTCTCTAGCTGAAAGCTTATTGCCGATTTGTTCGCATCCACCCAGATATCTAAGAGGCCTTTGTCCATCCTCTTGTATGAGGATGATATTGCTCTCTTATTGCTCTCATGTATTGGCTTAAGGCGCCTGCTGAGTGCTCTCGCCAAGTACTGTAGGACTGAATCCTTAATAATCAACTATGATAAGTCGAAAGTCTTAGTCTTTTCTAATAAGAGGCCAAAGCACCACTGGCGGATAAATGTGCACCCAATTGATCAGGTTGCCTCTTTCAGACACCTAGGGATGAACTTCCACTTAACGGGAGCATGGCAACCCCAAGCAATGGCTGTTATTGCCAATGCTCAAAGAAGTATGAAGGCGCTTCTTTCCTTCTATTACAATAAAGGGGGCCAATACCTTCCGGCAGCCATACAGGTTTTTGTCGCAAAAGTCATTCCACAGCTGCTATATGGTGCACAAGTCTGTACTTATGATAAGTATGCCCCCTTTGAAACAGTACAAAACAAATTTCTATGATCCATATTGGCCATCCCATGTGTTCCCAACCATATTCTACGACTAGAGGTTGGGCTCCCCACAAAATAATCCCGTATCTGAATGTGTAAAATTAAACTATGGCTAAAGATGATGTTCGCTCCAGTGGGTTTGGCTCCTTACATTTTATCAGATGCTTCCCAGTCTAAATGGAAAGAGTCGATAAATGCTAAGATATCAAGTCTAGGGTTCTCCACTACCATGATCTCCAATCTGGGTTATGCAAAAGCTAAAGAGGACATTTTCCAACGGATTCTTGACATTGACCTGCAGGGCCAATTGATGCGGGTTACAAAATCCAGATTTAATGCAAGGCCATTTATACCTGCCCACTACTTAGCGACTCTGACCACCCCCAAATTTCGAAAAGCCTTTACACTAGCCAGGTTTAACACCCTACCCTCGGCACTCCTGGAGGGTAGATACAAAAAGATACCTTATGACGAGAAGATATGTCCATGCGGTGACGGGGCAGTAGAATCGGTGGAACGTGTTACTACACTGTTTATTCTACCGCGACCTTAGATCCCAGTTAATCATCCCTATCTTACAAAACATCCCCGGCAGAAATGAGGCTTTTTATACAGATTTCCTACTATCCGATCAGTCCCCCCAGATATCAGCCAAGGTAGCTAGCTTTTGTGCCACCGCTATTCATTGTAGAAGAACTCTGTTAAGTTGAGGGTTATGTGCTGACGTAGCCTGGTTTTTATGAGACTTTGACTGTCCCGTGCTGTTTTATTGTAAATTTTTACTTTCTTTTAACGATGTATATATCTATGTTGGCCTATGACTGCAATAAAACTTATTCATTCATTCATTCATCATTGTTTTTCCCAGCATTACTGTCTTTTCTAGTGAATCATGTTTTCTCACGATGTGTTCAAAGTATAATAACCTCAGTTTCATCATTTTGGCTTCTAGTGACAGTTCTGGTTTAATTTGTTCTAACACCCAATTATTTGTCTTTTTCACAGTCCATGATATGCGCAAAGCTCTCCTCCAACACCACATCTGAGTTGATTTTTCTCTTACCCACTTTTTTCACTGTCCAACTTTCATATCCATACATAGAGATCGGGAATACCATAGTCTGAATGATCAATGATACATCTTTGCATTTGAGGACCTTTTCTAGTTTTCTAGTTCTCTCATAGCTGCCCTCCCCAGTCCTAGCTTGACTATAATCTCCATTTTGGTTAATGACTGTGCCAAGGTATTGATCATCCTTGGCAAGTTCAATGTCCTCATTGTCAACTTTAAAGTTACATAAATCTTCTGTTGTCATTACTTTAGTCTTTTTGACGTTCAGCTGTAGTCCTGCTTTTGTGCTTTCCTCTTTAACTTTCATCAGCATTTGCTTCAAATCATTACTGGTTTCTGCTAGTAGTATGGTATCGTCTGCATATCTGAAATTATTTTTTTTAATTTTATTTATAATAACAAAACAACACATATCAACATAAACAAACAACAACTATCCCAACCCAGGTCACAGAGGATGAACATATGTATAACATAAAAAGATAACATACATCATTTTCAATGCATTGGAAGAGAGATGTAATAAACTTATGGATATACCAAAAAAACAAAAAAAAGACAGTTCCGTTTTATAAATTAACAAAAATAAGATTACCAAAATTTAAGTGAACCATATGGATTTAGCTATGGATGAGAGACCGTCATGTAAACCATACGTATTTGCATATTCAATAAATAACCACCATGTAGCCATATATAAATCAGATTTAGTGTTCTCTTATAAAAAGTGTAAATTATAGGTAATTTTATCTAAGGCCAAATTCCATATATTTCTGTACCATGTCATTTTATCTAAATTTTCTAATGTTTTCCAATTTTGTACTACCGTTTGGCGAGCTGCCAGTAAAAGTTTAGAGATCAATAATTTAGATTTCAATTTAGCATTTTCTCCTCTAAACACTAATAAAAGAAATAATTCCAGAGTGAGTATAATATTCCCTTTTATAATATTTATAAGTTCTTTATGCACCATATTCCAAAATGGGATAATTTTAAGACATGTCCACCAGGAATGAAAATATGTGTCTTTATTAGAACATCCACGCCAACGAAGTGGATTCATATTAGAGGATATATATGACAAACAAGCTGGAGTTAAATACCATCTATGTAGTATTTTAAGATTAATTTCTTTATGGGTAGTGGATATAGATTTATTACATTTAGATGAGCAAATATCTTTCCATTCCATATTATTTAATTCAAGACCTAAGTCCTCTTCCCATTGAGATTTAAGCCCTGTAAATTGTCCCATTTGTAAACCTAATAATATCTTATAAAACACTGACACGGTACCTTTCCCTCTAAACCCCAATGATAACACTGAGTGTTCAAATCCAGTAAGTGGGCGAGTGGCATACTTTTTGATTTCAGGGTCTAAGAATATGAGTCAATTGATATGTATGAAACCATCCCAGTTTTAAGTTCGGAATGTTTGCTCTAAATTGGTTCAATGTAATTGGGCAATTCTGTATAAAAAAATATTTGAACCTAAAGTAACCATACTATTCCCATTTTGCAATGAATTCCTTAAATGTCACATCTTTAATACCAGGATAGGATTGCAATGGAGTTAATGGAGAGTATATTGATGAGATTTTTGATTGCCAGTTTTTCCAAATTAGAATGGTAGCTTTTGTAAATGGGTTATTAATAGAGCATATAAAGGAATATTGTAAATTTGTAAATGGTAATGACCACAATGGTCTAGACTGTAACATATCATCCTCCAATTGGATCCATGTTTTATTAGTTCTCATAATTATAAAACTTAATTGACGCAGTTGGAAGGCTGCATAATAGATCTGTAAATTAGGGAGATCCCATCCTCCATCTTCTGTGCATGTATAATATAGTTTATATGCTAACCAAGGTGTTTTTTTTGAAACACAAAATTTATTTAATTTTGCCATTAATCTGTTTTGGCTGGAGGAAAATAGGAAGAACATGAAAGCGATACAGAAATCTCAGAACTATCTTCATACGAACAGAAGCTATTCTTCCTAATATAGAAAGATTAAGTTTAGACCAGCGTTTTATATCTTTTTTAAGTTTGCTTATCAGTGGATAATTATTAATGCATAGTAATCAAGATATTTTCTTTGGAATTTGCACTCCCAAATAACAAAATGAAGTATTACAGATTGGTATATCCAATACTTTCCGAACTTCTAATTCAGTGTTTCCCAAACTTTCAACATGCGCGTACCCCTTTTGAATCATTGATTTTACCGGCGTACCCAACTTTCACAAAAATATTTGGGAGAGGGGTAAGGTATTATAACACATTTGTAATTCCTATAATTTTATATGAAATGTTTGTAAAAAAATAAATACAAAGTAAGTAATAAACATTTTAATAATAGAAATAATATTTATATAACAAAAATATATATTCAAAAATATAGAAATAATTCATATACTAATAATTAAAATAACTATTATTCAAAAAAAAAACCATTCTGGAAATAAAGAGTGTATATCTCAGGAACCAGACGACTTAGAAACTTAGTTGTTGTTTTTTAATTGAAGCTGAGAGTCCAGAGATTAAGGTAAGTTAGCTGGAGACCCAGAGGGGACCCCCCAAAACCGGAAACTCCAGCCGAAAATCATGCAGGATGCAGCGGGTTTACAGAGGCAGCGCTTGCCTGGGCTGGAGGTTTGAATCTCTCACTCTTTGGCTGCAGAGCGGTTTTTCCCCCATCCTGCCTGGGAAGCCACTCAGGCACGCAGCCCAAGAACAGGCAGGGGATTCAAACCTCCCACCTAAAATTCACAGCTGATGAGCGGGCAGGCCAGGTAGGATGGGGGGGGAAACCGCTCTGCAGCCAAAGAGCGGGAGATTCCCCAAGAGGGAAGTGGCTGGCAAGATGGCCGCTGCAGGGCTGAAGATAGAGAAAAAACCCCACTTCGCCGCTTCCTGGTGTGAACATTTTTGTAATCGAGCATACACATAAATATCTTTGTGGTGCCATCTGTCTGTTTGTAGAAGCGTTTTTTGGTGGCCAAAGTCATTGCGAGGGAGTCTGAGTCTTATGAGAAACTAGAGGGGTGCACGAAAAGACAAGGAATGCGTTGAGAGCGAAAGAGACTATGCGTTGAATAACATTGGGATAAACCGCTGTTATTATATTGATCTTCCCTCACATGATTGTGTGAGAAACTGGAGAAATCACAAGAACTGTATTTTCTCTTAAAAGAACACACACACACACACACACACACGTTTTTTGCTGCTAAAACCCAATGATAAAGTACAAAAAAACACATTCGGCCACGTACCCCTTGAAACCCTTTCGCATACCACCAGGGGTACGCGTACCACACTTTGGGAAACACTGTTCTAATTGATGCCTAGGTAAAGGTAAAGGTGTCCCCGCACTTGTAGTGCGAGTTGTTTCCGACTCTTAGGGTGACGTCTTGCGACATTTACTAGACAGACCGTATATATAAGGTGGGATTGCCAGTTCCTTCCCCAGCCTTTCTTTACTCCCCAGCATAGGCCGGGTACTCATTTCACCGACCACGGATGGATGGAAGGCTGAGTGGACCTCGACCCCTTTTACCAAAGATTCCACTTCCTCCTTCTGTTGGAATCGAACTCCGGCCGTGAGCAGAGCTTCGGCTGCATTACCGCCGCTTACCACTCTGCACCACGGAGGGTCTGTGATGCCTAGGTAGTGTGTGAAAAAACATACCTGATGATTTACTATAGTTAATTTGGAGCCCTGCTACCTCTGCAAACTTATTCAACTCTTCTTTAAGAGGTTGTGCTGCTGACTTTGGATCCCCCAACATTAATACCATATTGTCAGTGTACACATTAATTAAATGTTCAGCTCCGACTTTCCGATACCCCGCTATATTATCATTATTACGTAATCGTGCAGCTAACAGTTCTAGAGAAAGGGCAAGCAACAAAGGAGAAAGAGGACAGCCTTGTTTAGTACCTCTTTCAATAATAATTGGGGTTGAGTCCATTTTGTCTGTCCTAATTAAAGCTTTAGTAGGGACATAAAGTCATGATATTGTAGATATAAAAGGTTCACCCAATTTAATTTTTTTTAAAACTTCTATTAAATAGTCCCACCTCAAGCAATCAAATACTTTAAAGATATCTAGCGAAAGAACTCCCAGGGAATGTTTATTTGTTATTGCATGGTGCATTACATTCAGGAGCCATCTTATAGGGTCTGATATATGGTGTCCTGGAATAAAGCCTGCCTAGTCTGGATGGGTTATATTTGATATCTTAGTGTTAAGGTGGGTTGCTAAAATAGTTGTAAATAATTTTTGATCTTGATTTAATAAATTTATAGGTCAGTATGATTCCACTTTTTTATCCTTATTTGGTTTTGGCAACAATATTATACGAGACATATTCCATGTATCTGGTAAAGACCCGCCTTCCCATATAAGATTAAATAGAAGAACTAGATGTGGAATAAGAATATCTTTAATTTTTTTGTGAAAAGAACTACCAAACCCATCTGAACCAGGGGCTTTATTTTGTTTTAATTTCTTAATAGCAGCAGACACTTCTGCTGTTATTGATGAATTAAGATTTAATATTTGGTATTCTGTTAAATATAAAGGCTGAAAGCCTTTAAGGTAATCTGCATCAGAGTTATCCTTTTGGGCATAGCCTTATATAACTCTTGGTAATAATTAACAAATGTAGCATTAATTACTTTAGGGTCGTAGGTAAGATTCTCTCCTTTCGTATAAATTATCGGTATTTGTGAGAATTGACGTTGAGAGCGTAATACACTTGCAAGTAATTGGGAGCTTTTGTTACCAGATTCATAATATTTTTGTTTTATAAACCATAAAGATTTAGCTATTTTAGCAGAGTCCAATGCTTCTAATTCCTTATGTTTCCTACAAAATTTAATATAATATAATTTAATATAAATTTGTTTAGAATTTGTGCTTTTATGTTGGTGTTCCAAGATTTTAATCTCTTCCAGTAATTGTAGTTTAATCGGATCCAATCTTTTTTTACGTTTTACCCCCTCTGCAATACAATGCCCCCTAATAGTAGCTTTCATTGCATCCCATATTGTGTTGCAATGTACCTCTGGAGTAATATTAAAGGAAAAATAATCTTTTAAAGCTCCTGTCAAACCTTGGAATGCAAGTATAAAGGGATCAAGTCTCCAGGAAGGGCTAAATGAATTATCTGTTGACATATTAATAAAGACCTCAATTGCAGCATGATCTGATACCGTCCTGGGGAGAATATTAGCTTGAGTAATTGCAGATATTAACGTAGGTGACATGAATACGTAATCTAATCTGGAAAAAGAAAAAAACGGGGCAAGAAATATGTAATATCTGAAATTATTGATATTTCTCCTTCCAATTTTCACACCTCCTTCATCTTGGTCCAATCCTGCTTTCTGTATGATATGTTCTGCGTATAGATTAAAGAAACAGGGTGATAAAATACACCCCTGTCTCACATCCTTTCCGATTGGGAACCAATCGGTTTCTCCATATTCTGTCCTTACAGTAGCCTCTTGTCCAGAGTATAGGTTGTACATCAGGACAATCAGATGCTGTGGCACCCCCATTTCTTTTAAAGCATTTGGACAGATTCAGTCTCAGTAGCTTGTAGCAGCTCTATTGGTATGCCATCTATTCCTGGTGATTTGTTTCTTTCAAGTATTTTAAGAGCAGCTTTCACCTCACATTCTAAAATTTCTGGTTCTTCATCATACGGTTCCTCCATGTATGAATCTGTCATCCTGGCATCTCTTTTATAGAGTTCTTCAGTGTATTGCTTCCGTCTTCCCTTTATTTCATCTCGGTCAGTCAGTGTGTTCCCCTGTTGATTATTCAACATCCCTACTCGTGGTTTAAATTTCCCTTTAATTTCTCTAATCTTTTGGAATAGGGCTCTTGTTCTTCCCTTTTTGTTGTCCTCTTCTATTTCTATACGATAACCATTGTAATAGTTCTCTTTGTCCCTACGTACTAGTCGCTGTATTGCTCCATTTAGGGTTCTGACTGTGTTTCTATTTCCTCTTGCTTTTGCTTTCCTTCTCTCTTTAATCATTTTAAGAGTTTCTTCAGTCATCCATTGAGGTCTTTCTCTCTTTTTAACTAGAGGTATTGTCTAGAGGCTCCTGTTCTTACCCATAACAAAATTAAATATAGTTGTTCTCTGATATGTCATCTTAAGAATTGGCATTGTCCACCTTAATGGAGTCTTCCCTGAAGGATGTATGGATAGATGGAGTGATCACTATTGAGCATAAAGCCCAAGATTTGCTTCAGAAGATAAAATAAAACCTTGAAATATGTACATACAGTAGATGCTGTACAGGAAACTGAACAAAAGCAGCATTCTCATAGTATAACCATATTTATGTACCTACATGCATATTTTATATTTCTTTGACATCCTGTCATTTCCCTTGTTCCTCATTTTCTGTTGGAGATGCATTCCTGGCTAATATTTATCTAACTGAATTTAAGGCCCTCAGAGCAGGGAATCTCCCCCCACTTCATCTTTACAATGCCAATCCCATATGAGGCATATGATACACTCATCACCAAGCTATCAATAATAGCTTCTAAGGATTTATTATTTTAAAAGACTAATGGTGGGATCCTACCCATGAATTATGCAGACTGGATGAAGATAGGATTGCAACTAAATCCCATATGACAGTATAACTGTAATATATGATGGCATAGTGAAGTTACTATGAAATAATGATGTAATCACTAGGAATGAGGGGTGAGATTATATTTCATTTGCATTTAATGACTTTGCAATTTCCATAACAATGCATGAACTAAAATATAACCATCCTTCCAAATTTGTACTTCTCCAAATTATGCAAGGCAGTTCTTCAGCCAAGCAATGTGTACAAAAATCCATTTACTAGGGCAAAATGTGCAGAAAAATACATATATTTGGGGAAATTATGTACAAAAATACATTATATTAGGGGAAATTGCTTTGCAAAAATGTATATATTAGGGAAAATGCATTCAAAAATGTGTATATTAGAAGGAACTCGCACTAAAATGCTTACAAATTTTCATGAGGCCTTTTTAAAAAGCATTATGTGAAAATGCTCTTGGAGGTCACTGATTCATAGGGTCGCCATAAGTCATAATCGACTTGAAGGCACATAACAACAACAACAATGTGAAAATATGGAGAACTGAGCTTAAGGTCTGAAAAATAAGAAATTGAGAGGAACTGAAATTGACAGATTCACCTGTCCTAGTACTCATTCTGTCTTCTATTTAAGTCATTAGAAATACTGAAGTGTTATTGCTGTGCCAGAGCAGAGAGTGGAAGGTGTGGAGTTGTAGTTATGGTGGAGAAGAAGTGAACAACATATGTGGCATTCTACCCTCCCCAGAGCTAGACCTTGCCTGCCTTGTCAGTTAAAACACCAACATATTTGATCTATATGCTACCTTACAGGAACGTGGCTATCGTTGCACCTAACATTTTCTAAGAGCTATACTAACAGAGCAATCCAACTCAGGGGTAGCCAGTGGGAGGGGCGCCGGTGGAAGAGGACCCAGTGGAAAGCCTCGCGGCTTCCACTTGCTGTTCAGGAGCTGCCAACCTGGCTGAACACAGGCTCTGTCAGGAGCTGCACACGGGAGCCAGAAGGGAACAGCTGGCTACCATAAATAGCTCTCCCAGGGAGTAAGCGCTCCCTGTAAAGTGCCAATGGAATTGTTTTCCTCCACCGACCTTTTTGCTAGTGGATTGGGACCCCAGGAAGTGCTCCGAGGGGGACTAGGTTGCCGCATAAGTCCCCCTCACAGCTCCTTCCCCACTACACACCCAGAATGCCCAATTTTTGGGCTACCGCCAGCTTCTGCTGACTTCCATGCACCAGGCTGGTAGTCCGCAGCAGACCCCCAGCTGGGCTGGCAGGATCCCAGCAGCGCTGCAGCTGAACTGGAACAAGGGGCTTCTGCCACAGAGCCTGGTGGCTCCAGGAGCCTGCCAGCTCAGCCGGAGTTCCACCACATCCATCTCCCCCCAGCCTAGCATAAAGCGAAGTTGGATTGCTCTCTATTATACAAAATGATACAGGCTGTGCCCTCAGGCTTAGGGATACCAGGTCTACAGTTTTCACCCCGAGATTCTGGCTTTTTGGGGTACTCTCCAGTTTTCTGTGTGAGCCACCTCAATCTCCAGATTCTTAGCTTTCTTTAAAAAAAAAATTAAGTTCCTAGGTGGTCTGATTCAAGAGATATACACCAAAATGTCGGCTGCCCCCCCCTCGAGTTCTGTTAAATGAGCTAACAGCCAGTTGCTTGAATCCTCACCTTTTTAGGTTTTTAGCCAAAAAGTAAAGTCAGGGATGTAATTGACAAGGGATTTGTTGACCTCCAGGCAATAACTGAACCCAATAACTGAACCAATAGAACCCATTGTAAGTCCTGAAAATAGGTTCCATTTCCTGCTTATCTGCACATCATGAGATGAATAAATTTATAGCTTCCAGCAGGAGCAAGAGTGCCTTTTTCCCTGTGTGCATATACTGCACAATAATCAAACAGGAGATTTAGAAATGAAGATCACAGCAGGAAATGCCTGGTAGGCATTAGGGATGGCTGAGAATTTCAATTCAGTTCACATTTCAAGCAGAATTTATCCAATTTGCAATTTCCAAAACAATAGGAGAACTGAAACACAGCCATCCTTTGAAATTCGCATTTATTAGAATTTTGAAATGCAGTTTGCCAACTAAACAACATTTACAAAAATGTATATATTAGGGGAAAGTGTGCAAAAAATGAATACATGAGTGAAAATAGCATGCAAAAAGAAATGAAATGATGAGAAATGGCTTGCAAAAATGTGTACCTTCGTCAAAACACCTAAAAATGTATTTATTTGGAGAAATTTGCACTAAAATGGTGGAGAATTTTCCTGAGCATTTTTTTAAAAAAATTGCAGATCGCTGTAGAAATGTAAAGAACTGAATTTAACGTTGGAAAAATGAGAAACTGAGATAACTGAAACAGACAGATCTTTCCATCCCTGGTAGGCATTCACAGCTAACAATTTCAGTTATGATTATAATAAAAAGGTACATGTAGGGTCTTTTTAATTACTTGCAAAAATAGCATATTATACATTTTATCTTTCAAATAATTTTTGAACACAATTTTTTAAAAAGTGTACATGCAGCTTATGATGCCATTACAATGTGTTATATTTTTCTAATTATAAGGAGTCAAATAAGTTTAACTTTTCCTGGGCTATTGAAGAGGGCAGTTTATTTGTCTAATTAATTTTGAATTCCCAATATGAAGCTTCACTCCCATATTCATGTTTCTGGGAGTAAAACTACAATGCTAATCCTACAAATCTCGGAGTGAACCCCATTGAATTCAATAGGATTGTGCTGGTAATCAATTGGACATTTGAATGAACATAGCAAAGGATGGTATTGTAAATCTTTCTCTCCCCCTCCAAGCCTTTTTTAAAGCAATTAAGCAGTGCTTACTTAGGTGTCACTGCTTTTATTTGGTAGGAAACTAATACTGATTTTTAAAAAATATATTCTGTGATTACCTACTGGTTTTGACAATAAACCATTATATTGGGTTATGCATTTTTACATTTCCAGTGTGTGTGTGTATGGAGTCTCTCCAATAACCCTGTGAGGTAGGGCTGCCGATTGGAAAGAAATCCCAAAAAGATCCCAATAAGAAATAAATTCATTTAAACTCCAATAACTATAAAAACAAACAGTTGCAAAACAGCTTAAAGTGGCATGATTCTGACTTTTGGGTCAGTTGAGTGAAGTTACTTTTAACTTGAGGATGCAGTCCTGTGCACACTTCCCTATTTCAGCAAGTCCCATTGAATACGTTGGGACTTGATTCTGAGTAAACATGCAAATATCTTTATAGGTTGCATAAATAATAAAGATTAATGACAATCATTCTTATATAATGAAATTAATGAAAGTTTAATGAAATAAATATAAATATTTTTCCTATTATGTCTCAATAAGTATCTGATTTCACACTATTTCCTCTACATTTTAAGTGTGCCCTTCTTCCTTGGGGTGGTCAAGGTAACCCTCTGTTGTTTTCACCCTGAGGGGCAGATTAGGCTGAGAGATGGGGAGTAGCCCATGGTCCCCCAGTAAATTTTGTTGCTGGTTTCCATTTTTTAAAAATTAATTAAAACGATTTATATGCAGGCAAAGTTTATGAAGTAATGCACATCCACACAATACATTTAAAACATATTCAACTTTCATGTAAAGTGCATGACTTTCCCCAAAGAATCCTGAGAAGTATAGTTTACCCCTCATAGTTACAGTTCCCACCACGCTTAACAAACTACTTTTCCTGTGATTCTGAGGTGAGATTCATGTGTTTCAAATGTGTGTTGAATGT
The DNA here is from genome assembly GCF_030035675.1 of Rhineura floridana. Lineage (NCBI taxonomy): Eukaryota > Metazoa > Chordata > Lepidosauria > Squamata > Rhineuridae > Rhineura > Rhineura floridana. The sequence goes on along the minus strand of NC_084481.1, from coordinate 183,641,989 downwards.
GTTTTAAATGCATAGTGTGGGTCTGCTCTAGGTATGATATGCATTCATCAGTGAATTGAAAATAACCATTTCAAAAGATACTTTTTAAACAAGGGAACGGTTGTAGCTCAGTGGTAGGGCACATGCTTTGCATGTGAGTCCAAAATCCAATCTCTGGAAAAGACTATTGCCTGGAATTCTGGAGAGCCAATGCTAGTCGTTGTCACCAGTACTGAACTAGATGGTACCAAATTGCCTGTGTCTGTATAAGGCAGATTCCTTTGTTCCTAAAAGAAGAAAGAGACCCAAGGGCCACAGTGTCTCCAAAATTTATGTATTTTATTTACAACATTTATATACCACTTTATTGTAAAAAACCTCAAAGCGGTTTTTCCAGAAGGTATTAAAACAATAAAACTATTAGGGAAAACAGTTAAAGACAGATATCTAAAAACATTTAAAATAATTAAACCAACCATGAGTTAAAAACAGATAAAAAACATAATTGCTTCTACATGCCTGGGTAGGCTTACCTAAACAAAAATGTTATTAGCCGGTGCCGAAAAGAGTACAATGAAGGTGCCTGCCTGATGTCAACAAGCAGAGAGTTCCAAAGCATAAGTACTGCCAAACTAAAGGATCAATTTCTTACAAGAGCAGAACAAGTACTTTCTGGCACTCATTACATGGAAACCACACCTTGAACTTGGCCTGGTAGCAAATTGGCAACCAGTGCAGATTTCAGAGTAGAGGTATTATATGCTGATAGGGTCTCGCTCATGTCAGTAATTGTGTTGCAGCATTCTGCACTAACTGCAGATCCTGTGTCAGGTTGTGCTGCATGGGGATTTCTGTACCCTTGGCTGACTGGCTGCCAGGATTCTTTTAGTGTTGGTTTTTCCTTAGGAAACCTGACTGGTTGTGGGATGCTGAGTTTTCTGCCTTACTCATAGGAATTGCTGTAGTTGGTATGTTATTGCATTTAAGAAATCATCACTGTCTTTTGTTTTTCTTTTGCTATTTGCATTTCATTTACTTCTGACCTCACTCTCTTACATCCATAGGAACAACAACAGTGGTTCCATGCGCTGAGCTCAACCCACTGATGATGCACTTTGTTGGTTGCCCAATAGTGGTAAAAGAGAATTCATATACTGGGTAGTGTGGCTGCAATTGCTTTTGTTCTCAAGCTACTGCCTGTGAAGGTAGACCAAACCATGTGTGTTTTCTCTCTGTCAATTATTATTCACTGGAATTGGGTTGGCTGTCAAAGAGACAGCAGCCCACAGGATAGTCAGGAAAGGGTAGAGAATCTTCTTACTCATTTCTCAAATCTCTCTCTGCAGTGAAGGGTCAAGTCCGTAAAGACGTTTGGAGCAGCCACATTAAAATGCAGGCAGGGCATTCCAGACATGGGGTTGCCAACCCTGCTTTGATATCAATATCTTTGCAGAGAATTCCTAGCCAAGGCCTTACCAACAGCACAATCCTAACTGTATCAACTCAGAAGAAAGTCCTATTGAGATCTATGGGGTTTAGTCCCTTACAAAGTGTATTTAGAATTGCAGCCTTCAGGGCATTCCTCTCTACTCCTGAGTACTCCCATCTAACATCTCCACAACACTAGTTCCCTTCTTCCTACAATGGCCCTCTGGTGACCGGCCTAGCTTGGGGGCACTTAAACCCTTCTGGCCAGAAATAAGTAGGCTAGATTAAATGTTCCCTATCCAGGCTCCCTAAGATGAGAAGGAATTATCCCATAACTTCAGCTGGGCTTGGGAACACCCTTGTTTAGCTAAGATCTCAATTTCCAATCAGAGATTTTGTTTGTTTGTTTGAACAGTTTGCTCCAAGCTTAATGTATCATGCGGTAGGTAGCGGCAGCGGAAAGAGGCGGTAGTGAGACCACTCCTGAAGATACCCTCCCTGGACCCAGAAAATCTTAATAACTATAGGCCAGTGGCAAATGTTCCATTCCTGGGCAAGGTCCTTGCACTAATGGTGGCAGGCCAGCTCCAGACACTCTTGGATGAGACCGATTATCTGGATCCATTTCAGTTGGGTTTCAGGCCTGGTTTTGGCATGGAAGCAGCCTTGGTCGCCCTGTATGATGACCTCTGTTGGGAGAGAGACAGGGGGAGTGTGACTCTGTTGATTCTCCTGGATCTCCCAATGGCTTTCGATACCATTGACCATGGTATCATTCTGGGAAGACTGACTGAGTTGGGAGTGGCAGAGACTGCATGGTGGTGGTTCCGCTCCTACTTGGTGGGTTGGCTCCAGAAGGTGGTGCTTGGGGAACATTGCTCGGCACCCTGGACTCTCCAGTATGGGGTTCCACAGGGGTCAGTTCTGTCCCCCATGCTCTTCAACATCTACATGAAACTGTTGGGTGCGGTCATCCGGAGCTTTGGAGTGAGTTTCTATCAGAATGCTGATGATGTGCAGCTCTATTTCTCCTTTTCATCTTCTTCAAGTGAGGCTGTCAATGTGCTGAACCAGTGCCTGGCTGCGACAATGGACTGGATGAGGACTAATAAACTGAGGCTCAATCTAGACAAGACTGAGATGCTGCTAGTGGGTGGTTCCTCTGACCGGATGGTGGATGTCCAACTTGTCCTGGATGGGGTTGCACTCCCCCTGAAGGAGCAGGTTCATAGCTTGGGGGTTCTCTTAGAACCATCTCTGTCACTTGAGGCTCAGGTAGCCTCGGTGGCACGGAGTGCCTTCTACCAACTTCGGTTGGTGGCCCAGCTATGTCCCTATCTGGACAGGGATAACCTGGCTTCAGTTGTCCATGCTCTGGTAACCTCCAAGTTAGATTACTGCAATGAGCTCTATGTGGGGCTGCCTTTGAAGATAGTTCGCAAACTGCAGCTTGTGCAAAATGCAGTGGCCAGATTGGTAACAGGGACCAGACGGTCCGAACATATAAAACTGATTCTGGATGACTTGCATTGGCTGCCTGTAAGTTTCTGAGCTCAATTCAAGGTGCTGGTTTTAACCTATAAAGCCTTACATGGCTTAGAACCACAATACCTGATGGAACGCCTCTCCCGACATGAACCCACCCATACACTATGCTCAACATCCAGGGCCCTCCTCCGGGTGCCTACTGGGAGGGAAGCTGGGAGGCTGGCAACAAGGGAGAGGGCCTTCTCAGTGGTGGCCTCCAAATTATGGAATGATCTATTTGACGAGGTGCATCTGGCACCCACACTGTTATCTTTTTGGCGCCAGGTCAAGACTTTCCTCTTCTCCCAGGCGTTTACCATGTGTTTTTAAATTGCTTTTTTAAAAATGTGTTTTTAAATTTGTATATTTGTTTCTAATGTTTTTAATTGTTGTAAACCAGCCAGAGAGCTTTGGCTATGGAGCGGTATACAAATGCAACAAACAAAGAAACAAACAAACAAATAAATGCTTAATGACATCATTAGAGCCCACCCCGTGGCATCACTAGGACCCACCGTGTGACATCTCTTGGGTCCACCCCTGAAATCTCAGGGTTTGGAATGCTTCTGACCTGGCAACCCTACTCAGGCTTGCAATCTAAAAGAAGTGATGCGACAGGAAAAAGGAATGGGGAGCCTCTGGGGAGGAGACTTTTCTTTACTAGAGGAAACCCCCTCTTTCCAAGGGCTCTAAAAAAAGAAAGAAAAGAAATTACAGTTGGCTTCCACAAGTCAGGATGAATCTTCTGACACAGCCTAAGCTGTCCAACTGCTTGGGGAGTATCTGAACCCTGCTGCTCTCTGTAGTTCAGTGCTGGGGGGGAGGAATTATTTATTTATTTATATCCCACCCTTCCTCCCAATAGGATCCCAGGGCAGCAAACAAAAACACTAAAAACACTCTGAAATAGCATAAAAACAAACTTTAAAATATATACAACAAAACATATTTAAAAACATATTTTTAAAAGAGCTTTAAAAAACTTTATATGTTTAAATGAAATTCCAGCACAGATGCAGACTAGGATAAGGTCTCTACTTCAAAGGCTTGTTGAAAGAGTAAGCTTTTCAGTCGGCATTGAAAAGATAACAAAGAAGATGCCTGTCTAATATTTAAGGGGAGAGAATTCCAAAGGGTAAGTGCCACTACACTAAAGGTCCACTTCCTATGTTATGCGGAATGGACCTCCTTATAAGATGGTACGCCTTCCCCTCCTCCTCCATGGTCAGTTTTACCTATTCTCAGCATGATTGCAGGGGAGTAATGTTGGATCGATATGCTGGTCCTGCTGGTCTTCCAGTGCTCAGACAAAACATGCACAGGATAAAGCCACTGATAGTTGCAAGCTAGGTCCCGTTTTCAAGTAATCAGCCAGACACTCAAATAAGTATTAAGAGTCACTTTACTGACAAGAAGTTTTAGGATACACGTTACAAGCTCTTTCTCTCCACTACAAAGTTCTCGACCCCCACGGCTTTTCCCCACACTAGACTGGCTGCTCTGCCCAGTCTTATAGATAAGGCCAGCTGCAAGAGCCACGGTTGCCTGGTAACATGTCCTTGGGATTGGCACGTCTTCTGAGCTTCTTGGCCTTGCTACCTTCCTGTGGAAAAATACATTCAGGCACTCTTTCTTTGCCAACAAGTAAATCCCACTGAACTCAATAAGCATGCAAATGATCAGACCTGCCTTTCCGCTCCCCCTCCCCCTTGGTCCTTCCCCTCTCTTCTCCCTTCCTCCTCCCTTCTTCCTCCCCTGCCCACTCCAGCTCTCTCTCCCTTTTCCTCCTCCCCCATGGTCTGTTTCACCTATCCTAAGCATGATTGCACCAGAGTAAATCCCACTGAACTCAATAAGCATGCAAATGATCAGACCTGCCTTTCCCCTTCCTCTCCTTCCCCTCCCCTCCTTCCCCCTCCCCTCTCCCAGCTTCTTCCTCCTCCCACTCCATCCGTCCCTCCCTTCTCCTCCCCCATGGTTAGTTTCAGTTATCCTAAGCATGATTGCACAGGAGTAAATCCCACTGAACTCAATAAGCATGCAAATGATCAAACCTGCTCTCCCCCTCCCCTCCCCCTCCCACTTGCTCCCATCACCTCCACCCCTCTGCCCTTCCTCCTCCCTCCATCCTCCTCCCCTCCCCATCCTCCCATGGTCAGTTTCACTTATCCTAAGCATGATTACAGGGGAGTAAATCCTACTGAACTCAATAAGTGTGCCAATGATCAATCTATTATCAGCAAACATATTAATGCTGTATCATTCGTTGCATTCTAACAGGGTGTAATCATATCCAACAGGTGTTTTTCCTCTAGCTTGCTGAATTTCACTATAACTAGCTCCTAGATAATGGCCTGGGGGAAAGCAGCAGTAGAACAAAAGTCTTATTTTAAATTAATTACTGCAATGCTACAGTGCCTGTCAGTTGTTGCTCTGCTTTTTTGTCTCAGTGTTCAGTGCACATATTAATAGTGTTCCGTGCACATATTAATACTCTAGAACTAAAGAAAGAAATATACCATTCAATCAGCTTTGCAGAAACATTACGCTGACTTATAAATAGAAGTTCCAGTAACAAAGGTTTGGGACTATTTTTTAAACCAATTGCATTATTGAAATTTTCAAGGTTGGTGGTAAAAAGCACAAGTGTTGATTTAATTTTCACATCAGAGAACTATTAGCATGGAAATCAGCAAGCAGTGATGCATCTGTTAAAAACATCTAAGTGTGATTAATGTTTTACAGAACTCTTTGTACAGCCTTTTCAATTAAAGAACCAGAATTGAATATATTTAATTCGTTTTCATACTTTGGTGTGTATTCATTAATAGTTACTCTTTTCCGTACACAAGGTTATTATTTTATTTCTTGGTATTTATTTTAAAATGTTGATGCCACTTCACCACCACTTGAGGTATTTAAAACAGTCAGTTAAAAGGTCAACAATTCATAAAAAACAGAACACAATTAAAAGAACAACAACAGATGGATAAGAAACTTCTGAAGGCCAGCTCCAAAAGATAGGCTTTCCATTTCTTTCTAAATGTTAGGACAGAGGGGAATAATCACACATCCTTCGGCCAACTATCTTGAAAAAAATCCAAGCAGAAATTTCTGAAAATTACAGGTAATGAGAGCAATTACTCATAACTCTGCAGGGACCCTAATATACAGATTTCTTGTATGCCTTAACAAGTCACTTAACAAGGGATGGGGAACCTGTAGCTCAGACTTCCAGATGTTACTGAGCTACAGCTCCCATCATTGCTGACCTCTGGCCATACTGGCTGTGGTTGATGGGAGCTGGAGTCCAATGGCATCTGGAGGGCAACAAGTTCCCTGCCACTGATTTATATGGAGGGAGTAGATTTGAGAACATGCAGAGAATATGCATGCAGCCCTGTTTCCACCACTGAAATGAATTTGGGATTACTAAATATACCTATCATTCTGATGAAAATCTTAGCTGCCAAAGCATTTACATCTTCAAGCCCATTTCAATCAGAATATGAATTATGGGACTAGGTTGTAGTTTTCCTTCTGCAGTTTTATGCATTGGCTTGGGAGACAATCAATACCATCCATGATTCACAGAGAGAAATATCCATTTTGTTCAGATGATGGTTGCTGGCAGATGGGACAATGAATTCACTCATTAAATAGCAGTCTTTCTCCCTTCTTTCTTTCTTTCTTTCTTTCTTTCTTTCTTTCTTTCTTTCTTTCTTTCTTTCTTTCTTTCTTTCTTTGGTAAAGTCTTTCCATGAATCACAGACCTAAAACATATTCTATGAAGATGCACATTCACCTTTCCCTGAGGCTCCCTGTCAGATACCTTTATGTAAAGTGGAAGTCATGTAACATATTGAGGCCTTTTCAGCAATTATGTCCAAGGCATGAAAATTTGTAATGGTTTTCCCATTTACTGTAGCACAAAGGAGTAAAAAAAAATTTTTAGGGATTTTAAAAAGTGTCCAAGTCTCCTTATCTTCACTTAGAGTGTTCTTTAAGATTCACTTGTGCAATGCTTCTGTTTAAGTCATTTTCCCACTCTACTTACTTTCCCATTCCAAACATTCCTCCTCTGGATTAAATAAAAATCCACTAAAACATGAAATATGTAGTCTACCAAGCACTGATCGTTCTGTACCTCATTCACACATTTTTAAATTGCCCACTCCCTAGCTAACGGGAAAGATGGCCTAACATTATTGCATGTCCTTGATGAAATGGAGTTAATATTTCCAGTGATATTGTATCATAGTATATAGTAGCTTCTGCATGATTACTGCTCATGTATAAAAGATACATAAAACATTTTTTTTTATACGGAGGAAACTTTATGGAGGATTAGAAATTACTAGGGCAGTATTGAATAGGTATGGGGGAGTTGGGTTATTCAATGGTGTGTATGGTTTAAAACTATTTTTAATTATTGACAAAATTGTGTAACAATTGATAAAATATTGATAATTATTAACCGAAATAATTATCATTGCCATCAAAAGATCAGATTCTATTTAGTGCATTTAAACAGGCAAACATGATTACTATTTGTGAAATAACACTAATTAATATTCTATCAGTTTATATACATAACCAGCAAGCATCTGAGATATTAAGTTCCAACAGTGATATATGATTATATACTTTCTTATCTTTGTACTTCATATACCCATTCCACCATTATACCCAGAGCCAGTGCAAAGGGCGGCCAAGTTGGGCCCTGGTGAAGGGCCCCTATGGCCCACAGGGGCCTCTGAAGGGCCCCTCCTTAAGGTATGAAGGTAGCGCTCCCCTTCCACAATCCTCGGCAGGGTTGACTCCTGACCCTGCTGCAGATCGCAGAGACAGTGCTCCCAGTCCCCACCCCTACAGACCTTGTGGACCTGCAGCACCCGTCTGCTCCACTTCCCTCTCCTCCCTTTTTGTGAATGCCCTGCACACTGTGCACGCAGCTGCCATCTACCAAGATGGCAGCAGAGATTAAGGGGCTGATGTCCCTACTGCCATCTTAATTAATGGCAGGCATGTGTGTGCATGCAGTATAGCATGCATGCATGCATGCCATCAATGAAGATGGCAGCAGGGATATCAGCCCCTTAGAGAAGCCTCCGCCACCATCTTGGTTGATGGGAGCAGGGCATTCACAGAAAGAAGAGGTAGGTGGAGCAGTCCTGCATGGTCTGTGGGGGGGTTTGGGAGCAGGGGGCCCAGGGCAGGCTGGTGTCCAAGGGCCCAGTCATGCCTGGCGCCGGCCCTGATTATGCCCATTGACCACAGGACTGCAGAGTATCTGAACAGGTACTGAACATGGAATATGAAAAAGAATATGGAACCTCTAGTCCTGCCCAGCAGACCCATCAGTAATCTGTCTATTTTCAGGCTATTTTCAGTCCTAAAGAGGACAGGGGTGTGGAACCTGTGGCTCTCCAAATGTTGTTCGACTCCAATTCCTATCAGCTGCCAAGCCAACATGCCCAACAGTCAGGGATTAGGGGAGTTAGTCTACCAACACCTACAGAAACACAGATTTCTTTGTTTTAGGAAATCTGCCTATTTATGTCTCCTTCCCCTCCAAAGCCTCTGTTAGAAAGAGCAGATATCAGGAGTGAAGGTAGAAGCATCATTCTTTAAATCAGTTTTGGCTCTCCCCCCCGTTCAGACTTTGTAGCTGCTGTCTCACAGCAAGAGGACATGCTAGATAGATTAGACTTCATGAAGATGCTTATACAGCACAATCCCAATGAATTCAATGGGACTTCCAAGGAAGTGTCCATATAAGATTGAAAACCTAATTTCTGCCGTTCCATTCTTCTATGACAAACTCTATTAATGTGGATTTTAAGTCTACCTCTTCACCTTTCCTGCAGCAAGTATTGGGGGCTCTTTTCTGCATATTGATTTGGGGGGGGCTAGCATATTACATTCTCATTTGTTGGCCACAATCTCAAAGCAAAGCTTTTGTTACAGAGCTACCATTCATCTCAACCCTCAAAATCCTGTATTTTGATCCTGGAAAAAGGCTACACTTCCCCTGATAAAGCTGTTCATATGACTATGTAGAATGTGGCTCAGTGAGTGTCACATGCACCCCAAACAATATTTTTGTAAAGTAATAAGTGACAAACAACACAATTCACCACCACCATGCCAACATAATTTTGGGAATCTTTTTGTTCATGTGAATTTGGTGTGAATTGAACCCACAGGGAGTTGGTAAGTGAGCGGTGACTGGGCAATGAGGCGAGCCCACTTTCTCAAGGGTGACCAGGAACCTGCAGAAACTGGTTCTTAGGAACAGAGGAAGCTACCTTATACTGACTCAGACCATTGATTCATCTAGCTCAGTATTGTCTACACTGACTGGCAGTGGCTCTCCAGGGTTTCACACTGGGGACAATCCCAGCCCTACCTGGAGATGATGATGATGATTTATTGAATTTATATTCCCCCCTTCTCCCAAAGAAGCCCAGGGCAGCAAACATATCAACTCAACAATTTAATGACAAGAAAAAGAGAGGCTGAAGATTGAACCTGGGACCTTGAAGCTCTACCACTGAGCTACCACATCAAGACCAATTTTTAAAAAGGAAGAGAAAAGCAGTGATACTAACCACCTGCAGCAATGCTTGCAGCAAGTGAAGTTCAAAACCTTTTTAAAAATAAGCTTCTTTGGGAGCTCTGCCTTTTCCACCCGGTAGCATTTTGACATACATTTAGCCTTACTGGTTAAGCAGCAAGCAGTACGATGGATATTTCCTGTTTCCACTTACCCACCCTGCACAACAGGAGTATCTCCCTCCCACCACTTACACAGAGATGGGACACAGGATACCTCACTACCTGTCACTGAAACTCCCTGCAGGAATCAAATGGGATGCATTCAAGCATCACACAGAAAGGTCCTGCAAAACAGAACACACATAAAGATGTTCTGATGAGGAAGAAACATTAACTGATGAGGTTTGAGCAAATGCAAAGTGAACTTGTAAAAAGTTCAGGCTGCACAGAAGCATTTTAAGTATGCCTCTAATCTTACCTCTAACCTTTGGCAGGAGTCAGGAACATGTAGTGCTCGGCCAGAGAGAGGTATGATGACCTTACAATACTATTATTCCCATGACCTTTCACGATGCTATTATTCTTAAATGTCCTATACTGAATTGCTTGTTATTAGTCTCTGGATCTGCGCTCTACCCTGCCAGTCCAACTGAGGTTTCATTTTAGTATGCCCAAGAAAATATTTATTTCAAGTATACCTGTGCCGAAAAACAAGTTTTGCCATCTTCTGTTGTGGAAGTTATCACTGTGCCCCGATGACAAATACATTTGCTGCTATGTGTGATATCACACAGGCAGATTTCTACCAGTGCAACAGGACTTCCCCTTCCTCTCCTCCCCACCCCCGAGTCCTCACACAACCCTAAACATGCTCCAGAGGGTCTGGCAACCTTCCAGAGCAAAATTTGCAAACATGCAGGGGGACTGCAGAGGGGAGGCAAGGAAAGGGAAATCCCATTGGCCTGTCACTCAAGACTACTCAGGAGAAACAAAATGGACCATGGTTCCTATATTTCTATGTCACCACTTTTGATCATTGAAGGATGCTACATGCTAAATCTACATTGTGTGACCCCGTGTGTACTGAGTATTAGAAGTGCCTCCAATAGTCTCCCATAGGATAGCTAGTTTCTTAATGTTTGTTTTTTCTTCTTAAAGCATCGTTCTGCTTTCCCTTTGCTTCTTAGATACTATTTTTTAAAAAAGAAACTTTTTTTAAATTTGGATTTGGAGTGACAAACCCAAGAGATTATATTCCTGCTGTCAGCTAAACTGCTTGGTGTTATGCTATCTATTTGTACCTAAGCGGAATAACAAGGAAATAAAAGGGAACTAGTTGATCACTACTTCAGTCAGGCAAATCCCAGGCAAATCAGTCCCAGGCTATGGTCTGAAGGCACATGAGGCCAGCACCCTGCTGAAGCTAAGCAGGGTCAGGTCTGGTCAGTGCCTGGATGGAAGACCGCCTTGGAACCATATGTAAGCTGCCTTGGGTTTCTATGAAAAGATGAAAAGAAAGGTGGGTATAAATGTAATAGTAAATAAATACATTTTTGGCTCACAATTCTGGTTTCCTCTCTGGCCAAGAGTTAGAGCAAAAAAAGGAAGTTGGTAGCATGAGCAAAATAAAGAACACACAGCTGGCACTTGTGGGAATGGTGAATGTTACAAGTACCATTGGATCCAACTCATAGGCCTGATTCACACAAAAAGCTAAACCATGGTTAACATTAATGTTAAACATAGTTAATAAACCATAGTTAAAACTGAGGCATCTGGCAGCCAATCAGTCAAGTCTTGGTTTATTACATCACAAAAATGTTAAAAGCACCGGTGACAGCAGTAGAGCCTTTTAGTGAGTTCACAGTGTTTCCCCTTTACCTGTTGACCATTGAGCAGTACAGTCTGGAGTTTTTCCACAAGACTATGGCAGAGCTAAGCAGAGCGGGGGTTAAGCTGCTTACTGAAGCTTGCCAGGCAGCCAAGGCCAACACCTGGCGTTGGCAAGGGCAACCATCCTGATAAAGGCTGGAAAGAGAAACCACCAGAGTGTGGGGGGAAAGTCTATGGAGAGGAATGTGGAGCTGGATTGTATGTGTCTGAGGCTTGTGTCTAACTCAAGTAAAGGACTCTTAAAACTTTCAGAAGTCTGCACTTGTCTCTGTTCTCTGGTTCACTCACTGCCGGGTAACACCGGAACTGGGCACTCGCTTATTCACACGACGACATTACCTTCCCTTGGTCAAAGCATATAAAAGTGCAGTATGGCAAGCAGTGGGAGGATCACTGAGTTGTCAAAAGTATACCATCAAGCCCCAGGTTACAAATTAAGATGCTTTATTAATATTAGATAACTATATATAATATTTATCTAATAATCAACTACAACTGCTTTCAGAAAATTTAGCTGTACCAATTTTGGAACGTTTTTTACTTTTTTAGAGTGCTTTTAAAAAAAAGTTGTTAAATTGTTTTGTTGATGTGTTTGTTGCCCTGGGCTCCTTCAGGAGGAAGGGTGGGATATAATCCAATAAATAAATAAATAAATATTAGGGTGGGAATATAAAGGGTGAGTGGACTAGGGCAAACAGATACATAGCATAAAAAGAAAACAAATAACTTTACCCTCCAAGTTTGGTAAACACTAGCCCTGTTCAGGCATTCCCCTGAATATGCAATGGCTTTGCATCTGATCACGTGAGGGCTTAGTATTTAGTGCAAAGGACCACAGAGGAGCCTGCATGCCTGGAGACACTGGGAGCAAAGCTTGTGTGTGCACTCTTGCCGGTGTCTACACTTTAAGCCTTGCATGCTCAGCCAAACTCCTGAATAGGGCTAATCTTAAAGATGAATCTGAAACTTACATGTAGCTATCAAAGTTTAGCCATGGTGTTTGGTATATGACAATAAGGAATAATTCCCATTTTAGCTCCTGTGGAATCAGGGGACAGGGTTAATGTGGGAGCTAGAGGCTCAAACGAGGCTATGTAGGCTGGGGCTGACTTTGACACTTGGGACATGTAATACCAAACACATACAAAAAGAGGCCACTGACACCTTTCAAAAGCCCAGAAAGTTGGAAATAAAAAATGAGATTTACTATGTGAGAAGAAAATTGAATATCTTTTCCCAATTGGCTCATGGCGAACAGGATTGTCCAGGTGGAATTCTGCTACAATTAACATCATATGGAGGAGCAGATGAGGATGACTATACTTCCTCCACCCCTCCGCTATTGCCCCTATCGTCATAAGTTGGAGGGTGTCTATCTGTAACAGGGAGCCTGCCATAGTTGTGTAGGGTCCCCATACACTTCAGAACCCTGGAATATCAGGGTTTAAAACCATGCAGGGAGCTTACACAAGTAGAACAGACTTCCCCCTGAAGGTGGTCACCCACAGGTGACAGAGAATGAAAGCTGAGTATTCTCATCCCCACTTCCTTCTCCATTCTATCGAGAAACATAGACTCACAAGCATTTGTGAACACAAATCTACTGGAAGGACTTAATTTCTCTGTGGGCTTCATGTGGTTGTTATAATGTTATGAACGATGTCTTAATTGATGACAGTTTTTGGTTTTGATATGTGTATTGTGCTTTCTGGTCTTCTTCTGGGATTATGTTTTAATTTTGTTTGGCTTAGTTCTTTGAAAAAAATCTTTTAACAAAAAACTTGCAGGAACTCTAGCATGCATCCCAGCTATAAGATAAAATTCCTCTCAAATATAGTGCCAAAACTGGGTGATGCTTTGTTAAGTAGATGTTACCAGTTAACAAGACAAGGCAGCTGGCAGATGTAACACTTGAGAAAAGCTAGTGAAAAGCCAGTGTTGGTTCTTGTACACAAAAATCCAATCAGCAAAGTTACATAGAAGCCCATCTGTGAGATACTGGGTGATTCACAAACCACTTCAACCAGTGAAGTCCCATTGTTTCTACTTCTGAAGCACCAAACAAGCAATACAATGGTTAAATCATGAACATTTTATCTGTGATTGAGCCTGTATTAGGAGCTAAAATGATATTTAAATTAGGGAAGCTTAGTAACCGTTTATGCATTTGTCAAGGTGGTGCCCTGCAGTTGTTTTAGATCACAACTCCCATCATCTGATGGGAGTTGTAGTACAAGAATCTGTAGGGCACTAGCATGATGAAAACGGGCTTATACTATCAAATCTGTATTTGAAACAATGAACTTTTAAAAGCACATCTTATGAAATGTGTATACTGCTATTTTGTGAGAACTGTGCTGAAAAGAAGCTGAATGAGTGCTTTGCTTCTGTTTTCACAGTGGAAGATATAGGGCAAATCCCTGGGCCTGAGCAAACCTTTGCAGGAAGGGAATCTGAGGAACTGAGGCAAATAGTGCTGATGGGAGATGTCCTAGGCCTAACAGAAAAAATGAAAACTGTCAAAATCTTCAGGTCTGGATAGCATCCACCTGAGAGTTCTCAAAGAACTCAAATGTGAAATTGCTAATCTCCTAACAAAAAAAAGTTAATTTGTCCCTCAGATCCACCTCCATAGCTGAGGACTGGCCAATGTAACATCATGCTTTAAAAAGGGATCCAGAGAGGATCCTGGAAATTACAGGCCAGTTAGCTTAACTGGTTCCAGGAAAACTGATGGAAAGCATTGTTAATGATAAGTTAAACAAGCCTTGCTAAAGCAGAACCAGCATTATTTCTGCAAGGATCAGTTCCATCTCACTAACCTATCAGAGGTTTTTGAGAGAGTGTCAACAAACATATAGAGATGATTCAGTGGACATAGTGTACTTGGACTTTCTTTCAACAAGACACCTCACACAAGACTCCTGAGTAAGCTTAGCAGTCATGGAAAAAGAGAAGAGGTCCTTGTGTGGTTCTGGAACTGGCTCGAAAACAGGAAACAGAGGTAGAAATAAATGGACAGCTCCCAATGGAGGAATACAGAAAGTGGAGTTACCCAAGGATTGGTACTGAGACCTTTGCTTTTTAACTTGTTCATAAACTATCTAGAGTTAACATCGAGCAGTCAGATGACCAAGTCTGCTGATGATATTAAATAGTTCAGGGTTGTTAAAACAAAAAGGGATTGCAAAAAGCTCCAAAAGGGCCACTCTGAACTGAGTGAATGGGTGGTAAAATGGCAAATGCAGTTTAATGTAAACAAATGTAAAGTTATGCATCTTAGGGCCAAAAAACCTAATTTAACATATACACTCATTTGGTCTGAACTGGCATTGAACGATCAGGAATGAGACCTTGGGGTTATAGTAGATCGCTCAATGAAGATGTTGCCTTACTATGTGGCAGCTGTGAAAAAGACAAATTCTATTCTAGAAATCAAGAGATCATTAGGAAAGGTATTGAAAATAAAACTGCCAATATCACAATGCTGTTATACAAACATGAGCATATTTGGAATACTGTGTACAGTTCTGGTCACCTCACCTCAAAAAAGATATTATAGAGTTGAAACAGGTTTCAGAATGGGGCAACCAGAATGATCAAGGGGATGGAGTGACTCCCCTACGAGGAAAGGTTGCAGCATTGGGGGCTTTTTAGTTTAGAGAAAAGGCAAGTAAGAGGTAACATGATAGAAGTGTATAAAATTATGCATGGCATGGAGAAAGTGGATAGAGAAGAGTTTTTCTCCTTCTCTCAAAACACTAGAACTTGCGGACATCCAGCGAAGGTGAATGTTGGAACATGCAAGATGGACAAAAGAAAGACTTCTTCACACAGTGCATAGTTAAACTATAGAATTTGCTCCCACAGGAGGCAGTGATGGCCACCAACTTGGATGGCTTTAAAAGAGGGTTAATAAATTCATGGAGGATAAGGCTATCAGGGGCTACTAGCCATGATGGCTATGCTCTGATGCCTGTGGAAGAGAGCGTGCTTCTGAATACCAGTTGCTGGAAGTCCTGCTTGTGGGCTTCCCATAGGCATCTGGTTGGCCACTGGGTGAACAAGATGCTGGACTAAATGGGCTATTGGCCTGATCCAGCAGGGTCTTCTTATGTTTTTATGTTCTTAAATGTTGAAAATGTTTGTGTGTAGAGAGATTGCCGGCCTAAAAAGTGCAGGCTACTCCAGGAAACCGATAAGGCCTTAAATTAGGAAAATAGATGAACTTGAAAAGTTCAGGCTTGTGAGAGTTCAAGTTCATGAGAATGTTTAATTGACCAAGGCCATCATTTCAATCACTGTTTAAGGCACAACTGATCTGGTGGAAGATATGTTATTGAAAAAGAAGTGAAATTTGATGCACCTATTTCATTTTCACCCAAAGGTTAACATAAAGTATATAAATGTGGAATATTAGGGCTATAAAGTGTATGCTTAATGTCATTATTTTGTAAAAAATATTACATAGAAGTGTGTGGTATTGGAAAATGTAAATTAATTGGTGCAATAAAGTCCACACCCAATATTCAAAATATTATAGGCCAGCCTTTCCCAAACTTTGGGTCCCCAGATGTTGCTGGACTATAATTTTTTATTTTATTTATATTCTGCCCTTCCTCCCAGCAGGATCCCAGGGAGGCAAACAAAAGCACTAAAAACACTTTAAAACATCATAAAAACAGATGTTAAAACACATTAAAACAAAATATATTTAAAAACATGTTTTTTAAAGCTTTCAAGACATCTTTAAAAAGGAGGTTAAAAACATATTTGTTTTTTTTAAAGGTTTAAAAACATATTAAAAAGCAATTCCAACACAGACACAGACTGGGATAAGGTCTCTATTTAAAAGGCTTGTTGAAAGAGGAAAGTCATCAACAGGCACTGAAAAGATAACACAGATGGCACCTGTTTAATATTTAAGGGGAGGGAATTCCACAGGGTAGGCGCTACCACACTAAAGGTCCATTTCCTATGTTGTGCAGAATGGACCTCCTGATAAGATAGTACCTGCAGGAGGCCCTTACCTGCAGAGCGCAGTGATCGACTGGGTGTATAAGGGATAAGATGGTCTTTCAGGTATCCTGGTCCCAAGTTGTATAGGGGTTTGTACACCAAAACTGGAACCTTGAACTTGGCCCAGTAGCAAATGGGCAGCCAGCGCAATTCTTTCAGCAGTGGGGTGACATGTTGGCGATACTCTGCCCCAGGGAGCAGACTCGCCACCACATTTTGCACCAGCTGCAGCTTCTGGACCAACCTCAAGGGCAGCCCCACATAGACCTCATTGCAGTAATCGAGCCTGGAGATTACTAGTACATGGAAAATAGTGGTCAGGCTATCCCAGTCCAGAAATGGCCAGAGCTGTCTTACCAGTCAAAGCTGGTAAAAGGCACTCCTAGCCACTAAGGTCACCTGGGCCTCTAGTGACAAAGATGGATCCAGGAGCACCCCCAGACTACAGACCTGCTCTTTCAGAGGGAGTACGATCCCATCCAAAGCAGGCAACTGACCAATTATCTGAACTCGGGAACCGCCAACTCACAACGCCTTGCTATGGTTCAGACTCAGTTTATTGGCCCTCATCCAGCCCACCACCGAGTCCAGGCAGTGGACCTCTCCTGATTCAGATGTTACAGAGAAATAGAGCTGGGTATCGTCAGCATACTCCTGTCACCTCGTCCCAAATCTCCTGGTGACTGCTCCCAAGGGCTTCATATAGGTGTTAAACAGCATGAGGGACAAGGTGGTACCCTGTGGCACCCCACAGCACAACTGCCAGGGGGCTGAAAGACAATCACGCAATGCTATCATCTGAAAATGACCTTGGAGATGGGATCGGAACCACTGTTGGAGATAGGATTGGAACCACTGAACAATTCCCATCGTTCCTTACCATTGGCCATGCTGGCTGGGGCTGATGGGAACTGTAGTCCAGGAATATCTGGGAAAGGCGGTTATAGGCTTTATTCAAATTCTACTTTAGGGTAGAACAATTATGACAAAAAACTTCAATTTTCTAGAAAATTTATAGTTGTTGGGGAATTGCAATGAGGAAGGCATCAGGCAGCCATTTATAAGCCAGGGTCACAGCAATTGAAGGATACAACTTGTTCAAAAAGAACAGAAGGAATAAAAACGGAGGGGGAGTCATGCTATACGTTAAAAATATGTATCTCTGCACAGAAATACAGGAAGATGAACTTAGTAGCTCCACCGAGAGTATGTGGATTAAAATTAATGGGGCAAGTAATAAAAGGAATGTGGTGCTTGGTGTCTACTACCAACCACCCAATCAAGGAGAAGACAAGAATGTAACTTTTGAAAAGCAAATTGCCAGTGTTTCAAGGAGGCATGATGTAGTAGTAATGGGGGACTTCAATTCTGTTGGGAGACAAAATCTGCCAAACACGGCCCCTCCAAGAAATTTCTGACTTGTGTTGCAGATAACTTTCTCCTACAGAAAATGGAGGAAGCAACCAGAGGATCAGCTATCCTGGACTTGATTCTAACCAATAGAGATGATTTGGTGGATGAATTGACAGTTAAGGGAACTCTGGGGGAAAGTGACCACACCATACTTGAATTCTTGATTTTAACAGAAGCAAAAGCTGAGAGTACCCATAAGCGCACCCTGGACTTCAGGAAAGCTGATTTTAATTAACTCAGAACAATTGTAAGTACGGTTCCATGGCAAGCGACCCTAATGAGAAAAGGAGTGTGAGATGGGTGGGAGTTTCTAAAAAAGGAAATTCTAAGAGGAAAATGGCAAGCAATTCCAACAAGGAAAAAAGGGAGGAAACAGCAGAAGAAGCCAATGTGGCTTCACAAAAAGCTTAGAGATGACCTGAAAACAAAAAAGGACACATACAGGAAGTGGAAAGAAGGCCAGGCCCAGGGCCGGTGCTATCATTAGACCAACTAGGCAGCTGCCTAGGGTGCAGACCTCAGAGGGGCGCAGTATTGACCTTTGAGGGGCACCGTTTTATACAGATTAGTTTGTTTAACCCTTGTAAAAAAATGCAACTGTCAATTTATATTTTTTATTTTAAGATAAATACCACAACAGTGGTATGGAATATAATTAAATACTACTCAATTATTCTGGACGACACACCTGATCTTAGTCATATTGAACAAATGACAATGATTGTACGTTATGGTGATGTAATCAAACCATCAGATAATGAGATGTCTGAGCCTGAGGTTATCATAAGAGAACATTTCTTGGGATTTGTTACACTAAAGGAGACTACAGGTGCCTTTATGACAGAAACTCTTCTTGGACAGCTTGAGCAAATGGGATTACCAATTGAGAATCTGTGTGGTCAAGGTTATGATAATGGGAGTAACATGAAATGCAAAGAAAATGGCGTACAAAAGAGAGTCCTGGACATAAACCCACATGCCTTTTTTGTGCCCTGCAATGCACACTCTTTAAACTTGGTAGTCAATGATACCACTAAGTGTTGTCTGGAAGCAACTAGTTTCTTCAGTTTGGTTCAACAGATCTATAATTATTTCTCTGCATCAACTCAGCATTGGCAAATTCTAACTAGCCATGTATCAGACTTAGGCACAACTGTTAAGCCATTGAGCAAAACAAGATGGGAGAGTAGGATCGATGCTTTGAAACCACTGAGATATCATCTTGGTAGTATATATGATGCTTTAATAGAGATCTTTGATGACACAAGCCGAAAAGGTTTATCTGGAAATACTTCCCGAATTGAAGCTAAGGCCCTTGCTGATGCAATTTGTAAGTTCAAGTTTGTGGTATCCCTTGTTACATGGTACAACATCCTTTTTGAAGTCAATCTTACAAGCAAGCTACTACAAGATAAGGAAGCCGATTTAAATTCAGCTACAAGCCAATTGCAAGTGACCAAGAATTACCTTGTGGGCTGCAGGTGTGATGAGGGTTTTCAACAAGTTTTGATAGATGCTACAAGATTGCAAAGAAGCTAGAAATACTACCAAACTTTGAGACAGAACAGATTAGAAAAAGGAGAAAGAAACAGGAGTTTGAGTATGAGGCCCAAGAAGAGGCACCGCAAGATCCAAAGCAGAAATTCAAAGTAGGTTTCTACTATGCTGTCTTAGACATGGCCATATAATCTGTTGAAGAGAGATTCCAACAGCCACAACAATATAATTCCCTATTTGGCTTCCTGTATGATATATACAGTATCAACAAAAAATCTACTGAAGATATACTTAAGGCCTGCAAGGATTTGGAAAAATCATTGATGCACAATGGAAACAAAGATATTGATGCTGAAGATCTGTGCTGTGAACTTATAGCAATAGCTTGAAGACTTCCATATTCATGCCGCCATAAGGAGTACTTCTCTTCATACTACAACAAAAACTCCTGGATAAAGTGCCTAATGTTTCTGTTGCTCTAACGATCCTTCTCACACTTCCAGTGTCAGTGGCAAGTGGTGAATGCAGTTTCTCAAAGCTCAAACTTATAAAAACTTACATACGCTCAACAATGTTGCAAAAGAGACTAGTTGGCTTGGCAACTACATCAGTTGAACATGCCCAAGCATCAGCACTTGACCTGAAGGAATTGGTGACAAAATTTGCAAAGGAAAAGGCACACAAAGTGAGATTTTGATGTGCCTGAGATTGAAACTTTTAAGAGACTTAAATGTTAACATCACAATTCGATTAGACAAATTCATGGAGGACAGGGCTATCAATGGCTACTAGCCGTGATGGCTGTGCTGTGCCACCCTAGTCAGAGGCAGCATGCTTCTGAAAACCAGTTGCCGGAAGCCTCAGGAGGTGAGAGTGTTCTTGCACTCGGGTCCTGCTTGCGGGCTTCCCCCAGGCACCTGGTTGGCCACTGTGAGAGCAGGATGCTGGACTAGATGGGCCACTGGCCTGATCCAGCAGGCTCTTCTTATGTTCTTATGTTCTTAAGATTATTCAAAATGATTTTGTGTGCTAAAACATTTTCTTTTGTATTTGAGAAAGATCAAAGAGTGTTGTATTGCTTATTCTTGCAATTTAAAATAAATTTAGCAGTTTCAAGTTTTGTGCTTTTCATTTTTTCTACAAGACATCTGTTTTTGAAAATTGAAGTTAGCAATTTTTTTTGGGGGGTGCAAGTAGTTAGCCTTGCCTAGGGTGCAAAATAGCCTGGCACCGGCACTGGCCAGGCCACAAAGGAAGAATACAGGCAGGTATCATGGAATTGCAGAGATGGTGTCAGGAAGGCTAAAGCTGAGCATGAGCTGAGGTTAGTGAGGGATGCTAAAAGCAACAAAAAAGCTTTCTTCAGGTACATCCATAGTAAAAGACAGAGAAAGGAAATGGTGGCACAGCTACTCAGTGAGGATGGCAAAATGATAACAAAGAAAAGGCAGAAGTGCTCAATTCCTACTTTGGCTCAGTCTTCTCCCAAAAAAAGGTCTGTGACCCTCCCTGGAAACATAAAGTAGAAGGGGTAGGATTGGAGCTTGAGATTGATAGACAAATGGTCAAGGAATACCTAATCACTTTGAATGAGTTCAAATCGGTAGGGCCAGATAAACTGCATCCTAGAGTATTGAAGGAACTGGCTGTAGAACTCTCAGAACCGCTGTCTATTATCTTTACAAAATTGTGGAGGACTGTTGAAGTGCTGGATGACTGGAGGAGAGCTAATGTTGTCCCTATCTTCAAAAAGGGCAAAAAGGAGGAACCAGGGAACTACAGACCAGTCAGCCTAACATCAATCCCTGGAAAAACTCTGGAGCAGATTATAAAGCAGCCAGTCTGTAAGCACCTTGAAAACAATGCAGTGATTACTAGGAGCTAACATGGATTTATGAAGAACAAATCCTGCCAAACTAATCTTATCTTATGTCTTGATCGGGTAACCTTTTGTGGACTGTGGGAATGCTGTAGACATAATATATCTCAACTTCAGCAAAGTTTTTGACAAAGTGCCCCATGATATTCTGATTAGCAAGCTAGCTAAATGTGGGCTGGATGGAACAACTATCAGGTGGATCCACAGTTGGCTCCAGAATCGTACTCAAAGAGTGCTTATCAATGGTTCCTTCTCAAACTGGGCGGAAGTAACAAGTGGGGCACCACAGGGCTCGGTCCTGGACCCAGTGCTCATCAACATTTTTATTAATGACTTGAATGAGGAGGTACAGAGCATGCTTATCAAATTTGCAGATGATACAAAATTGGGGGGCACAGCTAATACTGTGGAAGACAGAAACAAAATTCAAAGGGACCTTGATAGGCTGGAGCATTGGGCTAAAAACAACAGAATAAAATTTAACAGGGACAAATACAAAGTTCTACACTTAGGAAAAAGAAACCAAATGCACAGTTATAAGATGGGGGATACTTGGCTCAGCCATATGACATGTGAGAAGGATCTTGGAATTTTCGTTGATCACAAGCTGAATATGAGCCAACAGTGCGATGTGGCTGCAAAAAAGGCAAATGCTATATTAGGCTGCATTAACAGAAGTATAGTTTCCAAATTACATGAAGTCCTACTTCCCCTCTATTCAGCACTGGTTAGGCCTCATCTTGAATACTGCGTCCAGTTCTGGACTCTGCACTTCAAGAAGGATGCAGACAAACTGGAACAGGTTCAGAGGAGGGCAACAAGGATGATCAGGGAACTGGAAACAAAGTCCTGTGAGGAGAGACTGAAATAACTGGGCATGTTTAGTCTGGAGAAGAGAAGACTGAGGGGAGATATGATAGCACTCTTCAAGTACATGAAAGATTTTCACTCAGAGGAGGGCCGGGATCTCTTCTCAATCATCCCAGAGTGCAGGACACGGAATAATGGGCTCAAGTTGCAGGAAGCCAGATTTCGATTGGACATCAGGAAAAGCTTTATAACTGTTAGAGCCATACGACAATGGAACCAATTACCTAGAGAGGTAGTGGGCTCTCTCAACACTGAAGGCATTCAAGAGGCAGCTGGACAGCCATCTGTCAGGAATGCTTTGATTTGGATTCCTGCATTGAGCAGGGGGTTGGACTTGATGGCCTTAAAGGCCCCTTCCAACTCTACTATTCTATGATTCCTTCCCCCCACTCCATCAGTCAGCGTTTAATGCTGGTTCTACAGCAAAGTGCAAATATCTTAATTCAGCAATAGTAACACGAAGAGACAAAGGTGTGTGAGTGGGTAGGCCAGAACCAACCAGCTAGGTCGTCCCCATCTCCTTAATGAGCGGTCCTGAAGGAAGAAGTCAGATGTTGTTCCCATCCCTATGCCATCACCAAAAGAAATGTAAGGTGCTTCTACACCAGCAGTGAGTTCAGATGAATAATGAATATTTTTACTTATTAGGCTTGCCTCGATAGGGCAAATTGGGATTACATGCTTTAAAAAGTGTCATTTGGCATCCACATTGTATGGATGCTGGGGAAAATAATCTTTGTGCATGACAGCACCAATTCCACAACTCCCTTTTTGAGGCACTGATAGACAGCAAGGAAGCAACCCTATGTGTATGAGAGAGAACGCCCTGGAGAAGCAGTGAGATTCTTTTCCTTTTAGTGCTTTTGTTTGCCACCCTGGGCTTGAGCTGGGAGGAAGGGCAGGATATAAATCAAATAATAAATACATAAATGAGTAAGAGCTGTATGAGAAAATAACAGGAGGGCAGCCCGTACCTTGCACCTACGTTATGCCCCTGGAAACAGGAAGTGGATTAGAGTTGCCTTGTTCGGTCATCATGATCTAACCACTTAAACTGCCCCACCCCATCTCAGTACAGCTGTAGAGCACAGCACTGCATTCCTCACAGAGCTGTTATCTCCTTTCAAGCATGCCCAAGTGTCTTTCCTTGTCCTTGACAGTTTGCATAAAGCACAGGCTTATCACCAACTGAAGAACAACAAGTGGACACATCTCCTGTTTTGAAAAAGATTCCTATTGCTTTAGGTTTTAAACATTTATGTAGAACAGATATGCTTTAGTATGCTTAGCCAATGTTCAGTATTTGCTCAATTAACCAGAACAGGCATGATCAGATATAATCTTAACTATCTGCCAAGGTATCATGGGGAATAGAATAATAATATAAAAGTGATTTGAAAACAAATCTAAGCCTAATTTTCCACTGCTTTGCAAATGTAAAATGTTGGCTGCATACACTCCATATATTTGCCACCCTGGGCTCCTGCCGGGAGGAAGGGCAGGATACAAATCAAATAATAAATAAATAAATAAAATGTTTAAAGCACAGTTAAAGCACATTTCCCCCTCTCCCCAAGAATCTTTGGGCTGTAGTTTACCCATCACAGAGCTACAAGTGCCAGAAACGTGCCCATTTGCTACCGGGCCAAGTTCAAGGTTCTAGTTTTGGTGTACAAAGGCCTATACAGCTTGGGACCAGGATACCTGAAAGACCGTCTTGCCCCTTATATACCTAGTTGATCACTGTGCTCTGCAGGTGAGGGCCTCCTGCAGATACCATCTTATCAGGTCTGTTCTGCACAACATAGGAAATGGACCTTTAGTGTGGCGGCACCTACCTAATATCTAAGGGGAGGGAATTCCACAGGGTAGGTGCTGCCACACTAAAGGTCCGTTTCCATTGTTGTGCAGAACGGACCTCTTGATATGATGGTATCTGCAGGAGGCCCTCACCTGCAGAGTGCAGTGATCAACTGGGTATATAAGGGATAATCCTGGTCCCAAGCTGTATAGGGCTTTGTACACCAAAACTGGAACCTTGAACTTGGCTCGGTAGCAAATGGGCAGCCAGTGCAATTCTTTCAGCAGTGGGGTGACATGTTGGTGATACCCTGCCCCAGTGAGCAGTCTCGCCACCGCATTTTGCACTAGCTGCACCTTCTGGACCAACCTCAAGAGTAGCCCCACATGGAGCACATGACAGTAATCAAGCCTGGAGGTTACCAGTGCGTGGACAACACTGGTCAGGCTATCCTGGTCCAGAAACAGCTGCAACTGTCTTACCAGCCAAAGCTGATAAAAGGCGCTCCTAGCCACTGAGGTCACCTGGGCCTCTAGCAACAAAGATGGATCCAGGAGCACTCCCAGACTATGGACCTGCTCTTTCAGAGGGAGTAAGACCCCATCCAAAGCAGGCAACTGACCAATTATCTGAACTTGAGAACCACCAACTCACCGTGTCTCCGTTTTGCTATGAATTCAGTCTCAGATTATTGGCCCTCAACCAGCCCACCACCGAGTCCAGGCAGCAGTCCAGGGCTTGCACAGCCTCTCCCGATTCAGATGTTACAGAGAAATAGAGCTGGGTATTGTCAGCATACTGCTGACACCTCATCCCAAATCTCCTGATGACCGCTACCGAGGGCTTCATATAGATGTTAAACAGCATGGGGGACAAGACGGTACCCTGTGGCAACCCACAGTACTGCTAGGGGACCAAAAGATGCTATTATCTCAAAATGACCCTGGAGATAGGATCGGAACCACTGTAAAACAGTGCCTCCGATACCCATCTCACCAAGTCGACCCAGAAAGCCACTGAGAGATCAAGTAAGAATAACAGGGTTGCACTCCCCCTGTCCTTCTCCCGATAAAGGTCATCTAACAGGGCGGCCAAGGCCAATTCAGTCCCATAACCAGGCCTGAACCCAGACTGAAAACCCACACTTGTAGACGGCAGGATATAGAATCAATCTAGTCTGAAAGCAGCGTGTTGAGGACAAACATGCATGATTCCATACTGCAAAAAATGACATTTTTGTCTAAAAACAGTTTAGTGTGTATACAGCCTAAGAATCACGCTCAACAACACTACTGCATATAGTGCAAGGTTAAAGAGAAAAAGGGCTACTTGGACTTGATATGGTTATGATACTATTTATTGTACTATTTTCTAGATTAGTAGTTTCAGTAGTTTTACAATGCAATCATACAATCATGCAATAGTGCTTTTTAATATGTTCCTAAACCTTCTTTTTTAAAATGTTTTTAATCTTAGAAGATGTTTTGAAAGTAAAGAAACATTTTTAAATATGTTTTATTTTAATGTGTTTTAAAGTTTGTTTTTATGATGTTTTAAAGTTTTTGGTGCTTTCGTTTGCCACCCTGGGCTCCTGCTGGGAGGAAAGGTGGGATATAAATCAAATAATAAATAAATAAATACAATGCAATGCAATCATTTACATGCAGGTCAGAAGCAGTTTTGAATATGTTTAATGGAGCTTATTTTTACACAAGCATGCATAGGATTGCACTCAGAGACTGCAGTCCTATCTAGCTGGGAATAGGTCTCATTGAACTCAGTTTGGCTTATGTGCGAGTAGTCATGCATTAGGATAATCCTGTAACAGTCAGAGTTTTTATTGCATCTGATCCCATTGTGTGTGTTTTTACCAAAAGGCATATTGGAACCTGTCCAATATTCAAGCCATTCTGTCAGCTACTATGTGGTGCTAACACTGGATAAATGACCATTTTTGGAGTTATCAGATAATGGGTTGTGTCAGACTAAGTCAAACATGGGAAACCACCAGCCTACGGGCTTAATTAGACCTGGCATAGGACCTAATTTGGCACATGAGGCTGTTTCCCCCAAGCCACATGTAAGGCAGGTAAAGAGGCGGCTCCCTGCTGAAAGTGGAGTTTGTAGGTGTCTGCAACCCCCTGAGTCTTTGCTTTCAAATGGCACAGGCAAAGGAAAACACTTCACCTGGTGTCCGCACAGTTTGATTTCAAATGGCACAGGTAAAGGAAAGCACTTCACCTGGTGTCACGGTGACATCTGGGGATTGACAGATGAGCGGCCCTGTCCATTTGTCAAAACGGCCTGTGGGGGGCTGGGGGAGGGGAAGATTTGACCTTGTGGTTGGAGAAGGTTCTTCATCCCTGGCCTATATTATACTTAGAATAGACCCAGTGAAATCAATGTTTAGTCAATACTAATTTCAGTCTACTGATTCAGTGAATCTACTCTGAGTATGACTTTGTCAGATATAGCCCAATAGCTTCAATGTCAGAACTGCTCCTTCTGCCTTTGTTTTGAGTTTAGGAGGATTTACTATTGGCAAGGATTATTCCAGGATTGAGTGGCAGACACCCAACCAGTCCTTGTAAATGCCACTCCTGCTAGGGAGGGTGTGGTCTGGCTGCAATCTTATACACACATTCACAAGGCAGCAAGTATTCGAAGTCTTTGTGAGCTAACTTTACGGTAAGAAGGGGAATACTTGCACTGTCAAGAGGTGCAAAAGAAGGGTGGGACTCAGGCAATTGCATAGGTCACTGATTCAAAATTCTGGAGTCTTTTCTATTTTCTCCCTTGATTTTGTGGCTACTAATTAACTCAATAGTAATATTTCTAATGGTTTTTAATTTAAAAAAAGCAGGCAAATACAAGATTCGGTTTTCATGCTAAGATACATGGGCAACAGAGTAAGTTGGAATGAAACACAATAAAGAAATACTTACCCATAATTACTGTTTGTTCATCATTCTTTTTTCCTTAGGCACCACTAGCAGCAAAAAGACAGTTACTAAATGGTCATTTCCTATCCCCGTCCTAAAGTGTAGGTGGTTTCCATGCAAGTGATGAAATTAAGGGCATTGTTTTCAAACCCAGAACATACTTCACTATGATTACTTATTCGAACATTACTACTACATGTGATGAAAAGTGTATTCCACTGAACTCCGTTTTATTGAGGTGATGATGGTAAGTCATTAACATTCATGGTTATGTTTCTTGTCTCTGTACCTATATAGCTCTCCATTACATTTTTAAAATACTGCTGCTCTCTCTGCATTTTACAGCAGTTGCCCTTGCCAACTGTTCTTCCATATGTGGCCATTCACAATTTTGCAAGAAGGGGAAGGGAGGGTGAGAGAGATGACTAGATTTGTTATTATGTTAACAATGGTTTTAGTCCCATCCAGGAATGTCATGCTGATGATCTGTGTCATTCACACACAGACAATGATTTTAAATCTTTTGTTTTGTTTCCCGCCCCAGGTAAATATGGCTTAAAGTAAAACTGCCTGGGGGCAGATGGGTACAATAACAGCTCCAGTACTGTAAATAGCAAAACACATGGAAATAGAATTATATACATTTTGTAAAAGGCAATGACACCACTTTCAGGAGAATTGAAAAGGAATAACATTATTTTCACAAATCACCATATGAGGCCGAGATCATACAAATTCAACAAAATGCAAACTGCAATGGACCAAGTTTGAATAGTGATGTTGTCGTTATCTGCCTTCAAGTCGACTACGACTTATGACGACCCTATGAATCAGCGACCTCCAAGAGCATCTGTCATGAACCACCCTGTTCAAATCTTTTACGTTCAGGTCTGTGGCTTCCTTCATGGAATCAATCCATCTCTTGTTTGGCCTTCCTCTTTTTCTACTCCCTTCTGTTTTTCCCAGCATTATTGTCTTTTCTAGTGAATCATGTCTTCTCATGATGTGTCCAAAGTAAGATAACCTCAGCTTCATCATTTTAGCTTCTAATGATAGTTCTGATTTAATTTGTTCTAACACCCAATTATTTATCTTTTTCGCAGTCCACGGTATGCGCAAAGCTCTCCTCCAACCACATTTCAAATGAGTTCATTTTTCTCTTATCCGCTTTTTTCACTGTCCAACTTTCACATCCATACATAGATATCGGGAATACCATGGTCTGAATGATCCTGACTTTAGTGTTCAGTGATACATCTTTGCATCTGAGGACCTTTTCTAGTTCTCTCACAGCTGCCCTCCCCAGCCCTAGCCTTCTTCTGATTTCTTGACTATTGTCTCCATTTTGGTTAATGACTGTGCCAACGTATTGATAATCCTTGACAAGTTCAATGTCCTCATTGTCAACTTTAAAGTTACATAAATCTTCTGTTGTCATTACTTTAGTTTTTTTGACGTTCAGCTGTAGTCCTGCTTTTGTGCTTTCCTCTTTAACTTTCATCAGCATTTGTTTTAAGTCATGACTGGTTTCTGCTAGTAGTATGGTATCGTCAGCATATCTTAAATTATTGATATTTGTCCCTCCAATTTTCACACCTCCTTCATCTTGGTCCAATCCCACTTTCCGTATGATATGTTCTGCATATAGTTTAAACAAATAGGGTGACAAAATACACCCATCTCACACCCTTTCCAATGGGGAACCAATCATTTTCTCCATATTCTGTCCTTTCTGATATTTCTCGCTCCATATATGGTAAGAGCCTTTGTTGTAGAATCTTGAGCATTACTTTACTTGCATGGGATATTAAGGCAATAGTTTGATAATTACTGCATTCCCTGGGATCCCCTTTCTTTGGAATTGGAATGTATATTGAACGCTTCCAGTCTGTGGACCATTATTTAGTTTTCCATATTTCTTGACAGATTTTAGTCAAAAATTGGACAGATTCAGTCTCAGTAGCTTGTAGCAACTCTGTTGGTATGCCATCTGTTCCTGGTGCTTTGTTTCTTCCAAGTATTTTAAGAGCAGCTTTCTCCTCACATTCTAGAATTTCTGGTTCTTCATCATACAGTTCCTCCATGAATGAGCCTGTCATCCTGGCATCTCTTTTATAGAGTTCTTCAGTATATTGCTTCCATCTTCCTTTTATTTCATCTCAGTCAGTGTTTCCCTCTGTTGATTATTCAACATCCCTACCCTTGGTTTAAATTTCCCTTTCATTTCTCTAATCTTTTGGGAATAGGGCTCTTGTTCTTCACTTTTTGTTGTCCTCTTCTATTTCTATACAGTAACTATTGTAATAGTTCTCTTTGTCCCTACGTACTAGTCGCTGTACTGTTGCATTTAGGGTTCTGACCGTATTTCTACCTCCTTTTGCTTTTGTTTTCCTTCTCTCTTTAACCGTTTTAAGAGTTTCATCAGTCATCCAGTGAGGTCCATCTTTCTCTCTTTTTAACTAGAGGTATTGTCTGTTTGCATTCATCCCTGATAATGTCTCTGACTTCACTCCATAGTGAGTAGTGAATAGTGATAGCATGATCAAAATATGAACAGGTACAGAACAAGAAACTGCATGCCTACTGCCAGGGTTAAGATGTAGCAGTGGCTCTGCCACTATGAGCAATTCCAGGGAAGAGTTAGAAGTGTTGTGTGTCCCCCATCACACTCTCCGTCCGTCCGTCCGTCCGTCCATCATGTTACAACAACCACTTTAGGAGGGCAGAGACCTCCAATGATGTGATGGGAATGACTTCCCAATGTTACAAAGTCATTTGCTATGGAGAGGTAATTTGCTATGGTACCCCCTTGACATCCATAACTTGTGATCCAGAATTTGTACTTCACTTGGGATCCCCTCCCAGTGAAGTACAAAGGCTGAACACAAATGTGGTTCTTGTGGTCTCTTGGAGGCTCAGACATTTTCCCTGATATTATGAGACTTACTGTAACAAAATGTAAGAACCTCTGTGCAAGGGCATTGCTTTAGAAGTGACTCAGAAAAAACAATGATGTCTGCAAACAATTAATGTGGCCAGCAAAGTCTTCTTTTGAAGAGTGTGTGCTTTTTGGATTTACCCCACACCATACTATTTTGTAATGATCTTGCTAGTTTCTAGACTTTGATGAGATCACAGTCCAGCTTTATCCAGAAATTCAATGAACAATTTCTCTGCTTCCCAACATAATAGGTCAGAAAAGGTTTCTATTCACCTGAGTCGGAGGAAATACCCTCTCTTCTTACTCCTGTTCCCTCTAGGCATTAATGCATGGCCATTTCTATTGTGTACCGAAGCCTACTGGAACCTACCAGATATCAGCAAATTCCTGCCCCAATGATGTCCGGTCACATGCAGAATTTCAGATTCACCCATAGTTAAATTCAGTGGCAACTCTACTGTGTTAGAGCTACTATTGTGCATATGTGTCCCGTTCAGAGCCGAAAGAATGAGGCTGGAGTGTGTGTGCTAGTAAATCTCGTTTTATTAGAGTAATGGATACATCAAAGGGATTGCGCTTCATAGGAAACCCTACACTAACTCACTAAAGTCCCTAACTATACTCTAGTCATGCTCTGCAGTGTGTGAAGGAAGTTGACTCAACGACTCCCCACTGGGAGTGGCAGGCTTATATAGGAAATGTTTTTGAACGTAATCTCTGACTCCTTCGTAATTCCTGTCTTTGCCCTGTCCGTTTCTCGCGGTGACGGGAACGAGGAGACAGGGGGCGCGCATCCAACAGCTCATCTGAAGACACCTGCTCCCGAGTAACAGGCTCGAGGTCAGGGGGCTGTGCCACGCTGGAATCCTCCTGGGAACTGCTTGGAAAAGGAGGAGCTGGCACTGACTCTGAAGCTTCCTCCCCCAAGTCCTCTGCATCAACTGGGGGCGGTGCACTCGGCTCTTCAGAAAGGGCGTTACTCGTGGGAACTGGCTGAAGAGCAGGCTGCCCCCCTCTCGCACGATCCTGCTCAGAAACAACAATCCCTAACTTGGCTTCTTCTGGCTGCGGAGGTGCCTGAAACTCATGCCCCCCCTTCCTGTCCCTTCTGAGTTGGCTGCAGTGCAACATCATCCCCCCTCCATGCTTTAACCCTTCCCACCCCTGAGGTCTAGGTTTCTCTGGATAAGCCTCATGGAATTCTCTCACCAAAGTCGGAGCGTGCACATTCTCCTCCGTTTCCCAGGAACGTTCAGTTGGATCGTACCCCTTCCAATGAATCAGGTACTGAAGACGCCCTCGGCGTTTTCACGAGTCCAAAATCTGTTCTACTTCATATTCCTCCTCCCCCTCCACCAACAACGGCGGCGCGGGCTCCACTCGTGGACGGTGAGGGTCGGGGGCAGCGTCCTTGGTCAACAATGCCCTGTGGAAGACTGGGTGCATCTTGAAGGTGGGTGGCAATTTTAGTCTGTAAGCCACAGGGTTAATCTGAGCCTCCACCTCAAAAGGCCCTACACGCCGATCCTGCAGTTTACGACACCGGCCAGGCATAGCTAGGAAACATGTAGAGATCCAGACCTGGTCTCCCACTCGTATGAGGTCCCCCTCTCTCCGATGCTGGTCAGCTGCGCGTTTGTAATCCGCTTTGGCCTGTTCTAGTTGCTCTTGGAGCAGCTGTTGCATAGCGTGAAGTTCCTGCAAGTAATCCTCAGCGGCTGGGACTGAGAGACTGTCCTTTGGGGCAGGGAAGGCTCGGGGGTGGTAGCCAAAATTGGCGAAGAAAGGAGTCTGTTGCGTGTGCGAATGCACAGCATTATTATAGGCAAATTCTGCTAAATGCAGGTAGGACATCCAGTTGTCCTGCTGATACCCCACAAAACAACATAAGTATTGTTGCAACACTCCATTGACCCTCTCAGACTGTCCATCCGTTTGGGGATGATGGGCGGACGACAGTCTCAACTCACTTTGCAGCAACTTCCACAACGCTTGCCAAAAACTCGAGGTGAATTGTGTGCCCCGATCGGAAACCAGGCTGTCTGGCAGACTGTGCAGCTGATACACATTTTGCATGTACAACTTGGCAGTGTCTTGAGCGCTTGGAAGCCCTGCGCACGGAATGAAGTGAGCCATTTTTGAGAAGGCATCAACAACCACCAAAACTGTGGTTTTCCCCTGCGAAGGTGGAAGGTCTGTTATAAAATCCATAGTAATCATTCGCCAAGGTCCTCCTGGGGTAGGGAGGGGTTCCAGTAGCCCCAGTGGCTTCCCGGTGGCATGTTTAGCCCTCATGCAAGTGGGGCAAGAGCGAACGTAATGCTCTATGTCCTTCTTCACCTTGGGCCACCAGAACTCCCGAGTGACAGCTTGAATGGTCTTAAAAACCCCAAAGTGGCCTGCCTTGGGGGCGTCATGGCACTGACGTAGTACTCTCCCTCGCAGTTCTCCGGGGGGCACATAAACAGCTTCCTGATGGTGCAGTGTGTGTAGAGTGCAGCACCAATTTACCAGTATAACCAGTAGAGTCCAGTAGCATTTTAGCTTGCTTATCAGTGCCAGTCGCCGACCAAAATAATAGACCATCAGCCAAGTCTTTAAGAAAACAAAACTTTACTGGTTTCACACCGTGCTCCGTCTCTTGCTCACCAACCAACTCTATAATGCTTTCCTATTACCCCCACACCTCTGTGTGCTCATTGAAGCCTTTTTATTGCTGCTTCACTTATCAGTTACAGCTGCAGCCTGACCTTGGGCGTTTCTGCCAAGTGCTGTCAATTACCGGCTTCACTGTGTCTTTAACTCCTAACAGTCTTGTCTGGAACTGGCTGTGTTGCCCACCTAAGCCTGACAGCCCCCACCTTCCAGACAGACGTTTCAAGTTAAACTTTTACATTTTTTCTCACAGTACAATTATACATTTCCTTTGTTACATACATTTGCTTTTTACTATCTTACATCTGTTCAGTCTTCAGGCATTTTTCACTTTTCTACATTCTTTACACATTTAACACATATATGCACAGTTACTGTCACCTTCTTGAGCATACTTCGCCATTCGTTCTCTTATTTTATTTATGAACAGGGTATCACTGTCTATTATTATTTTGCTCTGTTTGTTTTCCTCATTGTTTGTCTAACTCTGTATGGCTGATACTTGGAAACGTTCTGGAGGTTTCCCTTTGTTTTGTCTTGTTGACCTCCTTAATGTTTCTGTTTCTTGTTCCTGTTCTGTATCTATGTCTGTGCTTGATGCACTGCTACTGGAATCAGAGCTGCTTGTCTCTATCTCCTGTTTTGTTTCTTCCCTTTCCTGTTTTATTTGTTGAGCAGGCTCTGTTGCATTTATGCCATTTGTGTCACTGCTTTCTAAATTTACATATGTTCTGTGATTCTCTGAGTCTTGTTCTTGTGTTCTAACACTCCTGCTGAGTGTTACACTACCATCCTGTGGAACCCACACGCGGTAATTCACATGTTGAAACCCCAACACATATCCCTTTTTCGCTCTGGGAGCCAATTTTCCCTTTCTCTTTCCCTTGGGAACATGCACCCAGCATGGGGAACCAAATCTCAGTATGTGTTGCAATCTGGGCTTTCTTTTATACAACATTTCATATGGTGACATGGCAATAGTTCTATGCAGTACTCTATTTTGAATATATGTAGCATACATTAAACTTTCTCCCCAGAAAGATTGATCAAGGCCTGAATCCTTTAATATTGCTCTCATTGCATCCTGCAATGTTTTGTTTTCAGCTGTCCCATTCTGATTCACATTTACAGCAAGGTTTATTCCTTTCATTTCCAAATATTCTTCCAGGGCCTTTCCTGTGAACTCCCCGTCCTGGTCAGATCTAATCTGTTGCACCTGTGTACCATGCTGCACTTCTACTCTGTTTAGAAAACGTTTTAATTGCTCTGCAGCCTCATCTTTTGTTTTCAATAACTTTATATGACAAAATCTTGAAAAATCGTCAACAATCACGAGAAAATATTTAGCACCACCTTTTGTTTTGGGAAATGGTCCCGCTAAATCAACATGTATTGTCTGATAAGGCTTATCTGTATTTCTTTCAGCTACTTTGTTAATTGGAGCTACAGTGGCCTTTGTCTGCTGACATACTTCACACTGCATGTATTGCTTGCAGTCTTTTAGTTGTACATCAGCACTGAATTGCTCTGCCTTTTTCACAGTCTCATAATTTACATGCCCTAGCCTTCGGTGCCATTCATGGATACATCTATCATGTGTTTTCTTATGCGTTACTAGTGAGGCTTGTACTGCAGGGTTTACATTTACATAGAACATGCCTTCCTTACAATATCCTTTTAGGCACACCTTTCCCCTTTTCATTATTTCACATTTCTTGTTACTAAATAACACACTATAATTCATTTGCAATAGTTTTGAAACTGACAGAATGTTGTTAGTTAAATTAGGCACGAATAAAACATTTGTCATTATTGTTTGTAAAGCACATAACTGTACTGTACCCTTACCCATCACCTGTTGTTTAGTGCCATCAGCTAAACTCACGTCTTCATTAGCTGGCACCATTGTTTTAAATAGACTTTTATCTTTTATCAGTGAATGGGTGGAACCTGAGTCCAGGACCCACAAACTATTGTCTCTATTAACAAAGTCTTTTTCATTCTTTGTCTTTGCACTCACCAACTGCACGTGTGAGGGTTTTCTTCCGTCCCTCCTCCTTCTCAGTAAGTCACAGTCCCGCCTTAAATGATGCAAGGAGCCACAGTTGTAACAAGCTTTAGTCCCAAAAGCCTTTATCTCAGTCTTTTCTTTTCTTTCACTCCTTTCGTTCCATCCCTCTTGCCTTTGTTTTGTTTCTTTTCTTCTCTCCCACTCTTGCTTTAGTTTGTCTGCAACATATCGAAATGAAAGTCCAGAATCAGGCATCGCTTCAAGTGTGCTGATAACAGGATTCCAAGAGTCATTAAGTGTTGAAAGAGTGATATAGATCTGCTGCGTTTCAGAGTGTTCCACTCCCCTTTCTTGTAATTCTACAAACAGGCTTGTAATGTTCATTAAGTGTTCTGACATAGTTACTTCGTCAGTTAGCTGCATTCTGTATAGTTTTCTCGCAAGACTTATTCTACTGCTAGCTGTTTCTTGAACATAATATGCTCTTAAAGCAGTCCACATTTCTTTAGCAGTCTCTTTACCTCTTAGAAGCAGTAGTTGCGAGTCTCCAACAGCCAAGATAATTAATGACTTCGCTCTTTCATCCAAGCGTAGCCATTCAGCAGGTGGTGGAACGGAGGGGGGTTGTTGGTCAATTACCTGCCATAAATCTTCTCTGTTTAGATAGGCTTGCATCCACAGCCGCCAGCATGAGTAATTTCGTTCAGAGAGACGTTCCAGTGGAATGCAACACTTCATCCAACACTTCTGGACTCAGTCCATTTCTGTAGAAGTACATCAAGGCTGGTTCATTGTACTCCGTCTCCTGAGACAAAACACGAAAAGCATTCGTGTATTGCCCTACAGACCCCTTTCCCTGTCTCAGGGTCCCTAATTGGTGGGCAACCATCTCCTTCCACTGGGGGTCTCAGAACATGTCCCCCATCGCATTCTTGAAGGCGTCAAACTGGCGCAATATCTGGTCGTTGCGAATCAAATATGGGGTGGCCCATTTTGCCGCTTCTCCTTCCAATAAACTGATGATGAATGCCACCTTCGCATCATCAGTTGGGAACTCAGCTCTGCGCACTTGAATGTACAACTCACATTGGGCTAGAAACGTGGCAAACTGTTCACTCTGGCCCCCGTATCGCACGGGTAGCCCCACTGGAGACTTCACAGGGGCAGCCGCCCCGGGAGGTGCCGCCTGGACTTGGGCGACCAAGGCATAGAGATTCTGGTTATCCACTTGCAAGGCTTGCATTGCGGCTCTGAGGTTTTGATTCTTGGCTTGTAGGGCTTGCGTAGTCACTCGGAGGTTCTGGAACTTGGCATACAAGGCTTCCATGGTGATTGGTACTCCCCCTCTGGCTCCGTTCTGGTCCATGTCATCCGCCATGGGAACAGGTTCAAGTAGGGATGGTGGTTGAGTCAAACTGTCCCGTTCAGAGCCAAAAGAATGAGGCTGGAGTGTGTGTGCTAGTAAATCTCATTTTATTAGAGTAATGGATACATCAAAGGCATTGTGCTTCATAGGAAACCCTACACTAACTCACTGAAGTCCCTAATTATACTCTAGACATGCTCTGCAGCGTGTGAAGGAAGTTGACTCAACGACTCCCCACTGGGAACGGCAGGCTTATATAGGAAATGTTTTTGAACGTAATCTCTGACTCCTTCGTAATTCCTGTCTTTGCCCTGTCCGTTTCTCGTGGCGACGAGAACGAGGAGACAGGGGGCGCGCATCCAACAGCTCATCTGAAGACACCTGCTCCCGAGTAACAGGCTCGAGGTCAGGGGGCTGTGCCACGCTGGAATCCTCCTGGGAACTGCTTGGAAAAGGAGGAGCTGGCACTGACTCTGAAGCTTCCTCCCCCAAGTCCTCTGCATCAACTGGGGGCGGTGCGCTCGGCTCTTCAGAAAGGGCGTTACTCGTGGGAACTGGCTGAAGACCAGGCCGCCCCCCTCTCGCACGATCCTGCTCAGACACAACAATCCCCAACTCGGCTTCTTCTGGCTGCAGAGGTGCCTGAAACTCATGCCTCCCCCCTTTCTGTCCCTTCTGAGTTGGCTGCAGCGCAACAATATGTAAGCGGAGGCTTAACATTGCCATTTTATATTCTGATTCTAAACATATTTTCTAACACATTTGCCTACACAGCTGAGGTAATGTTTGTGATTTTACATTCGGTGCTACAGTAAGTATTCCCCTACCTAAGCACCTATTTGCTAGCATAACAAATTTTGGGGCTATGAGTCTCTATCAATCGAAATTCCAGGTCAAGTGCTGCCATTTTCCTAATAATAATTTGATTCTGGATTTTTTATTTTCCTCACATGATATGTGTCCCTGACATTCAATTGATCAATCACAATTAAATAATCTAATAATAATTGCATATATATAAAAAACATGCTGCATCAGTGAGGCATCGTAGTTTGATGTTGCTCTGATACCAATGATCAATTAAGAACATCACTAGTATTTATCAGTGATTATGCTGGCAGTATTGCAGAGGAGCCTTGTGCAAGGCCTTACACAACTAAAATATTCTAATAATTATAATATTGATGATGATGATGATTCCCAACAGGTGATACATAGTATATAAAATACACAAATCAGTTCAAAAACTTTAAAACCAACATTTTTGTTTTTATTACTTACATCTTTGGAAAATGGAAATGGACTGCCTTCAAGTCAATTCCAACTTATGGCGACCCTATGAATAGGGTTTTCATGGTAAGTGGTATTCAGAGGGGGTTTACCATTGCCTTCCTTTGAATCTGAGAGGCAGTGACTGGCCCAAGGTCACCCAGTGAGCTTCATGGCTGTGTGGGGATTTTAACCCTGGTCTCCCAGGTCGTAGTCCAACACTCTAACCACTACACCACACTGGCTCTCATAATTATATCTTTACTAAGTATCAAAAACAAAACAAGGCATGTCAATAGCATTTCCAGTTCAACCTCTAACCTTCAATTACCCTTTACCTTCCTCTTTCCTCATACAGGATTGACTGATAAAAAATCTGATACAATCTCCAAAATGATACTACGTTTTATTCATGTTATGCATATATTTCAACTGCCCTTCATAATTTTCGTTAGGTAAATAATAACAACATAATGATGCCATTACATGTTTGCTTCTACTATCTGGCATCATACTCTTTAGGTAAGTATTATGACAGCATAGTTATAAATTCATATCCTTTGAACTGACCAGACCTTATTAATAAGTAATCTCCTGAGCCTTTTTTTTTCTTTTCCAGACCTCTAATCCACATCAATATAAAGACAGTAAACCTAGCCCGGCTTCAGGAATACCACAAGTGCTTATAAGCATTTTGGGGGAAACTATTATTCCCTTCCTCTTTAACAAAATCAGTAAAGGACCTCCATGTTGTCATGAATGTATCCTCCTTCTTTGGCCCCTTAGCTATCCACAGATCTTGCATCAGTTTCTTCAATAATGCAATTTGCCACATGCTTTGGTACCACTGCTTTAATGTTACTGCCTTAAATTTCTTCCAGTTCCATGCTATGACTTTTCTTGCTGCCAACAAGAGGTGTCTCAAAAGATATTTTTGTCATAAGTGATGAATAAATTCAATTAATAATACTAATACACATTTGAAAAAATCTTGTATGAAAAATGTGTAGATTAATATTCACATCATCTGAAACATTGCTGTTGGTTTCTTCCATTCTTCTTTTCTTAGGATAAAATGTTACATAGAGTTTTAGAGGCGCCCATCAGCTTCCACTGAATTTAAATCTCATGAGTTACTTTGACAACATGCCCCAAAGGGTTTCTATGTTCCATTACCTCTCTCTCTCTCTCTCTCTCTCTCTCTCCATTTACCTTGCAGTTTGGGGAGGAGTGGGTGCTCATTTGGAATGGATCTCTCTTTTTTCCTCTTTCAGCTTTTGATCTTGCTGTTTTCTGGTTCTACATTCGTTGCTGTATATTACTTTGTTTTGCTTCATGCCGAGCAGTATATCCATTATCTTGAAGTCAAATGAATACATCCCTTCTGGTGAATGGTTTTATATATAACATAAATATGACTATAAACATTGACTCTAGAAGATATGCTACAGAAATGTGTTTATATAAGATAATATCATCCAAGGAAGGCTTTTGTATATTTGCTTTCCTGACAGAAATGTACATTTTTGACCTTTAAAAAAGCAATATTTTAAAAGTACTTCAACAACTTTTTTCCTGAATACTGTAATACTGTAATCATTTCTGTAAATTCTGTTCTATAAGGCCCCTGAGAAACACTTTACCATCCAAATTTCAGATTCCCTTAAAATATCACACATGTCACTGGCCAGTTGCCAGTCTTTGCTGCAGGGATACTGTAACAACAATAACAAAAGCATTAAAATAACTTACTTCTATCCAGGTAGAGCATGCTTTTCTGCCCTGTCAGCGAGGAAGATTTATGTACATTACCTGTGAGATGAGATAAGAGGCAGATAAGCAGGGAGGGTTGCCAAGTCAGAAGCATCTCAAACCCTGAGATTTCAGGGGCAGGCTCTGGTGATGTCATGGGGGTGTGTCCTAGTGATATCATGGGGCAGGCCCTAGTGATGTAATTAAGCATGATACATTAAGCATCAACCACAGTTGCGTGGAGCATACCACTCAAAGAAAAAAAATTATCTGATTAGAAATGAAGATAGAAATCTTAGCTAAATGAGGGTGTTTCAAGGTCCAGTTGAAGTGAAGGGATCATTTCTTCTCACCTGATTAGAGCCTGGGTAAGGAACATTTAATTTAGCCTACTTGCTTCTGGCAAGAAGGCTTAAGTCCTCAGACCAGGCCAGTCACCAGAAGGAAGAAAGCCTAGTGTTGTGGAGATGTTAGATGGGAGCACTCAGGAGTAAAGATAGATGCCCCTGAAGGTTGCAATTCCAAACACAGTAAGCCCCATAGAACTTAACAGAATTTACTTCTGAGTAGATATTGTTAGGATTCTGCTGTTGGTAAGGCTTGACTAGGGATCCTCTGTAAAAGTAAGTCCTACTGAATTCAATGGGGTTAACTCCCAGGTATGTGGATTAGCATTGCAGCTTTACTCCCAGAAAAGCTTCATATTGGGAAGGTTTTCAAAACAGTTTATGAATAAGACAAATAAACTGCCCTCTTCAACAGTCCAGTGAAATTTAAACTTGTTTGACTCCTTAATTAGAAAAGTATAACACTCAGAGCTTGGAAGTAATTAGTTACAAAAAAATAATTACTGGTAATTCATTATTTTTTTGAGGAACAAGTGGATTATTTCTTTACATTTTTATTATAATAGAATGAGGAATAATTTTATTACTCTTGAGAAGTAATTGTAATGTTTCCAGCATTACTTTGGGGCATTACTTGGGGGGGGGGAGCAGGGGAAGTCTTCTCCTCTGATTTGTGGATGAAAATCATGTGCCTCAAACTGGGCTTCTGTTCAGCGTCACTCTTCCCTCATGCTCTGTGAGTGGATAGGAGGCAACAAGGGAGGAGGTGGAGAGTGAGATGGGGTGGAGCGGAGAAGACAATTGATTAAAAAATGTACAGTGGTGGTAAAGAATGGAGTGGAGGGAGAAAGGAGCCGCAGGGCAAGAACATGGATAAAGGAGAAGAAGGAGGCAGCAGCAGAATGGAGATAAAGAACTGTAGGGGTGAAAGATGGCAACATGTGTGTGAGAGAGAGTGTGCGTGTGTGTGAGAAAGAATACTGTGTGCCCTTGGCACACAAAGCAGCCTCTGCTGCCCTCCCTGGTTATTTTGCTGCATTTGCTGTGCTTTAACTTTTTTGCATCTCAGGGGAAAATGTTTGCTTGGGTGGGTGTCAGTTAGTGGCAGGGCAGGGTCCAGGAGGTTATTAAGTGAGAGATTATGCTGGCTGGCTGAGTGGGGGCAATTGCACTTGGTTAGATGTGCAAAGATCTGAGTAGTGGCCTCTACCTCCCTTCCTGTCTCCCTTACCAGTGGAGAGACCACCATTGCTATCTTATGGATAAAAAGAATTATTCTACTACCTCTGTGTGTGTGTGTTTATTTTTAATGTTGTTTTAGGCAAATTAGGTGTGCAGTAGCCAAGGCCAACACCTTGTAGGCACTCTAGTTGTTGTTTTTTTAAAGTGACTTCAGTGTAGTTGCAGTGATTACTTTTGAGTAACAGTAATATATTCCTTTCAGAACAATTGTAACTTTAACGGTAATTTATTCCTTTTTAAAATTAATCTTCCAAGCTCTGATAACGCTGCAGCATGTACACTTTTTAAAACTTCTGTTCAAAAATTGTGCTTTGTGCTGCCCTTTTGGTCTGTTTGGTATAATTATCCCCATTTTGCAGGCTGGAGCTGAGGCTGAAGGAGAGGAGGCCAGCTAAGGCTGCCTGCTGAGGCCATGGGACAGCTGCAATTTCTTTATTATTTTATTTATATCCCACCCTTCCTCCCAGCAGGAGCCCAGGGCTGCAAACAAAAACAGTAAAAACACTTTATAACTTCATAAAAACAGACTTTAAAACACATTAAAACAAAACAACTTTAAAAACTGTTTTAAAAAAGCTTTGAAGACATCTTAAAAAAAAAGGTTAAACATGTTTTTTAAAAAAGGTTTAAAAACATATTTAAAAGCAATTCCAATACAGAAGCAGACTGGGACAAGGTCTCAACTTAAAAGAGTCATTGAAAGAGGAAGTTCTTCAACAGGTGCCGAAAAGTTAACAGAGATGGTGCCCGTCTAATATTTAAGGGTAGGGAATTCCACAGGGTAGATGCCGCTTTACTGGGATTTCTGGTTTGCAGGGTGCTTCTTTCACACTAGACATTTGATTATGATGATGGTTGTGGCAGAGTAGTGCTTGGGCGTTACTATGATTATTTAGTACTATCCTTCCTCTTAGGAAAGTCCAGGGAGGCTAACAATATAATTTTTTTTAAAAAGCAGAACCACAATCCAAAATTCAACTCACCATGATAATCAACATTGCATCATACAAAAAGTGTCAGGTTTGTTGTGCTCCAAAGTTTGCCTTCCAGTCTTAAGGGCTTAAGGGCTAAACCCTGAATGAACATGGAAGGGACGGGACCAGTGACTTCCATAGTTTAACTACACTCGTATGAAGAACTTCTTCCTTTCTCTGGCCTGAATCTCCCACCATTCAGCTTCCTTGCATGTCCCTGAGTTCTAGTGTTATGAGAGAGGGAGGGGGGAAAACTTTCCTCTGTCCACTTTCTCCATGCCATGCATAATCTTATAGCAAAGAATGTGTGCGCATAAGCACCCCTGACAGGGAAAAGTTTCTCTGCCCATGTCCAGAGGTAATAATGTGGTTGGATTCCAACTCCCAGCAGCTCCAGCAGCCAACAATCAGGGATAATGGGAGTTGGAGTACAGCTACATCAGGAGATAGAGAAATGATACAAAACAATAACTCAATGGTACAATTTCGACAGACTAAAACAGCTACAATCTTGGGCATGCCTAGACCCTCCTACAAAGGATTAATTCATTCGCTTTTATCCTCATTTGCTTGCACAAATCTTACACAGAGGCTTCTTAACAGAGGAGTTGCAGGTTGACTATGGGTTGCTCCAGTCAGCAGCCTAGCCACTACATTCTTCACCCGTTGATACATACATGCATATATACATGGTGTCGTTGCATGTTTTTCCCCTCCTGATGTCTTTTGGTGATGTAACTTTTCAGAGAAAAACTGTGGTATTAGATTTCATTCTTACTGCTCATGGTAATTTTACAGGTTTTTACAGGTAGGTTTTGGACAATTAAAAAAGTGGATAAAAGAAACATCAACTCATTTGAAATGTGGTGTTGGAGGAGAGCTTTGAGGATACCATGGACTGCGAAAAAGACAAATAATTGGGTGTTAGAACAAATTAAACCAGAACTATCACTAGAAGCTGATATGATGAAACTGAGGTTATCATACTTTGGACACATCATGAGAAGACATGATTCACTAGACAAGACAATAATGCTGGGGAAAACAGCAGGGAGTAGAAAAAGAGGAAGGCCAAACAAGAGATGGCTTGATGCCATAAAGGAAGCCACAGACCTGAACTTAAAAGATCTGAACAAGGTGGTTCATGACAGATGCTCTTGGAGGTCGCTGATTCATAGGGTCGCCATAAGTCATAGTCGACTTGAAGGCACATAACAACAACAACAGGTAGATTTTTAGAGCTGAGTTTTCTACGTGCTTTTTGTACAGCTCTGATTAATTTTGTTACTTTTAGTTTTGGGAGATTTTACTTCTCACTTGTCAGAACTGTTTCTTGCCAGTTTTGCACAGAGCTAGGTTTTTTCCTGAGCTTTCATCTACGGGCAGGTTTGCATGGGTTTGATTTTTATAGATTCATTTTCCTTTCTTCCTGATTGGATTAGTTTGGAATTCCTGTTCCCTGAAATTCCACTCTGGACGGCTGGTGCTCCATTTGTCCGTTCAACTGCCTATAGCGGCAGTGGGGGGGCTATTGCCCACTGACACTGGTGGGGTGGAAGGTGAGAAGGCCAACAGTAAGTCGACCCAGAGCCAACGAAGTAGTTCTAGTTCCATCCCGTCCTCCTCCCTGCTGAATTCTACAAGGGCAGCACTGAGACTACTGAGGACGAGGAAGAAGTTAACAGGCAGTGTTGTCCCTGGTAAGTAAGAAGGCAGGCAGGTGGGGGCTGGCAGTGAGCAGACTGAGGATGGTGAGGCAGTGCCCCATCCCTCTCCACTGCATAGGGAGAGTCCACAGAGAAAAATGGACACTGACTTTATTTATGTTTCTAAAGTATGTGCAAAACACACACACAAGAGATTCACAATACCGGCTACACTGGTGGTGGGTAGTCCCAGCCCTGGGGGCTGAATGCACCCCCCCAGCATCTCCATCTGGCCCTCAAGATTCTCCCCACACCACACACCCCTACTGGCCCTGTTTCACACACCCCTTGGTCATTGTTGCCTGGCTGGGATTTGTGTAGAAACTAGCCTACTGTATAAAGCTGAAATTTACAGTGGTTGCTCCGCCCACTTGTGCCTGTGCCTCCCCCCACAAGCGCATGGCCCCTGGAAGGTTGTCCAGTAGGGAACGGGGCCTTCAGGCTGAAAAGGATCCCCTCATTCGTGGGCTATGCTTGGTGGAATGTGGACAACTGTGTTACAATGTTCTCATATAACGAGTTAACTATGATTGCAGTCCTATACACACTTACCTAGGAAAAGCCAAGCACGCCCACACACACACACACACACACACACATTTTTTTAAAAAAAGGAAAGGGTAGGAGGCCTGGCGGAGCAAACAGAGGGTGTCTGAGGGTGCTGTGGTATCCATGGGTCCTAGACTGGTGGGATCCCTGCAGCCATTTCTGCAAATTTTGATAGATCTCTTACAGTTCTGAAAAGTTTATTTATATATTACATTTACATTCCACCCATCATGCAAGGAGCTCAGGATGACATGCATGGTTCCTCTCCCCTCTTCCCTCCCAATTTATCCTCACGACAGCCCTGTGACGTAGGATAGGCTGAGAGATGGTGACTGGTCACCCAGTGAGCTGAGTGGGGGATTCGAACTGGCATCTCTGCAGTTCTGGTCTGACACCTGCTACACCATGCAGGGTCTTCTACTGAATCTTGATCCAGCGTTCCCCTAAAAGGTAAAGACAGGACCAGAGACAAGGTGTTAGGGCTTATCTATAAGGACTCTCCAGCATGAGCACCATGCGTTATGGGAAATTAAAATGGTGGCTCAAAATGGGGTGGGTTTGAAGGGCTCTGGGCAAAGTGTCCCTCTGGTGGGCCCTCGCTTATGTTAATGGGGCCCTTCAGGCTTGGCTGGTAGCGCTGGCAGCAGCAACCAACGGTGGGTGGAAGTTGCCATTTTAGTTTCCCACAATGCCTTGGAGCAGCCAATGTAGGGCATTGTGGGAAATTTAAATGGTGACTCACAGACCCAGGGACCAGATGTGGACAGCCTGAGGCGGGTGTCAGCACCAGTGGGTCCTTCCAAAGCGTTTGGGCCTCAGCAGCTGCCCAGGATGCCAGGTGCTAGTATATGTCTGGTGATCTGCAAAATATCGGCTAAGATTTCTGACTCCCAATTGTTTAACAATAGTGACAGCAAAATGACCTTCCCATCCACCCATCCAGAATGTAGACTGTTGA
Source organism: Rhineura floridana (assembly GCF_030035675.1). NCBI lineage: Eukaryota > Metazoa > Chordata > Lepidosauria > Squamata > Rhineuridae > Rhineura > Rhineura floridana. Next base: position 183,597,410 of record NC_084481.1, on the reverse strand, counting down.
AAAGAAGAAAGCTTGAGGAAACCAGGAATGGATTTTTGTGGGAAAGGATTGTCAGCTGACATAGTTCTGGCCCGGAAAACAAATTCCTGTGGTCATCTGCTGATCACAGGCACCATGTTCTTGATACGTAAGCATATGTCTTTTGCACCTGGCTCCAGGTGATGGATTGCAGGGTTCTAGAAAAATACAAAGTAGATCCTGAAAACTTGACATCTGTCTCCCCTGATCAATAGTGACTGGAGCCCTCTCTAGACTGCTGGGTTTTTGCGAGTGTGTTCTGTAACATGTCACTGATGCAATAATAAAGCATTAGAGGTGGATTTATACTGGACCATTCACACGCCATTCTGCTTTATTGTTTACCCAAGGTTGCCGCATTATGACTACCTGGAGATGCACTCTTGTGCTACAGTGCAACAAAAGCCAGGTAAAAATTAAACCAGAACATTTGTGGTATAAAAAGTTACAGGATTTCAGCAGGAAGCTATGGGCATGCACAGACTGGAAATTAAGCAGTATGTTTGCTTTGAAAGTTTTGCAGGCTGGCGCCAAGGGGTGGCTAGGTCGGGCCCTGGCCGAGGGCCCCTGTGGCCTGGAGGACTCCCTGAGTGGCCCCTCCTTAGGGTGGGAGGGTATTGCTTCTGTTCTGCGATCCATGGTGTCAGCTCCCGACCCTGCCACAGATCGTGGAAAGGGAGCTCCCAGGCACCTCCCAATACAGTTAGTGCAGGCTTCAATAAGCCCGCCTGCATGCCCTACCTATCTCTCCCACTCCTGTGAATGACGTGTGTGCTGCACGCGCATGCCTGCCATCAACTACGACAGAGGCTTCCCTAAGGAGCTGACGCTTTCGCCGCCATCTTGGTTGATGGCAGGCATGCGAGCACAGCACACATATAATTTACGGTAGGTGGGACTCGTGAGTGGCTTTATCAGCCCTACAGCACCTATATGGAGGGGCTGGGCTATGGTGCCACGGGCCCGGGACAGGCTGGTGCAAAAGGGCCCAGGTATGCCTGGTGCTGGCCCTGGCAAGCATAAACAGTACTGAAAGCCGGGTCATGTATAACTGCCCCGAAACCATCTTGAGCACAAATCATCATGAATGCGGAGGGACCGTTGAAGTGGTTCCCCAGGGTTTCAAACAGGAGTCTTTCCCAGCTGTAACTGGAGACATTGGGGATTGAACCTGAGTCATTCTGCAGGTAAAGCATATGCACGAAGGCAACAGTCCTCCCCCTCTTACCTGGAACATCCATGTTCACAAATGAAGAACACGCCAACGGAAAGAGAGACAGCTGTCACGTCTGGCATCAGTTTGAGTTCTCCTGGTGCCCGGGAAGCTAAGGAATAGCATTTGCTGTGAGACCATGAAGGCCTAAGGCAGGCGTGGGGAACCTGTAGCCCTCCAAATATTGCTGAACTACAACTCCCTTCATCCCTGGCCATCAGCCATCCCTGCTAGGGCTGATGGGAGTTGTAGTTCAGCAACATCTGGTGGGCCAAATGTTCCCCACACTTGGCCTAAAGATTTTCCTATGCTAGGGGTGGAGAACTCTTTCAGCCCTGTAGTTGTTTTCCAATGATAGTTTGGATTTTTTTTTTGTAATGAAGCTTTTTAAAATGTGATTCCCCCACCATACCACTGCAGTTTGAGTGGTACAATCCATTCTGCCACCACCTCATTCTGTTCTGATATACCGGAGGGGAGGGGGGCTCCCCCCAAAAGTGCAGATTTTTTGCAGTAAACAGACTGACTGCTGCCGTGCCTTCGAACTCTAGTTTTCCTTGTTTGAAATTACATTTCAAACCATACATTTGCATACCATACCTCTAAAGCACATGGCTTACCCCCCAAGAATCCTGGGAACTGGAGCTTTACCCTTCACAGAGCTACAATTCCCAGCACCCTTAGCAAACTACAGTTCCCAGGATTTTTTGGGCAGGCAGAAATGTGCTTTGAATATTCTTTAAAGGTATAATGTGTACACCACTGAAAATACAATGGGAAGTGCAAGCAGGATCGCACTTGCTTTGACGCAACGTCATCTAACCACCCCACAAACAAATCAGGATGAATGCTTGTTAAATAGCCAACATTGTCTAATCTCGCTGCCAACAAATCAAGATGAATGCTCAATAAACAGGTTGTCTGGAAGGAATAATAGAGCAAGTGGTGGATTTATAGTGGTTTATCCACACATCATTCAGCTTTTATTATCTGTTCTGCAATACTTCCCCAATGTTACTGCATTATTGCCATCTGGAGGGGCATTCTTGCGCTATAATGCAACAAAAGCAGGACACATACACATCCTAGAACATTTGTGGTATAAAAAGTTACAGGATTTCAGCAGGAAGTTATAGGACATGCACTGATTGGAAACAAAGCAGGCTTTTGCAGACACAGTACTGAAAGCAGGATTGCATATAACCACCCCAACACCATTATGAGCACAAATAATGAATGCACAATTAGGAAAAAAAGGACATCTGGAGGGTCCCCAGGTTTTACTTCCCCTAATCCAGTTGTTTCCTATTGTTGGGGTGCCCCAGGCCATAGTGCCTTAAACCATGCAGCAGCAAGATGCACTGATGCAGTGGTGGGCAGAGATTCTGTCAGTTTGCATGCCAGAGATGTAGCTGCCAGTGGGATGGGCAGCTCAGAATCTCTCCCTGCCCAGAATGTTTTATTATTGTTGTTGTTTAAAGCATCTAAAGCTTCTGGGAGGAAGGGCGGGATATAAATTTAATAAATTCATTATTATTAGTAGTAGTAGTAGTGACACTGACACTGTTTTAAGTTTTTTATCTTTTATTTTTATCTTTTAAGTTCTTTTATTCTCACCTTCTTATATGTATATGTACATATGAAAATGGAAACGGACTGCCTTCAAGTCGATCCTGACTTACGGCGACCCTATGAATAGGGTTTTCATAGTAAGCCGTATTCAGAGGGGGTTTACCATTGCCTTCCTCTGAGGCTGAGAGGCAGTGACTGGCCCAAGGTCACCCAGTGAGCTTCATGGCTGTGTGGGGATTCGAACCCTGGTCTCCCAGGTCGTAGGCCAACACCTTAACCACAACACCACACTGGCTCTCATGCACATATATACATGTTTTATGTTTGTATGTGTATGCATAATGCATTTTATGTATGTATGTGCATAATGCATTTTATGTATTTTAATAGCATTTTATACATTTTAATTTACTGTAATTTTTAATGTTTTATTGTGTATTTTATTATATATGTGTGCGATTTTATTGTAGCCGCCCTGAGTGCCCTATTGTAGGGTAGAAGGGCGGGATAAAAATATTTTAAATAAATAAATAGTAGTATCCCAATCTTGGGATTTGCCAGTGATACTGAAAAAAACACGACACAAAAGGAAAAAGGGACCGGGATGGTTGAAAGGTGGTACGAAAATACCTATAATAAATGCAATACATTTGGAAGAGAGAAGCAATGCATCTCCCATTTTATGCTTCCCTCCCAGTGCTATTTACAGTCCACGATACATGTTTACTCGGAAATAAGCCCTGCTGAGACCCATAGGCCTTACTCCTAGGAAAGTAGGCATAAGATTCCAGCAATGCAGCCTGAATGTGCTTTCTGGTGTTAGACCACAGGGTCAAAGAGACTGCACAGATACCATTCTGCCAGGCATGTTGCCCTTGCTAAGCCTCCACGCAAGCCGATAGCTAGTGCTTCATCCACACCCTGAAAACATGTCTAATTACTCCAGACTGAAAAGAAATGGAGGGACTGCTCTTTATAAAGGGCAAGACAGCCAGAACTGTCACTGGCATCAGTGGTATCTTTAAGAATTTGTGCTTGAGCTTGCTTTTCCCTCCTCCTTCTAAATCCTTTTTCCTTGTGTGCCATGTCCTTTTTACATTGTGAGCCTGAGCGGAGGGACCGTCTTAGAATTTTCCGTAGGTTGCCCAGAGAGCCTTTTTGGCTGAAGGGCAGAGTAGAAATGCTGCAAACAAATACATATAGAAATGTTTAAAAGGTTGCATTCTTTAATATTATTTAAATAAGAGCCTTTATAGTTCATGACTGTTGTACATTGCTGTGCAGGGGACTTGTGCCCCTGTCTAGGGTTATGCCCCAAGCAGATGCCCCTGTTGTGCCATGTTTGTTTCAGTGCCACTCCTTCTTTTGGCTCTTCAACATTCAACAGGAATACACCAGTTCCCACTGGGGCAAGATTTGCCAGGAAGTGCCACCATTTCCCTTACCAGCTCCTGGGGTCGGCAGCACCTCTGCTTCCCAATTGCGCAGGTCCCAAGTTCCAGCTCCAGCAGAGTCCGGGCGGTCTCATTACACTCGCTCTTGCAATAGCCCTCGCGCCGGATGCAGATCTGCGTATCCAATTGCCTTCGGTGCCCTGGACCAGGGAAAGGTTCTTGGCATCAGCCTTAGATGTCCTGTGTGCTGAGGGAGACTGCCTGGGAAGGGAACAGGCCTTTGCCACTGTGCACAAGTCTAGCCTAGGCCTCATCTGTGCCACACATTGAAAGCAGGACTGTACCACTTGAAACAGGCATGGCTTCCCCCCCAAAGAATCTTGGGAATTGTAGTTTGTTAAGGACGCTGAGAACTGTTAGGAGACTCCCTTACAGAGTTACAATTTCCAGAGTTTCCTGGCCCCTGAACCACAGTCAGGGCACCCTCCACTGATTTCAGTACATAGTTCAGACAGAATTGGGGAAGGCACTCCTTCAAGTTCTTGGGTGTCAGGTTAGGGATGGGATCCACTGGCTGGTGCTGGTTCGAAAGCAGATGTATTTAAAAAGCACAAGTTCACTTTGGGTTTATAAACATGTGGTTTCATCAGTTGCCTGTAGCCCCACATCCACACCAGACATTTGATCCACTTTAAACAATCATGGCTTCCAGGGCCAGTTCTAAAAGGCAGCCAGGTTGGGCACTGGCCCGATGGCCCCTGGAGCTACAGGGGCCCCCTCAGCTGCCCCTCCGCTCCCCTTCCATGATCCGCAGGGCCCCCATGCCCCCCCACACCCAACCTACCTTTCTGCTGTCTTTTACCATTGCCCTTAACGAAGATGGCGGCCGCAGTTTCCCTAACGGGATGATGCCTCCGCCACCATCTGTGTTGATGGCACACGTGATTGCTCCAACTGTTCCCTCCGGCGTAGAAGGCAGCTGCCAAATTGACCCCCCAACTCCTCCTGCCTTCCTGACAGAGGTTATTCTGGTCCCAGGCAGCATTGTAGCCAACTGGGGCCCCAGAGAAACGAGGCTCTCATGAGATATCACCAGCAAACAAGACTTTGAGGAGTGCAACTTCACCTTCAGGAGGAATTTGAGCCGGTGAAAGACCAGTAATGTCATCCAGGATCTCCGTGAGAAGTGCAGAGCCTCCTCTTCATCCAAATGTTCTGGTATGTGCCCAGGGCTGCTTCTGGGCTGTCGCTATTGTGCAGGCAGGTTTGAAATGCATAACAGCAAATTCATGTTGCACAATTCAGATGGAGTTCATAGTCCTGCACAGCAACCCCACCTGGACTTTTTGCTGAAAGGAAAGTGCCAGGAAAATGCACTGGAAAGTGTGAGACAACAGCTGCTTGATCTGACATAATAGAACCTCCCTGCAAACCAGTCAGAATGAATGTTCAACGGCGGGCGTTGTATAACTTCCCCACAAACTTTGAGCAAACAAATCAGGATGAATGCTCAACAAACAGATTGTGTGGAAGTGACCCGAGAGATCAGCAACATCTGGAAGCCCACAGGCTCCCCCTCCCCAGGTTGTAGGGTGCACACTTGGAGCATGCAGGACACCGGCCACAATTTCCAAGTGGAGAGAGGGGTGGTGAGGTGAGCAGGAGGTGCCAGGAACAGAATACCATAGGAAGTTAATAAGAAGCCTGTTGGATCAGGCCAAACCCTCATCTGATCCAGCATTTTGTTCTCACAGTGGCGAACTAGATGCCCATGGGAAGCCAACAAGCCGGACCTAAGTACATCAGATCTCTTCCCACCTGTGAGCCCCAGTGGCTGGCATTCAACCATCCTCTCAACCTCAGGGGCCCTCAGCCAGTGCCTAACCTGGCCACTCGCTGACGCCAAGCCTGACTACAGCAATGCTGTTTTAGGGACACCTGTCTATATCCCTCCCAGCCCTGTTGCTATAATGGCTAAGGTAACCAGGAAGCCTCAACCCCCCCCGTGATACTTTTTCTCTTTAAAGCTCACAGCTATGAGTTGAGCCCCTGTAACCCAACACCCTTTACTTCCTTCCACCACAAATACCATGTAGCTGATTTAACCTTAGCATAACCAATGATGAGGTATGTGTGTGTGAAAGCAAATTCATATTTATTTCAAAACAGATGTATTTAAAAAGCACAAGTTCACTTTGGGTTTATAAACATGTGGTTTCATCAGTTGCCTCTAGCCCCACATCCACACCAGACATTTGATCCACTTTAAACAATCATGGTTTCCAGGGCCGGTTCTAAAGGGCGGCCAGGTTGGGCACTGGCCCGACGGCCCCTGGAGCTACAGGGGCCCCCTCAGCTGCCCCTCTGCTCCCCTTCCACGATCTGCAGAGCCCCACACACCCCCACACCCCCCCACACCCGACCTACCTTTCTGCTGTCTTTTACCATTGCCCTTAATGAAGATGGCGGCCACAGTTTCCCTAATGTATTGAAGCCCCTGCTGCAATCTTAGTTGATGGCAGAGATGCACATGTGTAGCAAGCACGCGTGCCATCAACAAAGATGGTGGCGGAGGCGTCATCCCGTTAGGGAAACCGTGGCCACCATCTTCATTAAGGGCAATGGTAAAAGATAGCAGAAAGGTAGGGGGCGTGGGGGCGTGTGCATGCATGCATGTGTGATACGTACAAGCATGTACACACGCACACACACACACGCCAGGGGCCAGGGCAAGCTGATGCCCAAGGGCCCCGGCCTTCCTGGAGCCAGCCCTGGCTATGATAGCATTTGGGCATAACCCAGCAGAAAGGGATTGATCTTTACTCTAACTGAAATCAATAAGCCTAATGATTTCACTGTGTGCGCTATAATTTCAATGAATCATTTTTGCTAACTTGATTGAACAATGCCCACTCATTCACATATGCTTCTCTGCATTATGCTCCCATGCTCAAAAATGCTTTTGACTCTAGAAGTTTGCATGTGTATTCTACAGTTAAGAGAGGGGAAAGTGTATTTTAACCAGTATTTCTGTAGTGATCTGTGGAAAACAAAGCACAGCACCAGAAAGCAATTTGGGAGGGGCACAAAAGGCACAAAGTATATTTCTAGGTGTGCAAAATATACTATGGGGGAAAGCTCCTTGTTGGGGAGGTGCTTCCCCCCCCCCCCGGTGCCATCCCTTTAATACTCTAGTCCCACTGGAAGAAAAACCCAAAGATGATTAACTGGAGGAGGGGACTATTGTAGCCCAGGTCATGAGAGACCACAGCAAACATTTATTTGCATAGCATCATCCATACACAGCACCACTATGAGAGGACAGGTCCCTGTTCCCAAGATGTTTACATTCTCAATTAGAAACAGACAAAGGAGACAACAGAGGAAGGGGAGGGAAATAGAGGCATATGTAAGTAAGGAAAGAACATGTGTTTATTTCAATCACATGTACTTATTCTTAAAAATTGTTTGTTGCTTGCCTCAGTCCAGGCAAAGGACTAGCCTTTCTCCTAAACCCTTCACTGCTAATACAGGATTACCTAGGCCACATTCACACCAGACATTTATTCCATTATTATTCCACTTTAAACAGTCATGGCTTCCCTCAAAGAATCCTGGGAAGTGTAGTTTGTGAAGGATACCGAAAGCTGTCAGAAGACTCCTGTTTCCCTCACAGAGCTACAACTCTCAGAGTTTTCTGGGAAGAGGAAACCACTCTGAAAATTGTAGCTCTGTGATGAAGATAGGGGTCTCCTAACAATTCTCAGCATGCTTCACAAACTACTTCCCATGATGCTTTGGGGGAAGCCATGACTGTTTAAAGTGGAATAATAGTGGAATAAATGTCTGGTATGAACGTGGCCCTAGAATGAATCATATACTCGCAATCCAGCCCTCTCATCGACCTTTACCCTATGACAAGCAGGGGTGACGGGCTGACAAACCAAATGTTGCAAAGTATCCCTAGCCCCTAACACGATTGCTTCTGTTCAGGGTTCTAACTGTGCTGCATGTATATGTGTATATACCTTTAAGAGAGCCTACAAATTTTAGTTTTTCTTTCCTCTTGGAGGTCACTCACTCACTCACTCACACTCTGCAGGGCTTGTAGATGATGCAGAGTTCCACACAGTTCCTCAGAAGTTAGGTATTTTTCAGGTATTATTATTATTATTATTATTATTATTATTATTATTATTATTATTATTATTATTATTATTATTATTATTATTATTATTATTATTATTATTATTATTTATACCCTGCCTTTCAGCCAAAGGCCCTCAAGGCAGCTTACAAAAAACACAAATATAAAAATACAATATAAAATACATCAATAAAACAATACAAGTTACAAAATACAATTTACAAAAGTTAAATAACTGCTCTTAGGCTAACAATGTAAAATGCATGACACATAAGGGAAAAGGGGACAGGGAAGAACAAGGAAAAAAGCACGCTCAGGCACCAGTTCTTAAATTACAGTTCTTATCATGACCAGCTGGAATGGAAGCAGGTAGTCTGATAGCATGGTGGCTATTGGAGAGGGCAAGAGCAGCTAGTCGCTCAGCAGAGGCGATGGAACAGTGGTAGTGAAAAAGAACCCTGTTGTGACAGAACCAGTTTCCTGTGTGTTGCTTCAGGAGCACAGCCTAAAAATGGACTGTGAAGTGAGCAGGGAAGCTCACCCTCTCATATTAACTATGCCCAAGGGCCATTACACCAGCCAGCCTGAAACAGGAATCCTGTAGGATTCAGTTTGCAGGTACTTTAAACAGTAAGGGCCTCAAGAAGGCCAATTCCTTCTCACCTCGTCCTTCGCTCTGCCCCCCCTTTAACTGACTCACTCAGCATTCTGCAGCTCAACTGCTGTCAACATTTTGCAGGTCCTAGAAGCACTCAGGTTCTTGTTGGGCCATTTGGGAAAACTGAAATATATTTATTTTCATTTAGAAACGAATATACAGTGTTGTACCCCTAATGAGGTTTTCATCTATGTAGAGTTCACTGCCTTATTTTTAAATACAAACCGATAGGCATTAAACACCTCTGAAACCACCTTTGGACACAAATGCCCTCAAAGCAGTTTACAACAGACAGTATGAAGCAATAAAATAAATTAATTCAAAGAACTTGCAATACCCACTCCTTCCAACTGGGGATGGAAAGATCTGTCAATTTCGGTTCTCCTCATTTTTTTCAAAACTTAAATTCAATTCTCCACATTTCCACAGTAGTTCACAATTTTTTTAAAAAAATCCTCATGAAAATTCTTCAGCATTTAGTGTGAAATTCTCCTACTAAACACATTTTTGTTTGCAGGTTTGACTAACAGACATTTTTGCACGCAATTTCTCCTAATATAAAGCATTTTAATGTTATTTTCACAAATGTATTCATTTTTATTGCACTCTCTCCCCTAATACATGCATTTTTTGTAAACATTGGTTAGAGAACTGCATTGCAAATTTTGAAAAAGTGTGAATTTTGAAGGATAGCTGTGTTTCAGTTCTCATATTTTTTTCAGAAAGTGCAAATTAAATAAATTCCGTTCTCAATGCCAGCTGAATCAAATTTCTCTCCCATTCTTACTTCCAACACACACACTTACCGCTTATTTATACACCATCCTTAAAATATTTCTACAACCCTGTAAAATAGATTCGACAGAGAGATCATTATATGACTAACAATACCTGATGAATTGTTAGTTGTGAGAAGAGTTTTGAACTATGCTAAAGTAACAAAATACTGAGATACCTTATTTCAGGAAACGTACAAAATAATAGGCAAAACCATCACACACACACACGCAACTAGGACCACCTTCACACCATACATTTATTCCACTATTATTTCACTTTAAACAGTCATTGTTTTCCCCAAACAATCCTTAGACGTGTCGAAGGGTGCTCAGAGGAGATCCCTATTCCCCTTATAGTGCCACAATTCTTAGTTCTCTGGGAAGAGGGGCTGACTGTTAAACCACTGTTCTTCAACCTTGGGTCCCCAGATGTTGTTGGATTACGACTCCAATCATCCTTGGCATTGGCTAAGCTGGCTGGGGTTGATGGGAGTTATATGTCTACAAAAGCAGTTTTATCAGAACTTGGCATAGTAATATCCCCATCGCTGCTATAATCACCTGGAAGATTTTTTTTAAAGACACAAAGTATGTCAAAAAGGACAATAATATCCTGCAATTTCATATGTGATTGTACTTATGTTTTTTACTCTTTTGTTTTGAAAATTTTAATAAAGATTTTTTTAAAAGGGTTTTGAACTAACACTGTAGCCACTGTACCCAAACCTTACCGACTATCGTGATGGAAAAGAATGAGAGTAATACACCATACTTCCCTTGCAAATCGCTTCTACAGCCTTTTAAACTACATTTGCCGCTCCCTTTTATCCTCTTCCACTTTGCCGCTCTTTGCCCACCACACCCACTTCCAGCCTGAGAAATGCTGTGCAGTCGTGCTTGTATTTATGTGAGCAATTAGTCATTCAGTCAGGGTAAGAATGCATTCTATATGAGCAATGCTTCTCCAAACCAGTTTTCAGTGAATTGTACCCCTAAGCATTTTTTGTTTGATCTGATATTTCTGCCATTCATTCCAGAGAGATGACGCAATGTTTGTAAGCTTGCACTTACTTACTCCTATTATCATTTCATTCATGATATCATTCATGATATCATTCATATCAAGAGAGAAGGAGGCTGGAGTGCAGATGGAGACGAACTCCAGACGGATGCAGTTATGCTTTGGTAAGTGCCTCTACTAAGTCGTATATAAAAGCGGTAAGGGCGGCGAAGAAGTTTCACTTCGCTGCCTCCATCAGGACATCTCTCTGCCGCCCTGCAGAGCTTTTTAGGATTGTACGAGGACTCTTACATTCTGGTCCTCGAAATACTATTGAAACATCTGAAGCTCGCTGTAACGACATCGCAGGGCACTTCCAAAATAAAATCGCATGCATCCGTAGGGACCTAGACTCCGATGTTATGACAGACGAATCCATTGAAGTATCCAGAACACGGTCTTGTCTTTCATTATTGGATGAGTTTCAGTTGGTGCAGCTTGAGGAAGTGGACAAGGTACTTGGATTGGTGCGGGCGACCACGTCTGCTCTAGATCCTTGTCCATCTTGGCTAGTGAAGGCTAGCAGGACTACTACCACCGGCTGGGCCAAGGAAGTGATAAATGCCTCCTTGAGTGAGGGAGTAGTCCCTAGTAGCCTCAAGGAGGCAGTAGTAAGACCTCTCTTAAAGAAACCTTCCTTAGACCCAGATGACCTGAACAACTATAGACCGGTGGCGAATGTCCCCTTTTTGGGCAAGGTTCTGGAGCGGGTGGTTGCCGGTCAGCTCCAGGTGCTCTTGGATGAGACCGATTATCTGGATCCGTTTCAATCCGGTTTTAGGCCTGGTGTTGGCACTGAAACAGCCTTGGTCGCCCTGTATGATGACCTTTGTCAGGAGAGGGACAGAGGGAGTGTGACTCTGTTGATTCTCCTTGATCTCTCAGCGGCGTTTGATACCATCGACCATGGTATCCTTCTGGGGAGACTCGCGGAGTTGGGAGTTGGAGGCACTGCTTGGCAGTGGTTCCGCTCCTACTTGGCGGATCGTCACCAGAAGGTAGTACTTGGGGAACATTGCTCGACTCCTTGGACTCTCCATTGTGGAGTCCCTCAGGGGTCGGTTTTGTCCCCCATGCTTTTTAACATCTACATGCAGCCTCTGGGTGCCGTCATCAGGAGTTTTGGAGTGCATTGCCACCAGTACGCTGATGACATGCAGCTCTATTTCTCCTTTTCATCTTCTACAGGTGAGTCTGTGGATGTGCTGAATCACTGCCTGACCGCAATAATGGACTGGATGAGAGCTAATAAACTGAGACTCAATCCAGACAAGACTGAGACACTGTTGGTGAATGCCTTCCCTGCCCAGATGGTGGATGCTTACCCTGTTCTAGATGGGGTTACACTCCCCTTGAAGGAACAGGTTCGTAGTCTTGGGGTTCTTTTCGATCCTTCCTTGTCTCTGGAGGCGCAAGTGGCCACGGTGGCAAGGAATGCATTCTACCACCTTCGGTTGGTAGCCCAGCTACGCCCCTATCTGGACAGGGATGACCTCGCCTCAGTTGTTCATGCTCTGGTAACTTCTAGGTTGGATTACTGTAATGCGCTCTACGTAGGGCTGCCCTTGAAGACAGTTCGGAAGCTTCAGCTAGTGCAAAACGCAGCAGCCAGACTGCTGACGAGGACCAGCCGGTCAGTGCATATAACACCTGTTCTGGCCCGTTTGCACTGGCTACCTATTTGCTTCCGAGCCAGATTCAAGGTGCTGGTTTTGACCTATAAAGCCTTACATGGCGTGGGACCGCAGTATCTTGTGGAACGCCTCTCCTGCTATGAACCGACCCGGTCACTTCGCTCAGCGTCTAAGGCCCTCCTCCGGGTACCAACCCATCGGGAAGCCCGGAGGACAGTTACTCGATCTAGGGCCTTTTCTGTAGTGGCCCCCAAATTGTGGAATAGCCTCCCCGAAGAAATACGCCTGGCGCCGACGCTTCTATCTTTTCGGCGCCAGGTTAAGACCTGGCTATGCTCCCAGGCATTTTAATGCGTTTAATGTTACAATTTTAAATCTCTTTGTTTCAGTTTATTTATTGTGATATTTTGTGTTTCTGTACTTTTAATCTTTTGTACACCGCCCAGAGAGCTATTCGCTATGGGCGGTTTAAAAATGAAATAAAATAAATAAAATAAATAAATAAATTTCCACGAAAGTCAGCAGATCTGTTTGCATATTTAAGGGGCAAGCATAAATCAAGCCAGGGCAGTCCCTCACCGGATGTTCTGCAGACAATAAACGCCTTAAGTGGGGGAGGGCCATAGCACAGTGGCAGAGCATCTGCTTTGCTTGCAGAAGGTCCAAAGTTCAATCCCAGGTATCTCCAGGCAGAACTGGGACCGGAAGGGACCCATGCCTGAAACCCTGGAAAGCTGGTGCCCGTCACTGTAGACAATACTGAGCTAGATGGAACAATGGCCTGACTCAGTATAAGGCAGCTTCCAATGTTCCTATGCACAGCTAGCTCAGATCTAAGTGAGGGCAGCCAAATTCTGCATACATATCATAGAATCATAGAATAGTAGAGTTGGAAGGGGCCTATATGCAGGGGTGTAGTCATCCAGGGTCTTGAAGGGTCTTAGACCCCTTACTTTTTTAGGAGTAGGTCCCAGCAGGGTCTCTAAGACTCCAGCATCCTATGAGCCAATCAGCATGAAAGGGGAGAGTGTTAGCCACTGAGAAGAGTCTTTTAACATGCTTGCTTGTCCTTTCCTGCTGATTGGAGCCAATCAGAGTGAAAGGAGGTGAGTCAGCCACTGAGAAGACTCTGTTTCATGCTTATTGGCTCATAGAAACATCTGTTGTGGTTGATGAAGGCATTAACAAGGATCTCATTCTCAACCCAGCAGCAAAAAAGGAGGGGGAAGGAAGAGGCATGGCTGTGAATATCATGAAGGGACCCTGCACTTCTGAATTTGTCACTACACTACTGCTTATACAGCCATCAAGTACAACCTCCTGCTCAGTGCAGCAATCCAAGTTAAAACAAACCCAACAGATGGCTGTCCAGGTGTCCAGCTGCCTCTTGAAGGCCTCCAGTGTTGGAGAGCCCACTACATCTCTAGGTAATCAGTTCCATTGGCAGGATGTTTTTCCTGATGTTCAGCTAAGATCTGGCTTCATGTAATTTGAGACCATTATTCCATGTCCTGCACTCCAGGATGATCAAGAAGAAATCCTAGCCCTTCTCTGTGTGACAGCCTTTCAAGTAGTACTTGAAGAATGCTATCATATCTCCCCTCATTCTTCTCTTCTCAAGGCTAAACATGCCCAGTTCTTCCATTATCTCTTCATAGGGCTTTGTTTCCAGTCCCCTGATCATCCTTGTTGCCCTCCTTTCAATCTGTTCCAGTTTGTCTGCATCCTTCGTAAAGCATGGTGTCCAGAACTGGATGCAGTACTCAAGATGAGGCCTAACCAGTGCTGAATATATTTATTTATTTATTTATTCAATTTGTATCCTGCCCTTCCTCCCAGCAGGAGCCCAGGATGGCAAACAAAGCACTAAAACAGTTTAAAACATCATAAAAACAGATCTTAAAATACATTGAAACAAAACAGCATTAAAAACATTTTAAAAAACTTTTTAAAAGGGTTAAAAACATTATTAAAAAACATATTAAACAATTCTAACACAGACACGGGCTTGAAAAGATAGCAGAGATGGTGCCTGCCTAATATTTAAGGGGAGAGAATTCCACAAGGTAGGTGCTGCCACACTAAAGGTCCGTTTCCTATATTGTGCAGAACGAACCTCCTGATAAGATGGTATCTGCAGGAGGCCCTCACCTGCAGAGCCCAGTGATCGACTGGGTATATAAGGGGTAAGACGGTCTTTCAGGTATCCTGGTCCCGAGCTGTATAGGGCTTTGTATGCTAAAACTAGAACCTTGAACCTGGCCTGGTAGCAAATGGGCAGCCAGTGCAATTCTTTCAGCAGTGGGGTGACATGTTGGCGATACCCTGCTCCAGTGAGCAGTCTCGCAGCCGCATTTTGCACCAGCTGCAGCTTCTGGACCAACCTCAAGGGCAGCCCCACATAGAGCACATTACAGTAATCAAGCCTAGAGGTTACCAGTGCGTGGACAACAGTGGTCAGGCTATCCCGGTCCAGAAACAGCCGCACCTGTCTCACCAGCCAAAACTGGTAAAAGGCACTCCTAGCCACTGAGGTCACCTGGGCCTCTAGCGACAAAGATGGATCCAGGAGCACCCCCAGGCTACGGACCTGCTCTTTCAGAGAGAGTACGACCCCATCCAAAGCAGGCAACTGACCAGTTATCTGAACTCGGGAACCACCAACCCACAGAGCCTCCGTCTTGCTAGGATTCAGACTCAGTTTATTGGCCCTCATCCAGCCCACCACCAAGTCCAAGCACCGGTCCAGGGCTTGCACAGCCTCTCCTGATTCAGTTGTTACAGAGAAATAGAGCTGGGTATCATCAGCATACTGTTGACACCTGGCCCCAAAGCTCCTGATGACTGCTTCCAAGGGCTTCATATAGATGTTAAACAGCATGGGGGAGAAGATGGTACCCTGCAGCACCCCACAGCACAACTGCCAGGGGGCTGAAAGACAATCACCCAATGCTATTCTCTGAAAACGACATTGGCGATAGGATCGGAACCACTGTAAATCAGTGCCTCCAATACCCATCTCACCAAGTCGGCCCAGAAGGGTACCATGGTCAATGGTATCAAAAGCTGCTGAGAGATCAAGCAAGAACAACAGGGTCGCACTCCCCCTGTCCTCCCGATAAAGGTCATCCATCAGGGCGACCAAGGCCGATTCAGTCCCATAGCCAGGCCTGAACCCAGACTGGGATGGGTCAAGATAATCTGTTTCACCCAAGAGTACTTGCAGTTGCAGAGAAATTGTTTGGAAAAATATGTAGGGTGCACTAAAATGCTGAAGAATTTTCATGAGGTTTTTTAAAAAAACCTAAAAATTGCTGCAGAAGTGCAGATAACTAAATTTCATATTGGAAAAATGAGAAACTGAAAAAACCTGAAATTGACAACGCCTTCCATCCCTTATCAGTAGAACACAAGCTGGGATCAGTATTCTGCTAAAACTTTTAAACATATGCTTTTTATTTATTATTTTATTTATTACATTTCTATCCCACCTTTCCTCCAAGGAGTTCAAAGTAGCATACAAACATGATTCTTCCCCTCCTGATTTTATCCTCACAACAGCCCTGTGGGGTAGGTTAGGATTCAGGTTCTGAATTCTAAACTCTTAATTTTGACAACTAATCTTTTGTGTACCTTATCTTAAGCAGAAAAGCACAAACTTGTGAATACACAAGCAACAACAAAACCAGCGAAGTAAGCATTCAAGCTTATCAGAACATCAGATTTGCTTTGTAATAATTGAAATGCCAATGATTTAATTAATTCATTATAAACAAAATGAACCTGTTGAAAAGGCCAATCTTATGCATGTTTAATCATAAATGCAGGACTCACCTCCTTCCTCTTACTGACTATCTCATGACAAAACAGACAACTGCACCAATGCCTACCTGCAACCCAGCCTTATGTCCCTCTCTGCTGCAACATCTATTTACCTACCTTGCTCCCCTACTCACCAATATACAACCCATCACTACTAATATATGGCATTCTATCTAACCCAAATGAAAGCATATAAGGAAAGCAGATGTATAGTATGCTGCTGTCCCCATAGTGTCAGCTTTAATATTTCCCATCCTACAGAGAAAGAAGATTGAGGCTGAAAGACAGATACATCAGCATGTCACATACAAATACATGCAACAACACCCTGTATGCAAACATACAGTAACATAACACAGATAAACACAACAGGCAGCACATCACATGCAGCAATATATAACAGCACACCACATCCAAAGACTGCAGGAGTTATCCACATGTATGCAAGCACAGAGAGTAAAACATTACATGCAAATATGTACAGCAACACAACAGTCATAATTAGATGCAGTGGCACATCATGTTCAAACACATGAAACAGCATGCAGCAGAATTCATACGCAAACACACCCAACACTGCCTAGTAGAATATCATGAGCAAATATCTGCTGGAGCATGTCATATGGAAATATTTGCAGCAACACATCATTCAGAAGACAACGCAGCAGAACATCACATGCCACTACATACTACAGCACAAACATACACACACACCAGCATACAGCACACCATACACAAAGACACAGAGCAGTACAACGCCATACCTAACAGTATATCACATGCAATCATAGTTAGTAAAATGTCAAACCCAAATACATACAGCAACAGATTGCATGAAACACATGCAATATCATCTCTCATGCAGCATTGCTTAAAGTAACATGGAGCAACATATCACACACAAACACAGCAGTGCATCACATGCAAACAGTTCAAAAGCTTTTAAAACTGTTCTAACCCAGCCATGGTACACAGAGTTTCCAGCTACAGCGAGTTTGTCAGCTACTGCCATTCCTGGATGGAGATAACCTGGTTACAGTAACCCATGGTCCAATTAACTCCTGGTTAGACTATTGTAATGTTCTGTACATGGGGCTGAACTTGAAGACAGTTCAGAGACTGCAGGTAGCGTAAAATACAGCCACCAAGGTGGTGATTGGCTTGGCTGTGTGAGACCATGTGACATAGACCCTCAAAGATCAGCACAAGTTGCCTATTTATTATCAAGCCCAATTGAAGGTGCTGGTTTTGACATATAAAGCCCAGAAGACTAAAAACCCAGATACCTGATAGAACATCTCTCCTTGTACTGGCCTGCCTATGACTTAAGGCCTGTCAGGAAGGCCCTGTTGGTTATACCATCAGCTAATAAAGCCCAGGGTGCTAGAATTTAAAATATGGCTTTCCTGGTGATAGCGCTCCAGTTGTGGAACATCTCCTGCCAATATTAGGCTGGCACCATCACTATTTAGCTTTCAGAACAAGCTGAAAACATTCCTGTTCTTCCAGGCTTTAAATAGATCATTAGCCTTCCTAGTGTGCTGGGGACAATGTAGGGTTTTAGAGTGTATAATATGGAGTTTGGAGCTCCCTCCTTCCTGTTTGTTTTCTCTTTATTTTAACTGGCATTTAAAAGTGTTTCCCCCACTGTCTATGTAAGTTTCAGAACAACTGGAAGGGTAAGCATTTTATTTGATAGTCAGAACAGAATTATTTTCACTCGCTTTCCAGAACAGTAGCTGGATTGTTCTCTTGAACTAAAACAAACAATTGTTTGCTGTACTAAAAAACTTCTGAGTAGATCTACATAGAATTCTAATCTGAGGTAGCCATGCTGAAGATTGAAGCAGGCAGTCTTTTTCCCCAATTAGTAAATCCAGATCACTTTTGTCTCCAGGCCTGCCCATCATCAGCTCTGGCTCTGCCCACCACCAGTATGTGGCCTCTGACAGATTAGCCCGGAAGGAATAGGGCCTCAATTGAAAAATGGTTTTCATGATATTGATTTTGCTATATTATAAACTGTTTTGTGGAGGCTTTTACCTGGATATAAAGCAGGATATGAAAGAAAAGCAGGATATAAAGAAAGAAATGAGCTTCTCTGGAAAATGCATTTTAAAATTTGGTGCTACTACTAAGAAGACCCAGATATAACTATAAATGGACTTTCAGAAGGAGAAAATTACTGAACAATTTCACTTCTCAGATTGTTCATTGAGTTTTTTTGGGGAGAATTGTCCTTAAAATATGATGGGTGCAAGGCATTATAGAACCAGCACCTTTAATTGAAACCAGAAGCATGCCAGCAGCCAATGCAATGTGGCCAAAATAAGTGAAATTAGAGCTGTGATTAGGATTGCCAGGTTCAGGGCCTGAGACTGATCCTGTATCTTTAGGAGAAGAGAAAGTCAGCCAAGTGCAGGTGTTCTTGCAACCCTGTAATGGGAAAAACCGCAAGGTGGAATTCTCCCTTCCCCCTGCACAACTTTTAAAGATACAGAAGACCTCTTGGAGGCTGCAACCTGGCAACCCTAGCTGTGATTGATGAGTGAGTTGTCTGGATACCAACCAATAGATAGGAATCCCTGGGGTCTTAAAGAGCTGCCATTTCCCCCTCCAATTTAGTATACTTTAGTATACTTTTATTTCCTGCTTCTGTCTCATTGTATAGTTTCCATCCTAGTAACCAGAATGCATTTTCATGTGGTGGGTTCGTCTCAGATCAGATACAAGTTATTTTCTACAAATATTTCTAGCAATAAGTGTGGATGGATGCTATAGAACTCCCCCCCCCCTCAATGGCAAATGCAAAATGTGAAAAATTTGTAAAGAAGCTTTGACACAGTAGTGGACAGAGGGGTGACGTGGTGTTCACCTGGCCTCCAGCACAGTGCAAATGCACTGGTTTGGTTCCACTAGTCTGTTTGCACTGCGCTGACCTCGCTGGCACCTTGACCCACCCCTTCTCCATCTTGGTATGCAGCAGCAACACAGATGATCAAAGGTCAGGTGAGCACCACCACCCCACTCCACCATCCATTACTGCTGAAACTTGTCTCCACTAATTAATTCACTGCACAATTAACTTATATTATCAGCAATTAACTTATAGTACAACTTATAGTACAATGGTATACATGTCTACTTAGAAGTAAGTCTCTTTGTGTTTCATAGCGCTTACTCCCAGGTAAGTGGGTGCAAGATTGTAGCTTAGGCTTTGGTTTATGGATGGCATTGGGGAAAAGCAGGGTCCCTTGCTTCTAACAGTGGTGTGGCAGGCAGAAATTCAACAGGTTAAACCTTTTCTAGTATGGAAATACAATTATGAGGAAAGCTTCACATTTTCACATTCTGTCTGTGAGACATTTTAATTGTGTGTGTCCCCTGATTTATTTTTAAGGCCCCCATTCCACCTGCAAAAGAGGACACAAATTTTCATATGACACAAAGCATATACACATTTTATGCAGATCAAGGTCCTCTTTTGTAAGTGGGTCAGAGAGCCCAATCCCCATACGTTGTACTGGACCCAGTAAACCTGTTGGCACATCTGACCCCAGTTTATTTGTTCTTTATTTTTAAAATATTTTTGGTCACCTTTCCAGGTAATATGGCAACTTACAGCATAAAACAGTTTAATTCTACTTGCAACATCATGCAAAAATCAGACCACAGCATTCTGCTCTAATTTCCTTGCAAGTAAATCTATGTTACAGTGGCCCAACTGGCCCAACTAGAAGTCAGGTATTTAGTGTCGGCAGTCCCATACTACAGAGCACCCTTACAGCAGAGATTTAGCAGGCATCCTCGCGTTTGATTTCCAGGTATCTCTTTAAGTTCTTTTTATGCCAACAGGCCAATGAAGCCATTTAACACTGTTTTTTATAAGCCAGTTAGTTTAATAATTATTTTGTATTGTTTTTAATGGTGCCTGATATTTTAAGAGATGGTGGTATACAAATACTTTAAAAAAATTAATAAACAATTAATTTACAAGAAGGCCTGATGCAATACTGATCATGAACATCTCAGATTCAGATATGGGCAGAACACTTTAGAACCAAAAAGGCATTGCTCTGTCACTATCACCTAGCACCAATTACTACAGAAACTGGACTTTCTCTTTTCCATGGCAAGATAGGGAAGTTGTACTTTAGCCCATTTTGTATTTAAAATGTGGAACTAAGACCTAGTTTCAGGTATATTAGAGTTTACATTATGTACTTTGGAACAGTGTGCAGTTGATTTCCCGACCCTGAAATGTAACCTTTTGAGTTTTTCCTTTTTCTTTTTGAGGCAATTATTATCAGCAATATTGTAATTATAAATCAGTGTTAATTTCCCCACAGAGTCTGCATATCTAGAAAGAAAGTTCAGGCCTTTTGATATATCCTTTGCTGCACAATGATGTTCTTATTTTATTTGACATTCATTAAAAATAAATGTGTGCGAATGAAGGAATGAGGTCACCTAGTGACATGGCTGGTAAGGAAGAATGTTCTGGAGGAGAAAAAAAGTTTCTCTATGTGTACCAAGAAGCCCACAGTGTTTCATAAAAGGAGAATGACAGGATGGCCACATTTAATTGGTTCCAGTGTTGAAACAGGGCAAGAATAATGCCAAGGTTAGCATAATCACTGTTCCTCGGTCTTGAGATACACTAAGGGGGTATGTTAATGAGGACTGGAAGCATACTTTGGTCAGCATGAACTTACTCAACAAACTGTTTTTATATAACATCTAATCTGATTGAGCTCCTGTTGTGGTTAACAAGCTTTTAGGTACTAGTCAATAGAAACTATATTTAGATTTGTAGGTATTAGGAACATGTTGGCCATGTTTGCATATAACATTAAACCATGTAACATTAAACCAAGCTTAGCTTTAGAGGTCATGGTTTATCACAAACTCTAATCAATTTCAAAATAAGTTGACTTTAAACTGTGGTTGATGAAGCTGACTTGTTAGCTAACCATGGTTGTGACAAATCACAATCTCTTGTTCATTCACAAAAAACAAGCTAAGAGTAAGGAAAAGGAAATGAAACACAGTCGAAGTCCTTGTCCCAGCAGCGCAGGAAGAGGAAGGGGGAGGCTTCCCTCTGGTTCATGCCAGCTCCTGCACAAATAACAATAAACAATGGTTTAGCGCTGTTTAGCATAATTTGCAAACTGGGTAATTGGCTGCTGCAGATACTAGAACCTCTGTATGTACTATGGAAGATAGTTGTAAACTGCCCAGAGAGCTTTGGCTATGGGGCAGTATATAAATGCAATAAATAAATAAATAATTCCTAATATCCTGACATTTTACTTTCTAGAGGTGACTTTTATGCCTATGACCATATGTATAATGCAGGCAGCTAATTAATTCCAGCCACATGATATCTATCCCCAAGCTTCCAGCATTTCTGTACATATGCAATCTTTTATTACTGGTATTCTAAGATTAGTACAAACTGAACTGAAAAATCTCTCAAGCATACTATACCTTCCACATGGTTCTAAAAATATCAGTAGTCAACTGAAAATTTCAATGATCTTTAACTCTTAAAATTATCTCTTTTTAAAAGAGAGAGTGATAATAAATAATTGCTTTCAAACTTGAAAAAAAGCTAATTTCTTTGGGTTGTACAAAATTTTGAGCTTTCCCAGATAACCTGTTTATTCAGCATTGATCCTGATTTGCTTGGAGATTACATTATGTCCAGTCTACACTGAGCATTTATTCTGATGTGTTAAACAATAGTAAGCATTGAGCCTGCTTGCAGGCTTTTACATATCTTCATATTAGTCATTCATTCATCTCACTTTCAACTTCTTTTCCCTGTCACTTTCCTAACTGCAAAAAGTCTGTTTTGTTCTTTTTTTAAGTGGATTTATTGTGCTAGGTGACAGAGCATCTTAATCCATTTTAATTGTACAAACCTAAAGTTCTGGTATGTTCTTGGATCCTTCTGCAAAATAGTGGCAGTCTAGAGGCATCCTATCTGTAACAAAAGTTCCTCATAGTTGTAATGCGGCACATTGCACTGTACAGAGTGAAACTCTAAGCATTATTTCTACATAGCAGACACTGAATCTGGCAGTTAAGCCCTAGGCAGTTAAGCCCTAGGTCCCTCTGCAACAGATGCCATGTTAAGGACGTAACCCCTTTCATATTGTGTGTGTTATGTACCTTCAGGTCAATTACAACTAATGGTGACCCTATGAATCAGCAGACTCCAGTAGCATCTGTTATAAACCACCCTGTTCAGATCTTGTAAGTTCAGGTCTGTGGCTTCCTTTATGGAATCAATCCATCTCTTGTTTGGTCTTCCTCTTTTTCTACTCCCTTCTGTATTTCCCAGTATTCTATCTCCCTTTGCTTTTGCTTTCCTTCTATCTTTAACCATTTATGAGTTTTGTTAGTCATTCACTGAGGTCTTTCTCTCTTTTTAATTAGAGGTATTGTCTTTTTGCATTTTTCCCTGATAATGTCTCTGACTTCGCTCCATAGTTCTTTTGGTTCTCTATCAGCTGGGTTTTAAGCCTCAAATCTGTTCCTTATTTGATCTTTAAATTCTTCTGTGATGTTATTTAAATTGTATTTTGGCATTATGATTGCTTTGTTCTTCTTTAGCTTTCCTCTGATTTTTGATATGACCAGTTCATGATCTGTGCTGCAGTCTGCTCCTAGTCTTGTTTTCACAGAAAGTATGGAACTTCTCCATCTTTTGCTTCCAATTATATAATCAATGTGATTCCTATATTGACCATTTGGTGATGTCCACGTCTACAGTGGTCTTTTTGGTTGATTGAAAAATGTGTTTGCAAGAAACAAATTATTGGTTTCATAGAATTCAATAAGTCTCTCTCCTGCTTTATTTCTGTCTCCTAAGCCCACCATTTCTCGTTCTTCTCTGTTCCCTACTTTTGCATTCCACTTCCCCATGATTATCACAGCATCCTGTTTTGGTGTGTGATCAGTTTCTTCCTGTACTTCTGCATAAAATCTCTCCATTTCCTCTTCTTCTGTGTTTGCTGTTGGAGCATAGACGTGGATGATGGTTATGTCTATAGGTTTCCTGTTAAGTCCCCTGATATCACTCACTCAGACCTTGCGTTATAACTCCTAATTGCTTTTGTCACATCACTTCTCACTATTAGTTTTGTTGTTATGTGCCATTAAGTCAATCACGACTTACGGCGACCCTATGAATCAGTGACCTCCAATAGCATCTGTCATAAAGCACCCTGTTTAGATCTTGTAAGTTCAGGTCTGGTTCATGCTTCTCACATTCCATATTCCTATTGTGAACATCATACAACTCTGGACTCTCCTTTCGCATCTGTGCGCTTCAGCCTCTGGGCTTCCTTTTGGCTGTGATCCAGTTGCATCATTAGTCACAGCGCTACTTGTACTTTTCCGTTGGTCTCTTCCCCAGTAACTCAATGAGTGCCTTCTGATCTGGGGGTCTCATCTTCCAGTACTGTCTTCTGTTGCCCCTTCATATTAGTGCACAGAAAGGTAAGGTTCAAGAATGAGTCTTAGGCATATAAGTTTGGTAGATGCATTTCCTCTACTTAACAGAGCTTAAACATTACAGAAAATAAAATAAATGAAATTAGTCAATAACATTGAAGCATTATAAAATGCTATTATTACAATACTAAACTACCAATGCAGAGATGAGAAACCCTTTTAATATAATTACCTGAATCAACAAGGCTATTTAGAATGCAAGCAATGGCATTCCCGCCTTGTGCAGGGGCATGTTTGCTGCCCCCCCCCACTATTTTCAGAAGGCTCAGGAATGTTCCCGAAGGTTTGGGGTGGGGTCAGGTGGGGTCTATCAACCAATTGGAAGGAGGGATTACCGGGTTTAAAATGCGCTCCTCCTTGAAACTTGCCTGTTTTTGCCTTGCGGCAGCTCATGCTCCTGACAATGTAGAGACTGCTCCCTCCCAGCGTTGAGAAGCTCAGCTTCACCCTTGTGGTGGTGCGCATCGACATCTCAGCTTGTTCTCCAGCACGCGGGATTTGTTCAGCAGCTTATCAGAGTAAAAGTGCCTCAGTTGGTGGCGGCTTCCTGCCTCATCGGCTGCGTGCTGGCTCTGGCCTGACCGGGCCTTGTGCATTCTGCTGAGGCACCAGGGGGGTTGCGGGGGTTCCTCCTATATAGCGGCCCGAGTTCGACCTTGGTTGGGGAGGGTCAGGCAATAGGCAGGCCCCGCAGCGGCTCCACAGATCTCGCACAAGGGTGGAGGTGGTAGCTCGGTCCCTCACCCATGCTGTGTTCTTCCTCCCTGCGAGGTGGGTGTGTGGCCTGCAACTTGCTGCGGCGACCGCTAAGGGTGGTGGTAGTGGTGGTTTATTGGGGCTGTTTCCTGCATCATTGGCTTTCTTTGGCTTAGGGGTAGCCACGAAGCCTCACCCTGCTGAGTCCTTTTGTGTGCGTGCGTGCGTGCGGTGGCTCATGCCTGTTCTGACCCCCCCCTTGTGATGTTCCTGTAAGTTAGCATCTGTAAATATGGTAAGTGCCGGTCTATTGGGTGATGTATGGTAATTGACTGAGAGAGAAAGGGGGAGTACATGGGTGAGAAGCTGAAGTGTGCTGGATGATGATTGGCTGAGTGGCTGGCTAGCTGAAGGTATAAATGGAGGTTTGTGAGTGATGAGAGGGGGGTTGGAAGGTCGGTGAGAGAGTCGGTTGGAGAGAGGTTGTTGAGTTGGTTGGCAGAGTTCTGAGGGAATTTGGATTGGATTTGGCTGATATTTAAAGAGGATATATATGAACAGAAACATAAAAAGTAACCATATATGAAACCATACGCTTGTGAAACATTCTAAAAGTAATCTTGTTATTTCCTGTTATTAGTAAATAAATACTTATTTGGTTTACCAAAGGCCTGATCCTTGGCTGGGGAATATACAGACCAGAAGGGAGGGCAAAGTAATTACCAAGGCTGAACAGAAGCAGTATCTAATGGTGGCAGCGGTGAAGGGAGAGATTGTAACAAGTCAAGTATCCAGAGCAACCCAGAGTTGTATGCTTTTTATATAAAGATACAAGGGGGTTGGGAACAGCATAAGCACGCAGTCGCAAAAGTAACCAGCTAGAGAGATACTCAGGCAAAGTCTCTGGGAGTATTGGTTACAGGACGTGACTGGTGGTGTTGCCTAGCAGTGGGATCTAGTGAGATCTGTGCTAGAGCGGAGTGAGAAACCATATAAAGGACGCTCCGGACTGGTGGTGTCCCTGGTGGTGCCTAGTGAAAGGCAGTAGCCACAAGCAGGTGGGAACCTGACAGGGAGAGCCAGGGAAGGGCGTCACACCCCTCATTGTTTGAATCCAATTTTAATTTGCCCCTGTGAGGCTAGGCATTGGGTTGGGGTGCGTGAGTGGTTTGTAAAGGGGGGCATTCGCTTGTGTTGGCTTCTGTTTATTCCTGATTCATTAATAGATTTTCCAGCAATTTTCATAGTTTTGGGTCAATTTGGCTTACCTTAGATTCATCACAGTTCAACTTGCCTGCTTTCTCTACATTTTCATGTGATAAGTGTAAGGTATGGTTCAATAATGCCACCTAAGAAGGTTCAACAAAAATATGGGGTCCGTGTGGTGAAGCAGGCAGCAAAGCGCCCCACATCTCACCAGCAGCATCTGTCTTCTGATGAGGAGGAGGACATGGGAGTGATTCGCCCCTTGGTGGCCAAGGTTGAAGCCTTGGAGAAGGAGCACAAGAATCCAGCTGATCCAGAAGCAGGCCCCAGTGCCGCACCTCCAGGTAAGAAATCTGCCCGCTTGGCTTCTAAAACAACTAAGACTCGTCTTCTTTCCGATTTAGTTGCCAGGATTGATGTTCTGGAGAGTGTTGCGACCAGTGATGATCTGTTTTTCCGGTTGGGCAAGCTTTGCTGGCTGCAGCACCTCCAGTAGCAGTGTCCACCTCCACGTTGCCTTCTCCAGTTGGGGCAGGTTTGTTCGAGGTTCCATACTCTTCAGCTACACAGCCAGTGCCTGGAGCTCAGCTGGTCTCTCTGGAGGCTCACCGAGGCTTGGCTCCTGCGGTGGTTGCACCTCCCACTACATTTGTAGGTGAGTTGCTTTCACCATGACACCTTCTTACAACACCTGCTCAGGCACCTGGAGGGCTTTCACAGCTGATGGTTTATATGGGTGGGGTCCTTGTACCTCAGCAGCCACAGCTTCTGTGGCCGGCAGCAGCAGTGACTCCTTGGCAGCCAACGGTGACACCCTCCAGCCATGCTGCCACGTCTTTGCCTTTGCCAGCTGGTGTTTACCCCTACGGTGATATTTCTTTGCCTTTAGGCAACCACCTTTTACTGACTACAAAGGAAAAATTTGGAAAAGGGAGCATATAGATATATTTATGCTCCTTTTGGGGGAATCTGAGGCAAAACCTAAGGAGGGGGAGGAGTCTAAAGATAAGGAGGTGGCAAGGAAGAAGAAAGCTGATCGCATAGGGCCTAACTGGCTAAATGCATATACAGTTTACATGGAGGTGATGACACAGGCTTACCCATCTCGTGCTGTGTCCATGATAAAATATCAGGACATAATTAATCAGGCATTCAGAGAATTTTCAGGTACTGCGTGGTCGCGGTACAACGAAAATTTCAGGCAGCGTGAGGCCTTGGATCCGACGCTGCACTGGGATGTGGAATACCTGGGTTTGTGGCTGCGTTCCATGACCCCGGCTAGGCCTATGTCGGGCGATAAAGCAGATAGCGGACATTTGTTGGTGCACGCCCAGACCTCGGCTTCTGGACCTGGCCAGGGGTCACAGTGGGTTCAATCCCAGCAGGTCTATTGGAGCTTTAACAGCTCGGGGCACTGTTTGAGGCATCCTTGTAGGTTCAAACATGCATGCGGTACTGGGGATGGGGATCAGCAGTAGTCTAAACGAGGGACTGCCAGCAGCAGTGGCTCGTCACAAGGCCAGTAGCCCCATTAAGTTAGTCCCTCTGGCCAGGTGGTTGCACAACTATCCTGATAGACAGGTGGCTGATTATTTGTGGCGTGGATTTTCAGAGGGTATTTGGATCCCTTATGTGAGTCCCAGGGTACCCACTTCTTCCAATCAGGCTTCCGTATGTGACTTGGCACCAGTTGTTTTGGCCAAGCTTAGCAAGGACATAGCGGCTGACAGGATTTCAAGTCCCTTTCCCTCCCCCCCCATTTCCTAATTTGAGAATTTCCCCTCTGGGGATTATTCCCAAAAAACAGCCAGGCAAATATCGCCTTACTCATAATTTGTCCTTTCCAAAAGGGGGCTCTGTTAACGATGGCATTCCCCAAGAAAGGGTGTCGGTTAGGTATACTTCATTTGATGCAGCTGTCAAAGTAGTCCGGAGAGTGGGTAAGGGTGCGTTATTGGCGAAGTGCGACATCAAGTTGGCATTTCGTCTGCTTCCTGTACATCCTTTGGATGTCGATTTGTTGGGTTTTACATTTCAAGGCCAATATTACATTGATAGGGCAATGCCAATGGGCTGCTCTATATCTTGTTGCAGCCTTTGAGGCATTCAGTTCTTTCCTTGAGTGGGCTCTGAGGGAGCGAACTCGCTCTTCCCTCACGGCTCACTACTTACATTATTTTTTGTTTGCAGGGCCTGCTGACAGCTCGCAGTGTATTCGCCTGGTTGAGGTTTTCATAGCCCTGACAGATGAATTGGGTGTTCCTCTGGCCCCTGAGAAGTCAGAGGGCCCCTCCTCTTGCCTTACTTTTTTGGGGATCCAGTTGAATACAGTAGAACAGTGCTCCTAGTTGCCACTCTGGCAACTATCATACGATATCATATATATAGTATATAGTACGCAGAGATATAGTACGCAGAGAGCCTACCAGCATGGTCTTGAGAAATTCCAGGCGTACTGAGTCACATGTCTCTGGTGTGGCTGATACCAGGCTCCCACCTATTGCAGTTTATTATTTTCTTAAAGGGGCAGAGTATTTCTGTGAGCACTATCTCTAGTCACCTCTCTGCTCTGGCCTTTATTTCCAAGGCCAAGGGCATTTAGGATCACACTTTGGATTTCAGGGTCAGGAAGGTCCTAGAAGGATGGTCGTGTTCCACCCCCAGGGCTCCTGATCGCAGGAGGCCATTCATGCCCAATGATCTTATGCAGATCCTGCCCGTGTTCAGCACATTATGTTCCTCCCCCTATGAGGCACAGCTATTTGTGGCAGTGGCCTTAATTGCATTTTATTGTGCCTTTCGCCCTGGCGAAGTTTTAGCCTCCTCCAGGACTGACGTGTCATATTGAGCCTTGTGCTCTGGCGATTGTGTCCTGGGAGATGATTATGTGATGCTCTCTTTGCATATCTCCAACACAGACCAGAAGGGTCGTGGCCGTGTAGTGACCCTGCATAGTTGCCCAGTATCTACACTGTGGCCTGTTTCTGCTTTAAGGAACTTCCTTTCCTTAAGGCCAGCGTGCCAGCATTATTTGTTCATACATCTCGACGGATCCACCCTGACTCAGTTTCAGTTTTGGTCCGTTGCTCGGAGGGCCTTGTTGGCCAGTGGGTGAGATCCCGGAGTGTATGGGTTACATTCCTTTTGGATTGGGGTGGCTATGGCTGCAGCCCTTGTGGACATGCGTGCGGAAAGTATCCAGGCAATTGGCAGATGGCGATATGCCCCTTTTAAGGTCTATGTGCAGTTGTGAGTTTAACCCTGACTGTTCTCTTGTCCTCCCCAGGTTTCCAGAATCTTCCAGCCCCTGCGAGGATCATCCTGTGTGGGCATTCCATCCTGTTCTGGGCCCACAGGAGGGCGTCTTCTTCAGTGGTAGGGTCGCAGTTACAGCTCTCTGCCCGTGCAACAGTTTGCTGGTAGGCTAAGCGGGGCATGTTGTTGGGGGAGCTGTTGCCATTGGTCTGTAGGATCATGTCTTCAAGTCAGCGGCCCCATATATTAGTCATGCATTTGGGTGAGAATGACTTTGTGCAGCATCCAGGTATGGATTTGCTTCGCAGGGTCACTCATGATTTCACTTGGATTAGGTGTTCATATCCAGACCTCATTATTGTTTGGTCAGATATGCTTGAGCTGAGGGTCTGGAGGGGTGCTGTTCATCCCAACAGAATTGATAGATCTAGGAGGTGGGTTAATAAAAAAGCCAGGAAGCTGGTTCTGCTTCTTGGGGGGGACATTCATTCCCCATGTTATGATCCAGTTCTACTGCCCACACCTTTTTCGAGATGATGGGGTTCATCTCTCAGAGTGTGGGTGTGATTTGTTTCCGGAGGACCTTCAGTTAGGTTTGAGGGCTTTGTTTTCTTTGGGTTGAGGTGATCAAGCTTCAGTTGATCCCCTCTTGTGGCGTGGAATTCGGGCAGGTGAGGAAGTAGGGGGTACAAAACAGGAGACTGAGGCATTTGGGTAAAGGGCAGTCTCTAGGGAACCACCAGTGCTGAATGACTGGTGGGGATCTGGGGAGTGTCCTTGTGGGACCAACTTATGCATCATGGTGAATGCCTCTATGGCAGGGCAAGGCTGTGGAGGTTGGAACCACATACCTGGCTCTACTAGCAAGGAGGGGAAAGTTCTGCCACATCCTTGGCTGGGAAGTCACAGTCCGCGGTGACTGACATGCCCAGAGGACTGGAGGAAATACTCCCTTCCAGTTAGGTTTATTCTCACCTGCCCGAAGTAGGTTCAATCTGGTTAATTGGCTGAAATTGGCTAAGGTTTAATATTTGTTATATTTAAATAAATATAACATTACTCCATAACGGTGTCACAAGTCTTCTTTGGTGTGGTGGCAATGTGATAGGTGCCTCTCCAAAACAAGAAAGATAGATGCTCAAAGGAAGAGATATTTATACTAAATCTTTCCTTTGAAGAAAATAAATTTATGATGCATTCCTAAACATTCCTCAATTGCTAACTTTTTTAATTATCAGAGAAGACAAAGCTACAGTCTACAAAATATCAAGCTAGACTTTGATAAATCATATGCCAAGGTAATATACACTGCAACTTTTGAAACAATTTTTTTTAAATGTAGTGTATTATCATCAATGAGAAATAACTGCAGGCACATCTAATAGAACTACTTAAAATACGAACAATTGCTATTTTATTATCAAAACCAAGATATTATATTAATATGAAAATCTGTCTGGTTCACATCTGTTCAATGTTAAAAACAATATTCACTGTCAACATAATTTATTTAGATAATCTACAAATGTGGGTTAATTGAATCTAGCCAATTCAAGGTTTTCTTTGTATAACAGGAGACACAGGTGTAGTGGTTCAAGGTAGGGAAAAAGGGAGTACTGATGTCCCAATCTGGTTTGCAAATCTGGTCTGACTCGGAAATGGAAATATGCCTTCTATTCCCTGTATGATTTTAATTGAGCTGTATTGGGATAAAGAACATCAGCTACCAGGCTTGGTCCAATGGGTGTATTTCCACAATTTTAGCGATTGATTTCAGCAAATTAAAAGGCCAGTCTTCTGTTTTTGTCCAGTTAAGTAAGAAAATGAAAATGAGTAGGGGAAAAAAAATTAACAAAATTGTAGTTAATATAATCTTATATTAGATTATTATTTATATTAGAGCTGTAATTTTATTAGTACAATAGGGCCCCGCTTTTCGGCATTCCACTAATACGGCGGTTTTCAATTAGAGTAAGGCCCCACTCATACTGCGCTTGTTCCGCTTTTATGGCATTTTTCGGGCATCGGGCACCATTCTATTGAATGAGTTCCACTTTTCCACGGGTTTCACTTTTAGGCAGGGGTCTGGAATGTAACCTGCAGTATGAGTGGAGCCCTACTGTAGTATTATTTTGACTCACAACTGACTCTCAACCTGTGGTCTGAAGGCACATAAGGCCAGTTCTCTGCTGAAGCTAAGGAGGGTCAGGTCCGGTCAATGTCTGGATGGGAGACCGCTTGGGAACCATATGTAAAGCTGCCTTGGGTTTCTATCATGAAAAGAAAGACAAGGTATAAATGTAATAAATAAAAATAATAAACTGTGGCTAATCATCTATGTTGAGTTGTCAACCCTCTCTGGAGATTCAGAATCATAATGTTACAATGTGGGTAGGTGCTATTAGGTATTACAAAGGTGGGTGTGGGAGCTAAATGTGCTAAGGCTGTTTTTGGCAGCTGAAATTGGTCAAATTAATAATAATAATAATTTATATTTCGTCCTACCAGCCGGAAGGAGCCCAGGGTGGCAAACAAAAATGCTAAAAACATCCTTTGAAAGATCTTTTTAAAAATATATTTACAATATCTTTGAAAACAAATCTAAAAACAATTCCAACAGACATGCAAACAGATTTCACATGTCGTTTAGGCCTGCATTAGAGAGGTTTGCTGCATGCAACCGTAACTTTTTAGGTCCTAACCTGGTTGACTACGTTTGACCACACATTTCTGATTGGTATCCTGTAGGAAACAGTCCAAAGCAGAACATATTGCTGGCATGCAAATCTTGCAATATATGCTTGTTTGTCAATCAAGTGGTTAAAACCATCCTGTAGTGTGCTGATCTACTGGTGGCAGTCCTAATAAGTATAAATCACTGGATTAGATTACTAACTGACCCAAAATCCCATTTGAAATGTGATATGCAATGTCCAATGTGCATAAATTCTTGCAATTTCTGGTGAGGTGATATTTTCTAAGAACTATAGGAATGACCTTGTATGTATCCAGCATGTGACAATCTGAAAAGTTATGGTATATTCCTATTCAGAGTTTAAATAAGGCCCTGGAAGTCTTTGATATGAGCTTATGTTTTGCTTTTATTACATTTTATTGTTGTTGTTATTGATCTGTTTGGATGAAAGGTGCTTAAATAAATAAATAAATATCCAGAGCTTGTTTAACTGAGTTGAACATTGTGTTCTGCAAAACTGTAAGTCAAGAATATGTGAGATCTGTAAAGCCTTAAGATTACTATTAGCTTTAAAAATTAGTCCTAAAGAACTGGCCTTTAGAAATGAATAAGGTCTGAATAATTAGAAACTAGCTAAATCTAGCAAGTCTATGAAAATCTATACTTAAACCAAAGCATAAATCATTTCTAATTGGCAGGAGATCAGAAACTGCAATATTCACACTGCATGATGCACATATTATATTACTTCTTGTTTCATGCAGCCCCGTCCATCTGTGCTTTGCCCTTTTTGCCTAAAAAGTGTCAGAAACTGGTTCAAAAACAGGAAATGACATCACATCTTTATGAAAAAGGCCTTCCAACTTCCCCCACTGTAGTTTGTAGTTTATTATTATTACTGCTTGGGTCAAAGGCCATCGCAGATACAAACAAAAGGATTAAGAGAGTTAAACATAGAGCTATTTACAACAAATATAATATATAAAATGAGAAATCTAAATACTTAAATAAAATTAACAGGGAATTTGATCACTTATAAAATTAAAATAGTGTTATGGATTTGGGGTTGAGATGGATAATTTCTATGAGTCCCCTTCCAGCCTCTGATTTGGAGACTTGTGCCTGGGGGTGAGAAACTCACTCTGCTGCTCAGATGAGTTTCTTTTGTTAATCTAATAGAGTGGCCAGGTGGGTTAATGGGTATATCAGGTGCCCATCAACTGGTGAATGGGCCAGGGAGATCATTTTGTCATTGAAACTCTTCAGGAGAGCCTCCCCCCCCCGTCCTGGGGCAGAGGAGAGGCTTGTATGTTAGCTGTGTGTGAGAAAGGCTGGCAACTGGAGGCAGACAGAGAGACTGGCTCTCTGCACCATGGCTTTGGGGTGCCTCCTGTAACCCTGATGGAAAAGCTGGATAATGGACTACTGGTGCCTTGAACCCCTCCATCCTAAGCTCAGGTTGGAATGTGTGTAAATAAATAAACCATATTTCATAAAGACACCACAGTCTCTGTTGACCTTCTTTCCAAGGAAACCAAACCCTGGGTGAGCGCAGGGACCCCTGGAAATCTCACCGCTTGGAGATTGGGGTGGTGCGCAACAATAGGTTATAATCTAAAATCAGAGCATTTATCAAAAATGTTAAATCAAGGCATCCCCTGAACAGGCAACTGCATTATAAGCAATAATTTTTTTGTGAATTCTTGATGGTGCCAAGGCAAAAAGTGAGACCCTATAAGTAATGTCTGTATCAGACAAGAGGAGAAAAATCTTCTCTGACACAGAGTTAAAAGCAGGCAAAAGACAAAATAAAACCCAGAAATTTAGATCAAGGTTCTGAATACAATGGACAAAACAGCAAGTAGTGAGGCAGGTCTTCGATCTCCGGGGCTCCACATATACAGAGGTGGAGGGCCAAAGTCGTCTGGGAGTATCTACCATCAATCAAAGCTGTTGGCATTGTTTGGAAATGAAGGGCCGTATAAGCTTGCCTAAGTTTTGAAAAAGTAAGCATTGATAAATAGGCAGCTCTTTGATGATCACATGTACAGAGTCTGTACCATTTTGAAAATGTTGAATTAATAATAGCTTGTCTGTCTGAAAAACACACACTATGCCTAAAAATAATTTCATAAAGCCTGTCTTTTAACTTTATGTAAGAGAATGTCTTACATAAAGACATTTTATCACCCTATTTGTTTAATCTATATGCAGAACATATACGGAAAGCGGGATTGGACCAAAATGAAGGAGGTGTGAAAATTGGTGTGAGAAATATAAATAATTTAAGATATGCAGACGATACCATACTACTAGCAGAAACCAGTAACTCAACAACACTTATTTCTGAATAGATATTGTTAGGATTGTAGTATGTTAGTAAGGCATGACTAGGGATCCTCTGCAAAAATATCCATATTCAAGCAGGGTTGGCAACCCCCTGACTGGAATGCCCTGTCTTCATTTTAATGTGGCTGCTCCAAACTTCTTTACAGACTTGACCCTTCACTGCAGAGAGAGGTTTGAGAAATGAGTAAGAGTTAAGAAGCTTCTCTACTCTTTCCTGCTGACTCTGTGGGCTGCTATAGACTCACTTTGGCAACCAACCAATTCCAGTGAGTAATAATTGTCAGAGAGAAAGCACACATGGTTTAGTCTACCTTCACAGGCAGTAGATTGGAAATAACAGTAGTTGAAGCCACACTACCCGGTATGTGAATTCTCTTACATTCTATTGGGCAAGAAACAAACCATCATGCAAATAACAAGGTGCATCATCAGTGGGCTGTTGAGCTGACTACATGGAACCACTGTTGTTGCTTCTATGAATGTAAGGGTTCATAGGGTTCCTAACCAAAACAAAAAAATTCCTGACAGCAAGTCAGCCAGGGTCACAGAAATCCTCATGCAGCACAACCTGACCAAAGGGCTGCAGTTAGTGCAGAATGCTGTGGCACGATTGTTGATATGAGTACATAATATGTCTGCTCTGAAATCTGCACTGGCTGCTGATTTGCTACCACACTAAGTTCAAGGTGTGCTTTCCATATTATTATTATTATTATTATTATTATTATTATTTATTCAATTTGTATCCCTCCCTTCCTCCCAGCAGGAGCCCAGGGTGGCAAACAAAGCACTAAAAACACTTTAAAACATCATAAAAACAGATCTTAAAATACGTTAAAACAAAACAGCGTTAAAAACATTTTTTAAAAAAAGTGGGTTCCACATAGTACTTGTTCTGTTTTTGTAAGAAATAGACCCTTTAGTGTGACAGTACCTATGCTTTGGAACTCCCTGCCTATTTACATTAGGCAGGCACTTTCAGTGTACTCGTTTTGGCACCTGCTAAAAAAAAATTGTTTAAGCAAGCCTACCCAGGCATGTAGAAGCTATTATGTTTTTATCTGTTTTTAACTCATTGTTGGTTTTATTATTTTGAATGTTTTTAAATACCTGTCTTGAACTGTTTTTCCCAATAATTCTATTGTTTTAATTCCTTCTCTAAACTGCTTTGAGGTTTTTTACAATAAAGTTGTATTTATTTATTTATTTATTACATTTGTGTACTGCCCCATAGCTGAAGCACTCTGGGTGGTTTACAACAGTTAAAAACATTAAAAACAAATATACAAATTTTAAAACACATTTTTAAAAAACAATTTAAAAACACGTGCTAAAATGCATGGGAGAAGAGGAAAGTCTTGACCTGGCACCGAAAAGATAGCAGTGTTGGCGTCAGGCATCAGGGAGACCATTCCATAATTTGGGGGCCACCACTGAGAAGGCTCTCTCCCTTGTTGCCATCCTCTGAACTTCCCTCGGAGTAGGCACCCAGAGGAGTGCCTTTGATGTTGAGCATAGTGTACAGGTGGGTTCGTGTTGGGAGAGGCGTTCCATCAGGTATTATGGTCCTAAGTTGTGTAAGGCTTTATAGGTTAAAACCAGCCCCTTGAATCAAACTCAGAAACATACAGGCAGCCAATTCAAGTGGGCCAAAATCTGTCTTATATGTTCGAACCGTCTGGTCCCTGTTACCATCTCAGTCTTGTCTGGATTGAGCCTCAATTTATTGGCCCTCATCCAGTCCATTGTCTCAGCCAGGCACTGGTTCAGCACATTGACAGCCTCACCTGAAGAAGATGAAAAGGAGAAATAGAGCTGCATGTCATCAGCATACTGATAGCAACGCACTCCAAAGCTCTGGATGATCGCACCCAACGGTTTCATGTAGATGTTGAACAGTATGGGGGACAGAACTGACTCCTTTGGAACCCCATACTGGAGAGTCTAGGGTGCCGAGCAATGTTCCCCAAGCACCACCTTCTGGAGCCAACCCACCAAGTAGTAGCAGAACCACCGCCATGCAGTCCTTCCCACTCCCAACTCAGCCAGTCTTCCCAGAAGGATACCATGGTTGATGGTATCGAAAGCCACTGAGAGATCAAGGAGAATCAACAGAGTCACACTCTCCCTGTCTCTCTCCCAACAGAGGTCATCATACAGGGCGACCAAGGCTGTTTCCGTGCCAAAACCAGGCCTGAAACCCGACTGAAATGGATCCAGATAATCGGTCTCATCCAAGAGTCTAGAGCTGGCCTGCCACCATTCGTTCAAGGACGTTCCCCAGGAATGGAACATTTGCTATTGGCCTATAGTTATTAAGATTTTCTGGGTCCAGGGAGGGTTTCTTCAGGAGTGGTCTCACTACCGCTTCTTTCAGGCAGCCAAGGACTATCCTCTCTCGCTGGGAGGCATTAATCACTTTCCTGGCTCAGCTAGCTTTTATTAGCCAAGAAGGGCAAGAATCCAGCACAGAGGTGGTTGCACAGACCTGTCCAAGCACCTTGTCAACGTCCTCAAGCTGTACCAACTGAAACTCGTATACAGGCATACCCCGCTTTAACGTTCGCAATGGGACCGGAGAGTATACTTTAAGTGAAAATCTACTTTAAGTGAAGCAATTGTCTTTACTTGTACTGCATGCAATCACCACTAGATGGCAGCGGCGTCATGCCAATAAAATGTACGTTATTGGAAAGCGTGAGAATGTTAAGCGGGGTATGGGGACATATGGAGCATGTACGTTATAGCGAGGCAATGTTAAGTGAAGCAACGTTAAGCGGGGTATGCCTGTATTAATGTTGTCAATAAAATACATAAATGAATTTCAGAGTCACTGTGGCCTTTGGGTCTCTTTCCTCTTTTACACTGACTCAGGTCATTTGGTACCATGACATGGACTAGCATTGGCTCTCCAGGATTCCAGGTAATAGTCTCTTCCATAGATTGAATTTTGGACCTTTACATGAAAAGAATGTGCCCTACCACTTTAAGCTGATTTGCAACTCTTTTATACTTGTTCTTTGGTTAATGGATTTTAAATGACATTATTTCCTGTTGCTAGCTCCCTTGGCTTCCAACCCTACCTCACAGGGTTGTTGGAAATTATACAGTCACAAGAGTGGCTGTATATTATAGTCAGCATGGATTTTTCTCATTCCGCAATGTTAAATTGATCATTCTGATCCTTCCCATAAGCTCAGCCATGTTCACAGAGTACCTGTAAATCCTATTACTGACCTTATCCTATTACTGACCTTGCCCCATACTCTGACCATCATTTTCTGCAGTTTAAATGTTAAAAAAATGTCTAGCTGATTTTTAATTAAGAAATTTTGGCTGGAACTCAAAGATAATGTGGAGCATGCTCAATAAGAACCAACTGTCAGTGTTCTAAAAGCTAGACTCACAGCTGCTGGGCTTGCCTAATCAGGGGTTCACACCCACATCAGACTTTGATTTCACGTGAGACAGTCATGGGTTTCCCCAGAGAATTTTGGGAAGTGTAGTTTGTGAAGGATGCTGAGAGGAGACTCCTGTTCCCCTGACAGAGCTCCAGTGGCCAGGGTAGTTTAACAGTCAGCCACTCTGATTGAAGCTCTGTGAGGAGAACAGGGCATCTCCTAGCAGCTCTCACTAACTACTCTTCCCAGGATTCTTTAGGAGAAGCCATGACTGCCTAAAGTGAAATAACAGGCTGGTGTTATTTCAGATTCAACTGTTAAGCTCCCAAAATAGAAATAGAGCATAACCTCCAGTTTGAAACAAAAAATGCTATTTTCACCATGATATGATATCGACCAATAAAAAGGCTTTGAAATTAATAAAAATACATTTGACACAGATTTCTAGGACGAATAATGAGAGAAATAATTTTCTAGGTTAGATTCTCTGTAGAAACAGTAGTAACACATAACAGAAGCAAAGTAAGAACACCAACAAACATACAAAAATTAATTCTCCATCTTTGAAGATGGCAGGTGTTGCCACCACTCACCATATGCTCAGAGGCACATGTTACCAAATTCTTCCAAGCTGCACAGGAAGTGGATTGGTTTGTGAAAGACCAACCCAAATTGTGTTTGCATTTTTACAAATTTGTAAGGCAGTACAATATTTCCGGAGAGGAGTTCAGGTCTCCTGCTCCCCTGGTGCATTCACTTAGCTGCCCAATTTCCCTCCTTTTTGAACTTTGATAGAAATATCTGTTGGGTATAGGTACCGCAAGGGGTTTTTTTGCCTATTAGTGAATATTCCATATACACAGGCACTGGAAATGTAAAAATACATATACCCCATATAATAGTTTATTGTCAAAACCTGCTGGCCATTGCAGAACATTTTTTTAAAGTATTAGTTTCCTGCCAAATAAAATCAGTGACACCTAAATAAGCCCTGCCTAACTGCTTTTTTTTTTTTAAAGGATCGGAAGGGGAGAGCAAAACTGACAATCCTTTTCTATGTTCACTCAAAAGTCCCACTGATTTTCAGCACAATCCTAACCATGTCTACTCAAAATAAATCCTACTGAATTCAATGGGGTTAATTCCCACGTATGTAGAATTAGCATTGCAGCTTTACGCCCAGAGAATCTTCATATTAATAATGCTTCATAATAATATTAATAATGCTTCATAATAATAACAACAACAACAACAACAACAACAACAACAACATTGGGAAAGTTTTCAAAACAGGATATGAGTTGGACAAATAAACTGCTCTCTTCAACAGTTCAGTGAAATTTAAACCTGTTTGACTCCTTAATTAGAAAAGGATAACACTGCAGGATGTACACTTTTTAAAACTTCTGTTCAACAATTATTTGAAAGATAAAATGAATAATGTGCCATTTTTGCAAGTAATTAAAAAAACCTGCATGCACACTTTTATTACAATTATAACTAAAAATGTTTACTGCGTATGCCCACCAAGATCCTGCTGTGATCTTCTGTTGTAGTGCAATCCTGTGCATGTTTACTCAGAAGCAAGTCCCAATCCTGTACAGAGAAAGTACTCTTTGTGCTGCGAAAAGCTATAAATTTATTGAATTCCTGATGTGAGAGAAGCAGTAAAACTGTTCTCAGAACTTCAAATAGCGTTTAGGTATTGCCAGGGGTCATCAAATCTTGTCAGTCACAACCCTGACTTCACTTATTGGCTAAAAACCTGAAAGGGCAGGGATTAGAGCAGCCAGTACTAACAGAAGTTTTGTGGGGGTGGGTGGCTGACATTTTGGTTTATATCTTTTGAACCAGACCACCTAGAAACTTGATTTTTTTAAAATGAAAGCTAAGAGGCTGGAGATTATGGTGACTCTCCCAGAGACCCGGAGAGGATCCCCAAAAACCAGAGTCTCTGGGCAAAAACCGGACACCTGGCAACCCTAGATGGGACCAGAAGGCACTCTTGTTTTATACCTTTGGTGGTGGCAATAGGTTCAGTTAAAGAATCAGAAATCCCAACTCTTACTCTAGCAAATGTGTTGGTATAGAGTTCTTTAATGAAGAACAAGAGACATTTATAGATAGTAGTACCAACCAATTTTAGCCACAACTGGTTTCTATCAATCGAATCAAAGGCCATAGCAAGGTCAACAAAGGCATCGTAAAGATGGCCTGTCAAGCTAAAAAATAAAGGGTTAAGCAATGATCAATAGTACTTTGGCCTTTTCTAAAGTCAACCTGTTCGGTGTGAATGATATGATTAGAAGGCTCAAAGGCTATCAGCAGAAGGTTGAAGGAGCAGAAAAAACGCAGTACTGGGCCAGAAGGCTGGAGCAAGAGATTGATGGAGTGATGAGGATATTTGGTGGTCTTGATCAGCTCAAATGGATCTACGATAAAAAAAAGAACCTGTTTGAAATAAGAGAGAATGTCCCAGAGAAAATAGTGGAAAAAGTAGCAGGGGACATCGAGGATCTGTTAACTAAGAAAGTCCAGGCATTAAAGAGATTCAGCAGAAAGGTTTCAGAAAGCCCATCATTGGCAAGACAACATCAAGGAGCAATGTCTTTTATGAAGCAACCAATCACTCTGGTCAGCTTGAAGCTTCTAAAGAACAGTTATGGGAGACCTAAGGGCTGGCATCAGGGATTGGCATTGCTGGGTACATGCTAAGATCCACATCCCAGCTGAGGACCCATTGCCAACTCTTGATATCTCCTGATGCAGTTCTTCCCCCTTGCTGTCTCTGCATATTCACTGGACTCCACACTGGAATGGACCCCTCCCTGCAAATGGTTTACAGCCATGTTAAAAATACAAGACAAGACAACTACCAGGATACATATATATATTTAATTCCTGCTCTGCATTATTAGATGTGAGAATGCTTTTTCTGCAATATTCATATGAATTTTAGGTATATTTTATAATTGTTATATATTTTTTTGTATATGATTCACTGTTTTCATTTTATGTACATTGTTTACAGATTTATTGCTCAATCGTTACTTAAAATGTGGATTATTGTTCTTATTATCAGCAACTGTGTTGAATGTAGAATTTCTTTTGATTTTTGTTGAAATGTAAACCACTTTGAGATTTTTTAAATATAAAGTGGTATACAAGTTAAATAAATAAATTTCCCAATCCTCTAGCTTCTTTAATAGAAATTTGTTGTATAATGTAGAATGTCCAAAAGACTTATTGACCGGTAGTTGTTAGGATCGCCCTTCTTTTAAATGGGGGAAACACTGCTGTGTTTCCAACCAGCTGGAAATATATCTTGAGTTATTAATTTGAGTAAACACTTTAGCCAATAAAGGAGCCCACCAATCAGAAAAATACGTGTATATTTCAGGTGGCATCATGTCTTCACCTGGGGCCTTGCTAGGCTTGAAAGATGTAATAAGATTCTTTAATTGAAATTCAGAGACAGAAGGACACTAGGGCAGATTAGATGATGCAAAGGAAATGGGAAGACTAAACACCATATCAGTAGTCCCATAGAGCATACTAAAGTGAGTGTACCGTTCACTTGCATGTATTTCCCTGACCAAAATGGATCTAAGCACTCATACTGAAGGAAACAATGTCCCAGAACTATGACTCCTCCTTTTCCAGCACTGCCAGGCCTAATTGTTATTTGACATACTTTTCTTTTCTTTTTTGTTTTAAAAATGCCTTATAAGCTGACCTCAGACACACTAAATATTCAGGGGAGATGTCGGCTCTGTTTCTAGCAGCCTGGCGCAAATAATTCATAGGTATTTTCCTGGCAGCTCTGCATTCATGGTCAAATCATCTATTAGTTGTTGGTCTTTTAAAATTAGGCTGTTTGTTATGAACCAACATAGGTCTAAGATTTTGTGCAATCAGTTGGTGAGTTTGTAATGTGTCTGAATTAGAAACCAAGATATCTTGACAGAGAGATTTAAAGACATTACTCTTAAATATCTGGTAAGTACGGGGATACAGTTTACTTGACCAATATATCCTCTGTTCCCCAAGATGAATTCTATCCAATTTTTGGTAGAAACACAAGAAATAGGTTGATTGTCAACAGCAAAGGAGTGGTCACTTTCAACTCTGTTGTCAACCTCAAAGCTTTTTATCTCAGACAGTAAGGTATCAGATGCAGTTGAGGGGTGAAATAAAACACAGAGACGTCAGCTTGGGTTGAACAAGGGCCACTTTATTTAAATTATAGAACAAAACCCAATTTAAAGTGACCTGCAGAGGGAAACCTAGGTGCGGGAACTGTCTATAAGCAAGTAGCTTGCCATACAGCTCTCGGGCGACCAGCCCCTGCTGGGGCAAGGGCAAGCCCATCTGCTTACCCTTTACCCCAGCCACACCCTGCAGGTGAGTAGGGGGGCCTTCCCACATCATCCCCACCCAGGGCCGTATAACCCCTGGGTAGATGAGGATAAGTTGGCCCCAGAAGCAGCCCATATCCTGCCCTCGAGCCGTAAAGCCCTGAGAGACAGGCCTCTGGAACCGCCAATCACCTCCAAAGGTGCCTAAGGGGGCCACCTAGCTGTCCTTACCTATTTTCCTTCCCGCACCTTCCCGCACAAGTGCTGAATCCATTGTCCTGTGAGGCATGACCTGCAAATACTTCAATTAGCCAAATGAGCCAAATCTGCCTATTGAAAACAACACCCCCTAACCCGATTCCCTCCCAGTCCTATAGTGTGGAGCAGGCAAAAAACCTGCCCGCCAACGAGGGTGGGCAGGATAAAAATTCCTACTCGGCCCTGAAGCGACCCCATAGGCACACCATAAAAGAGGGAGGGCGGGGTGGGTGTCGAGCAGCAGAAGAGGAAGGTGGAAGGGGCGGCTGGACTCAAATAGTCC
The DNA here is from genome assembly GCF_030035675.1 of Rhineura floridana. Lineage (NCBI taxonomy): Eukaryota > Metazoa > Chordata > Lepidosauria > Squamata > Rhineuridae > Rhineura > Rhineura floridana. The sequence continues at coordinate 183,555,088 of NC_084481.1, read as the reverse complement.
TATAGACCCCGCCCCTTCCGCTGCACGTCGCGCCGACGTCACGGGCGCGACGCGCGACATTGCCCCATTAACAGATGGGGACAGCGTCTTCACCCCCACCTGCAATCATGCCCCGCTCGTCAGCTGCGCGGCGAGCGGAGCTTCATTTGCAGTTGAGGGGTGAAATAAAACACAGAGACGTCAGCTTGGGTTGAACAAGGGCCACTTTATTTAAATTATAGAACAAAACCCAATTTAAAGTGACCTGCAGAGGGAAACCTAGGTGCGGGAACTGTCTATAAGCAAGTAGCTTGCCATACAGCTCTCGGGCGACCAGCCCCTGCTGGGGCAAGGGCAAGCCCATCTGCTTACCCTTTACCCCAGCCACACCCTGCAGGTGAGTAGGGGGGCCTTCCCACATCATCCCCACCCAGGGCCATATAACCCCTGGGTAGATGAGGATAAGTTGGCCCCAGAAGCAGCCCATATCCTGCCCTCGAGCTGTAAAGCCCTGAGAGACAGGCCTCCGGAACCGCCAATCACCTCCAAAGGTGCCTAAGGGGGCCACCTAGCTGTCCTTACCTATTTCCCTTCCCGCCACAAAAGGGGGACAAATCTCTATTTAGTCCCCCTTTACCCCACTGCCGAGAAACATCTCTCGCAGACACCCCTGCAGGTCGCCCAAAATAAGTCGTTACCTGCATGAGACAGGCGAACGCCATTGGCCCTGTACAGTTCACCCTTCCAGTGCTGAATGCGGGGGTGCGGAATGGCCAACCCCCCCTGCCCAAGAAGAGCCCACCGAATTTGCCGGTTGACCTTCTTCCATGCATGATCAATTCCAGCTGGATCCCATATGCCGCGCCATGTCTGACCACATCAGACGCACCAAAGGCCAACACTGCCTTATCACTTGCATGTCCTTACATGCCTGTACGCTGAGGGCCTTGCCCTGCTTCACGCTGCGGTCATTACCACCGAGGTGGATGACCATTACCTGCAGAAATATCTGCACCACACCTTGCTGGAACAGAGCGGGTAGGAGCCACTCCCCATGCATTCCTTGCCGGTCCAGCCACTGCACAACAGCCCCTCTACTGAGGCCCAACTGCGAGCCCATGCTCGAATTCGCTGCCCTCCAGGGTGCCCGGAAGACCATGCTGTGGCCGCATATTATGATGTGCATCTGCTCCATCCCTGTCCAGCAACCTGTCAAAACAATGAAGATTGTGAGGCCGCTACATTCCCTTGCCCTCTACAAGTGGGGAATATAGCCCTTGTACGCATCAGAGGACCAAAGTCCCACGCCCTGTACCAGTGCCTGTGGGAAACTAAAACCTGCTGCCGTAAAAGCAGCCCCAATTCGAGATGAATAGGTTCCAACTGTAAGGTGTCGTACCCCAGCCCCTACAATGCTCATTTGTGAGGCTGCCGCATCCCCCTGCCCTCTAAAAGGGGGGAATATAGCCATTATATGCATCAGAGGCCCAAAGTCCCACGTCCTGTACCAGTGCCGGGAGGAAACCAAAAACCTGCTGCCATAGAAGCAGCTCCCATTTTTATTGCATAGGTTCCAGACTGGAAGGGGTCATACCCCAGCCCCTGCAATGCTTGTTTTGTTAACGCCAAAACTGGTATTGTTGACCCAGACAGGCATATATGGCCTATAGCTAGGGGGTCCAGATTAGCCTGGGTGAATAAATATCCTTCGGCAGAGGTACACCTCTGGTCCGTTCTAGACCTTCCACGTTGAGCAAGCATAACCCCCCCCCCGGAAACATCAAAACTGGAGGGCATGTCGAGAGAGGTCTCACGTAGAGCCAGCCACCACCTCTTTTCTCCTGGAAGCCTCAAAACAGTGTATGAGCCACTGCCTGGAATAGCTTGGGTCTTCACTGAAGGAACAGACCGTTTCCCACTGGTCCACTACACCCATAAAATGTCCAGCAAGAAGGGTTGATGGGGATAGGGAAAAACCGCCAGCCTGGCTAAGAAAGCTTACCTCTAAGTGTTCCCACTGCCATGCCCCTTCTCATGCCGTGCCGTCTATCAGGAATATCAGCAGGTGAATACCTGTTTCTGGAAGCTGGCGAGCATGCTGGGGGCAATGTAACCCATTGAATCCAAGGGAATTCCAGCGCGCAGCTCACAGGATTAGCCCCCCTTCACACTGCCCCTGCTGCCCTATTCTGCATTCTGATAGCTGGTGATCATGCTAGGGCAACAGATAGGCTTATGGCCTTCTCTGACTCCCTGCATAAACTTCTCCCAGAGCAACGGGACAGGCAAGGGCCATGAATTCTAGTGTTCCTAATTATAAGAGAGTTATGAGACCCGACCCCAGGCCATGAGCTCTTCTGTCCAAAAGTCGCCTTCCAACCCCGGAAAAGAGTTAATGAAAGGTAACATTCATAGTTAAAACCCCTTCCCGAATCCAGGCTTGCAACCGCAGGAAAGGGAACCACACGGCCAGATCGGTGCATAAGGCAGCCATAACCCTGAATTCGTAGTATGGGTGTTCAAGCCCCATCATAGCATAATAGCCCCATTAAAAGACCCCTAACATCAAGAGGGCCGAAAGGAAACACTTCATGGTCCCAATCCAGGATCTCATCTGGGACGGTTCAAGCTTGCCCCTGTGCAGCTTTCAGCCCTGGGCAAGAGTCAATCTTGTTACAAAATGTGAACACCGGGGCCGGATCCTTCATACTATAAGCTGAAACCTCAGGTGCTAACATGCCTCCCACAAGCTGCCATACCTATGAACATCCACTCAGACAGATAGTGCCCCACTGCTTAGGAGCCCACTTGTCTCCTGACTGCCCCCTCACGGAAGGCTCTGAAGCACTCCATGCGAGAATTATAGCATTCCGTAGGTAATGTTCTGCCACTACAAATGCATAAGGCATATGCGCGCACTATGATGATGGAGTGCAGCTCACTGATCCTAGACTAACTAGTGTGGACCCCTCACTGCCTGCCCCTTCGACTAAGATTGGCGTGACCAAGTGTACTTCTGTACATTCTGACCACAGCCGTTATTGCCATGACTAAACGGGGTGAAGATTGTAGGCCATGAGGGCCAGCCGTGAGTTGGAGGCCATGAAGGCCAGCCAGGAGTTGGGGTATGAGACTGGGAAACAAAAGGCAAACACCATAACATAACAAACCTCCCCTTAAACCGGGTAGCCTGCTAACCTAGTTCATAGTACCCAGAGTCTAACTGGGGAAGGGACACCTGTCTCTAAGCAGCCGGTGGCTCCTTCTTACCCTTTTGAAGGCCTCTTGCCTCCTATCTCCCTGTTGCACATATCCGTTGAACATGACCCAGCAGTGTGATGCTGCAGCAAAAAGGGCAAACGCGGTTTTGGGCTGCACAAACAGAGCTATAGCTTCCAGGTCGAGGGAAGCAATAGTCCCACTATATTCTGCATTAGTCAGGCCTCATCTGGAACACTGTGTTCAGTTCTGGGCGTCTCATTTTAAGAAAGATATAGACAAGTTAGAGCGGGTTCAGAAGAGGGCGACGAGGATGATAGCCGGTATGGAGAACAAGTCTTATGAGGAAAGGTTGAAGGAACTTGGCATGTTCAGTCTGGTGAAGAGAAGGCTGAGGGATGACATGATTGCACTCTTTAAGTACCTGAAGGGCTGTCACATAGAGGAGGGTACAGATTTGTTCTCTGCTGCCCCAGAGGGTAGGGCTAGGTCTAATGGTTTTAAGTTGCAGGAGCGTAGATTCAGATTGGACAGTAGAAGGAACTTCATGACAGTAAAGGCAGTTCGGCAATGGAACCGACTGCCTAGGGAGGTGGCGGGATCCCCTTCGCTGGATGTCTTCAAGCAGAGGCTGGACAGCTATCTGCGGGAGATGCTCTAGCTGTGTATTTCCTGCTGTGAGCAGGGGGTTGGACTCGATGGCCTACAAGGCCCCTTCCAACTCTATGATTCTATGGTGCTAGCATCAACCCTTTTTTCCCAGGGATTGGCACTGTAAGGCAGCTGCTAAGATCTCACTGCCTCAGGTAAACTCACAGACACTATTTGGGAGCAGCAGCTCCTTGGAGTTACAAGCCCTCCCCCCCACTTTGTGCCATGCACAGCAACACCTCCTTCTCAGAAGTCCGGTAGCACAGGGCAATTGCTGCTCTCGCGCCTCAGAAAGTGAGTAGTGTTGCTCAGAAAGTGAGTAGTCTTCCTCATTTGCATTGTCTTCCGTGGCAGTTCAGTGCTCCTCATCCTTGCTGTTACACAGCCAGGCCTAGAGCAAGAGGGCAGGCGTGGCACTGGAGGCAGTGGCAACTGCTCTTGCCCCTGCCCCCCCCTCTAATTGGCATGGCAAAGAGAACTTGGAACAAAGGGGCATCTAGAGAGAAAGGAGGCAGGGAAAAAGAGTATAACCCCAGACAGCACATGCTGAGGACTAGGCCCTATGCTGCTGCCAGAGATCAGCCTCTGCCTGTTCACTTGTTTTCCCTTGTACGTTTTGTCTCAGGTTCTACAAATGCTAGAAACGTACTATTTTTATTTTTATTTTTTAAATGAAAGCTGGGAGCATTATTCACCCAGGAAGGAACAAGTGCCCCCTTGGCCTCTCCGTTGGGGACGCCCATGGCTCACGACCTGCTTGCGAGCTTCCCATTTGGTTGGCCATTTTGAGAACAGAACCCTGGACTAGGTAGGCCTCTGGCCTGATCCAGCAGGGCTCCTGTTATACCCACTCTGTCGCCCTGGATGGCGCCTCTGCCACTCTGTACTTATGGCCACCCATGGTGGCCCCTCCCCGCTCCTTGCCCCCACCGCCGCTGGGGGTGGGCATCTCCCCCCCGCTTTGGGGGCCTTTCCTTATTCTATATCCCCTCCCGGCACCCAATTATCCAGGGGGGGAGCCTAATTGGCCTGCATGTGGCAAGGATTGATGGTTGGGGTCGTGCACAACCTACCCCCGCGTTAATTAAAATTAAAATTTAAATTTAAAAATTGCCGGCCAAAGGCCGTCTCGCCCGTGGTCCTCGCCGCTGCTGGCTCCGATCCTACGCTGCTGCCTCGTAGTGACTGCACTGCCGCTGCCGGGCCTCCCAAGGCCAGGAGCCTCGCTGCGTAGGCCTTGGTGCCAGCCACCAAGCCTCGCTATGCGCCGCCTCACTATGCGCCACCTCTCCGCCGCTGCCTCCCTGTCTCCCGACGAGGCTGGGGGGGGGGCTCGCCGCCGCACAGTCAGCCTGGCCTCAGAAAGCCTCCGGAGGCACACGTGCACCGGCAAAGGAGCCGCGCCGCGCAGAAGCCGTCGAGCAGCAGAAGAGGAAGGTGGAAGGGGCGGCTGGACTCAAATAGTCCTATAGACCCCGCCCCTTCCGCTGCACGTCGCGCCGACGTCACGGGCGCGACGCGCGACATTGCCCCATTAACAGATGGGGACAGCGTCTTCACCCCCACCTGCAATCATGCCCCGCTCGTCAGCTGCGCGGCGAGCGGAGCTTCATATACTGCCATGTAATCTATTGTGCTGACACCTCTGTTGGTAAGATATGTGCTCTTAATCTTATCAAAACAAGTGCCATGAAGACATTGTAGATGATGGAGGGACAAGACATCTAGGAGCCCCAGGCCTGGTTTGTTAATAATTTTATCCTCGGAGTTTCTGTCAATGATTAAATGTTGCAAACCTGCTCCATGATTTGTACAGTCCACTTGATTGGCCATGCCAGCACTAATTCTAGCATTAAAATCTCCACATGACAAAAATCTAGTATTAAGTTATTGAGACTCCAGAAATAGCAGAGTTTCAGATAAACTATCCCCCACTGACTCAGGTGGCCTGGCTTTAATACTTAGATAATATATGTGCATTTTGGTGTATTAATAACTGTGGAAACCAGACCACCAAATGAAAAGTGTCAGTGAAGGAATATTGCACATTTTTATGTAGTTCTGAGAAAGAGGAAGAATGATGAAAATCTCTTACAGTGTTCCACCTTTTGAAAATAAATTACTACTATGTTCTCTCTTTGCAAGGCTGAATAACAGCTTCAAGGACATTGTAAGGAACCTGTTCTTTATTTTCCTTTGATAATGCCATTTCAGAAGCTTGAAGATAAAATGCCTCACCTTTTGTCCCTTTCCATCGCAGAACAGTGCTGTATTGCCTTTTTCTCAAACACAGATGACTCTGCTGTAACCTGTTATGACACCAACACAATTTTTTGTACAAGTACAACATACCTGGGTAATCTCTCTCTCTCTCTCTCTCTCTCTCTCTCTCTTTCTCTTTCTCTCTCTCTCTCTCGTTGAAAGCTGATACAAAAAGGATGCATGAAAGGTTTGTTTGGTACAGTAGAGCATCCTGAACAAAATTAATTCTGTAATTCAGATGTATTATGAATTTGCAAACAGAGCTGTTGTGTAGGTCAAAGCAACCTACACTGTAACCTGGTAACAAAGGTTCAATGGTGTTATCTTACACAAGCATAGGGAGGGACCATAAACTTGGTGGCAGAACCCATGCTTTGCATGTAAAAGGGTCCAGGTTCAATCCCTGACATTTCCAGTTAAAAGGACCAGGTAGGAGGTGATGGGGAAAGCCCCTATCTGAGAGCATGGAGAAGTGCTGCCATTCAGAGGAGGCAATACTGGGCTCTATGGACGGGTAGTCTTAGCATAAGACTGCTTCATATGTTCATAAGGCTGAGGTAGCTCTCAGTTTTTATTTATTGAAATAGAACTAAGGACAAAACAAGTTGTAGCATGGAAGATCCACAATCAAGATCTCCTGGTGTGTGCATGTGTATGTGTGGTTTTAAAGTTATACCCGCTCCAGGGGTGAGGGAACTGGATCTGGACCATGCTGCTAGAAGTTAACCCTTCTCCCCCCACACACACACATACACTGTTTTCCAAAATAAATCTAAAACTATTTCAGCTAGATTTGGTTTATTGTGAAGTTCTGCCTCCACAGTTGAGTATGCTTTCTGTTTTATCTTGCTTTTAATTTTATTATATTTTATTGTTTTTATTGTAAGTATTGTTTGAGTCATTCTGACGGCCCTTTTAAGTGCTGAAATAAAAGTATTTTTTAAACAACACCTGCCCAAAGCTTCTGTTTGCTGCAAGCTAATGGGGCAAAGCTTAGCAATGTTATGCAAGGTATGCATATGTTTTCCCCAGTGGGGCAAATAGCAGATGGGCAGCAATTTTAATGGGTATTATAGCATTGGGGGGGGGAGTTGTCAGCCCACAATGTCATTGTTGAGATCCAATTCACTTCCCACCTACACAGCTGCTGCATCCTTAAAAAAAAGAAAAACCAAAGGATATCCTAATAATGGATCACTCACATCATGTCTAGTTGCACTCTATGGAGCAGTTTGTATAACCAAAGGGATAGCAACCTCAAGAAACATTATATCTGGCCAAAATGTTCATTCGATAATTCTGTTATGGGGATCAGATTTACTTTCCTGTAATGTTCCCTTTATGTCAGGAAATAGTAGTTGTTACAGGATGATTGACAAAATACTTGTTTGTTAACTGTGATATAACAACTTGCTAAAGTGATCCTACCAACAGCCAGGCCCGGGCTGCTTTGAGCTTGACTCAGCTTATAGTCATGTTACTAGAAGCCTTCTTGCTAAAGGACCTCCAAGAGTTGATCAGAAAGCAACAGTGGCATTTACTACAGGTCCCATTTTAATTGTGTGAATTGTCCATCACTTCCAAATATATGCCATAAAGGTCACACAGCCAGCCATAAGTAGTATTTCTTGGTGTGTTTTTCATCTATGGCACTTTTGGAGAGACATACTTTATATCTGTGTTAGATACAGTAAAGTGCTTTCATATTCTACATATGAGCACAAATTTTTCTCACAACATATTCTTTGATGCACAGGATTACAGGAATGTTGTTTTCTTCATTAAATATTCAGTGTTTGAAATCAGCCACAACAAATACCACTTCATTCAGTAAGAGTTGCTAGTCATGTAATTTTCTTTGTAAACGTAGGAAAAATAGTTTCTGAAGACCGTTTTGATTTCAAGGTTTACTACAGGGATAGGGAATATATGATTGTCCAGGTGTTGTCAGACTGCAACTTCCATCATCTCTGCTGTTGGCCATGTTGGCTGGAGCTGATGGGAGCTAGAGTCCAATAACATTTGAAGTGCCACAGGTTCTACAACCCTAGTTTGTTGCATGGACTCCAGATACATGGATCTCATCAAGAGCCCAACTAGACATAACTGCAGCAGCCCAGTGTGTTGGAATTAGGTCCCTGCCAATTTCCTATAAAGTAGGAGAGGAGTTAAAAAACATATGGATGGGCAAGAAAGGAGAGCTGCATCCTTCCTGCATCTGTGCTTTCTCCATCCCTTCCCACCCACCATGTGCTTTAAATCTTCCTATCTTACTGCTTCATAGGAATTCGGAAGGAACCAAAATGTGGGCTGCCAATGTGTCCTCTAGTTGCGCTCTGTAGGCCATTTCTCCACTGAAGTGGTTTCTAATTTTTTTCCCCATGGACCACTTGAAAATTGCTGAGGGTCCTGATGGACCATTTAATGATTATTCTGCCTGTTGTAGCAATTGTGATGTACTGTGCTAGATGCAGTGTGATTTTTAATTGTATTTTATTGCTTTTTTATTTCTTATACAGAAACAAATTGTATAGAATTCAGGAAATACAATATAAGAAATAAAAGAAGCAATGTGTATGTGTGTTATGTGCCTTCAAGTCGGTTACAACTTACGGCGACCCCATGAATCAGCAACCTCCAGTAGCCTCTGTTGTAAACCACCCTGTTCAGATCTTGTAAGTTCAGGTCTGTGGCTTCCTTTATAGAATCAATCCACCTCTTGTTTGGCCTTCCGCTTTTTCTACTCCCTTCTGTTTTCCCCAACATTATTGTCTTTTGAATCATGTATTCTCATGATGTGTCCAAAGTATGATAAACTCAGTTTCATCATTTTAGCTTTACATCACTTTCTCTAGTGATGTCCCTGGCTGAGGAGAGCAGCCTGGTCTCCAGCTCTGCATTGTTTAATTTACTTAGGCTGGCTATGTAGATCTACTCATGTCCAGCACTTGAATTACAGGGGACCCCCACCCCTTACCTTTTGTGACTACCTCTATACTTTCCCTGTTAAGAAATGATGGGAGTATGAATAGGCTAAACTTGGGAAGAGCAAGGGTGTATATTTTGGGGCCCACTACCTCTTCCCCCATAAGTCAAGCACTGCATATAAAGTAAAAAGAAATTGTATTGAGTGCAGAATGTGGACAGCCATCTCCCAGACATTGGGATTAAGGGAAATGCTTCCGGAGCAGAAGGCATGAAATCAAAATAGACTTCAGGCCTGACACTGCTTTTTTCTCTTTCCCCAAAGTCAACTATCACCATTAAAGAGTACGCTTTACCTCTACTGGTCTGGAAGAAGTATTGGATTAAGTACAATATCAGTATAGCATCTCGTTACCATAGAAACATTAGAGAAGAAAGGTTTGCTGTGGGTTTTTTTTAATCCTTAGGAGGATTAAATGTAGGACAAATGTAGTGAAGTTCATGACAATATAATTTCTCTCAATAATTCTATTCTATTAATTGGATTAAATGCCTATGTTTATAAACTGAAATGCAGATGACATTTCACAGGGAAAGAGAAGATGTGAAACATTTTTATTATAGTACACATTAGCTGAAACATTCATAATTGGACAATTTGTTTACTGGTAAAATTCAATGGGGAGACATTTTACGAGACATAACACTAGTAACAGACGGAGAACAGAGGTCAGCCTGGGGCAAGGGCAGACAGCAAATAATTCTATTCCTTCAAGATATGAGAAGCTAAAATTCTACTTTTTATTTTATAAAATGCCAAGTGTACATCTGACACTATGCAAATAAACAATAATCCAATAGATGGCTTCATGGGCTCCTTTCATTCAGTTTGGTTTAAACTGTGGTACTTTGGCCTAAACAGCATTGTGAATCACATATCCTGAATAAAAAGGCTTTTCCTCCCCTTTGGCATAAACATGAGATGTCCTCCACTACCAGATATATAAGATGTAGATGTACCCAAACATCTACATGAAGAAATTAGTAATAGTGATATCTAAATTACCCCTGACATTCTGGAGACATTTACCTGGGAGTAAATTCTACTGGACTCAATGTGGCTTACTTCTGAGTAGACATGTTTAAGATTGCACTCTGTCACTTAGATAAATAGGACAGTTTAGCTCTGACATACAAGGAAGATATTGTGCAATTAGATTTAGGCTAAAGACCTCATCAAAGTCAAAATTACAAGTAGCTGTTGAGTTATTCTAAACAGGCATGTGCCCACAGGATTCCGTTCAAGTCAAAGATGCCACAGGCACAAACATGCCAAATATCGCAGTCCTTCCTTCCTTACAGAATGTTTACACACAAAAAGTAAAACTTTATCTTTTGGGAAACAGTGATGTCAAAGAAACTGTGTCAAGGACCCAGACACCAATTTCTTCCAGGCCTCCATAGATTCCAGCACACACACCTTGCCACCTAATGGCAAGACAGAATAATGAACAATTTAGTTTCTCTTGAAATCATAAACTACCGTGCACTCAAATGATATTTACAAAGGTGTCAAAAGAGATTAAAATATCCCCCCCCTGAACCTGAAATGTGCCCTCAAAGGGACAAGGAGTAAAAAAACAAAATCACATGATAATAATTTGTCCCATTCTTCACCTTTACTAGGCAGACTCTCAGTTCTTTGAAGGCCTATTTCAGAAAACTGAGGGGTAAAGGTGATGCTCTTGTTGTTTTTGCATGGCGGTTTTGGACAAATAGTATAAGAACTGTCAATATGTACATCATTTTTGCAATGTTTATTGGCCGTGACTGTGCTAGGACTGTCAGTAACTTTATTTTGAAGTTTATTGTGTAAAACACATCAGGTGTACAGAAGATTTGTATGAATCCTGAGTGACAAACCGAGCTGGGTTTCCTCAGAGTGGTTTGAGCATTCTACAAGGTGAGCCAGAATCTTTACAAGACAGATAAGAGTTAAAGTAAGACACCTGAGTGCTTTGTCACCTTGGCAATCCAGACATTTATTTTTTAAAATGTGTGGACAAGTACCTCTGAAAAGCAAAACTATGTCTCTGAGCTTATCCCATTAAAACCGGGTTGGGGGAGAGGTAGAGTAGCAGCTTTGCAAAACTGCAACTTACATCTCTAGTTTCAGGAAAACACCAGGATCAGGAGGAGAAGGGATCTCCTTCATGACGGATAGGTCTAGTTTGTAATCAAAAGGGAAGATTTTACCAGCACTTGCCAATCCCAGTGCTTTGGGGTGGAGCAGTTTTGTAAGATCAAACACTTGTGTCTTCTAATAGAAATCCTCAGAAGCTTGCATTGTACTGGAGGGTCAAGTATATTTCTATCCCTTGTTATAGTGCAAAGATTAATCTGTTTCATACACCTTCACATTCTAAATATGACTTCTGCAGGAATCTCATTACTTTTTTTACAAACCAGTCTGCTTTCATTAAACATGCATGTTGAAAAGGCATTGCCTGCCATCAGTGGCTGAAGAAATAATTGCATAGTTAACTGAACATTAGGTAGTTGCAGGTCTCACATCCTTAGAACTGATCTAACAGGCTAGTGGCATTTTCCAATTCTTCCTTTTTAAACTAGCATAGGGTTAAATGAATTACAGCATGCGCTTTTCAATCAATGAAAAAAAATTATCAGCCACTGTGTGACCAATGTCAATAATCTGTCTTGCATAAGACTGAGTACTTATTAAAGAGGCCAGCAAATTTAGCGTTAATAGAGTTACATATATCACAATTGGTTTTTTTTAAAACTTCATGGAAGAGATTCCGAGGAAATTATCTATCTATTGGTGGTGATTCATTGGCCTGGTTTGATGACAAGCTAAGCCAAACCTTGGCTTGGCTTAGACGGTGCAACCATGTAGGCTTCTGGAGAGAAGCTCACAGCCACTTTGCTCCTTCCCAGTCCTTTTTGCTGTTGCACCATGCTGAGCTAAGCCAACATTTGGTTAAGTTCTAGCCACTTATCACTAACTACAAGCTATAACCAAGAAGAGGCCTTGGTTACAGTTCATGGTTAGTGACAAGTGGTTAGTGAAACCTTTGGCTTAGTGTGTTCTGCAGACTAGGCCATTGGCTACCTCTTGGCATAAGAACATTACTGAGACCACATCCATACCATAAATTTAAAGCGAGGTGCGCCTGGCGCCAACACTGCTATCTTTTCAGTGCCACGTCAAGACTTTCCTCTTCTCCCAGGCATTTTAGCATGTGTTTTAAATTGTTTTTATATTGTTTTAAATTTTAAAATTGTGTTTTAAATTGTTTTTAAAATATGTTTTTAAATTGTATATTTGTTTTAATGTTTTTGATTGCTGTAAACCACCCAGAGAGCTTCGGCTATGGGGTGGTATACAAGTGCAATAAATAAATAAATAAATAAAGCATATTTATACCATATTAACAGTCATGGCTTCGCCTCAAGAATCTGGGAACTGTAGTTTACCCCTCACAGAGCTACAATTCACAGAACCCTGAATAAACAATAGTTGCCAGGTTTCTTTGGGGGAAGCCATGAGCTTTAAACGTATGGTGTGGGTGTCTTTTGTGTGTGTGTGTGGGGGGAAATAAAGGCTTTTATATGCTGTTCTTGATTGTCATGATCTAATGATTCATGCAGTTGACTTGCTTGCATGGTTGAAAAGTTTATTTGCCATGCCCACTACATCTATCAGTTTCAGTTTAGTTTTTATTACGGCCAAAGGCCAGAATACAAAGATAAAATAGAACATCAAAACTACAATTATTATTAGAATGATATCTTATTCAATTAAAATTAATTAAAATCAATTTCCAGACCGTATGGAATATTCATTAATAATTCACACCATTTTAGACCAATTATTATTATAATAATGCAGAATGCATTTTAAAATTGATTAAACTAATTAGACATTGGATAAACTCTAACCTGCTTTTAAGACCATATAAAATAAATCAATAAAATTCATTTTCCAGTGACTTTTACCCGATTTCTCCTGCAGAGAATAGCGGCTGTGCAAAATTTTGCAACTTTCTCTGTGATTAATTGCTGGTGATCTCCAAGTAAATGATCCAAAAGTTTTTCTTCGTTTCTGCCAGGTACAAGATCAAGAATAGGTTTAATTATTTGATTTCTAAGGTCTAGGTAGTAAGGACATTGTAAAAGGACATGAGCAATTGTTTCAATCTCATCCGCACCGCAAGGGCATTTCCTCTCGTAGTATGGAATTTTATTGACTCTACCCTCTAAAAGTTTAGAAGGTAAGGTATTCATTCTTGCAAGTGAAAAAGCCCTGCGGTAGTTAGGAATAGTAAGAAAGGATAAATAGGGCATTGGGGTTAAAATTTTTGGATTATATCTATGCTTCCTAACCTGTAATAAGTGATGTTGAAAGTCTATATCCTTAATTCTTTGTAGTATGCTCAACGTGGCTTTTAAGTAACCCATTTCCTGAATCACAGAAATAGAAAAGCCCAAGGACAGTAATTTATCCGTTATCAATTTAACCCAGGGAGATTGAAAATTATCTCTTAAGATGTTAGAAGAGAGCCCAGTAGGGTTAAATAGCAATTTGAGCCAAGTAGAAATTCTCAAGGCCCAAATCTTAGATTCTATGGTGGGTAAACCAGCCTCAAGTCTAAGGATAAAACTAGGAATGCATTTGGGAACTGCAAAAATAGCTCTTAGAAAGGAATTTTGAATCGATTTCAAAACAGAAAAATTCTCAAAAGTGGTAACCTGGACCCCATAAAGTAGCTGAGAGACTACCTTTGCAGAAAAAACTCTGATTACTGGGACAATAAGCTGACCACCCTTATTGTAAAAATATGACAGAAGGGCTTTCAATGTTTTTTTTTTGCATTCCAGACCATTGTTTTAATCTGCATCTGCCATGATCCTGACGCTTGAAATGTTAAACCTAGATAAATAACGGAATTTATTTGCTCAATTGTCTGGCCGTTAATTTGCCAACGATGATTTAATCTTTTTTTAGTAAATATTAAGACCTTAGTTTTCTCATAGTTAATTAGCAGCCGTTCCTCCAAGCAATATGTAGATAGAGCTGTTAGAAGTCGTCTAAGGCCCACCAAAGATCTTCCAATAAGACTATGTCGTCAGCATATAGAAGTATAGATCTTGAACAGCCAGCTAATATTGGAGCATGTGAAGAGATAGTGGCCAGGGAATCGACTATTCCATTAATATATATGTTAAACAGAAGGGGCGCTAAAACACATCCCTGTTTAACCCCATTAAATGTAGGGACAAGATTAGATAAATGACCCATGTTGTTACATCTAATCCGTAAAGACGTGTCAGTATATAGTCCCTGTATTAATATCAACAATCTTTTATCGATATCCATGGCATTTAATTTCATCCAGAGTCTTTCGCGGGAGATGGAGTCGAACGCCGATCTAAAATCAATAAAGGCTGTATACATCATAGTATCTGACTTAGTCAAATATTTAGAAATAAAATGGTTTAGAATCAGGGCCTGGTCTATAGTTGAACGTCCAGACCTAAAACCAGCTTGTTCTTGTGCCAGAAAGTTCTTTTGTTCTACCCAAGCATTCAATTTATCATGTAAATGGGTCGCGTAAAGTTTACTGATTATATTCAGTAAACTTATTGGCCTATAATTGGCTGGATTGTTATGAGAACCTTTTTTATAAAAAGGAATAATTATTGCAAGCCCCCATTCTTTAGGGATTTGCATTGAATTATTGATGTAAGTAAAGAGGGCAGCTAGAAGTGGGGCCCACCAGTCCGGGTTTAATTTAAAAACTTCCACAGGAATGTTATCACTGCCAGGAGCTTTCCCTAATTTAAGCCTAGCAATTAAATCGAGGATCTCCGGAATGGAAACCGGGGGCCATTTAGGGATTTCAGCTTCCGTATAGTGTATTACTGTAGAAAATAATATACAAGAAATAATGCTTTTTGGCTTTTGTAGAATTTGCTTGGCTTAAGGGAAATAAAGACAATACCGGTGACTTAGTGAACATTCCATAGGCACGTATTTTGCTGTTTACATAAGCTGGCCTGGCTATCTCTTTGTTTGTGTAAACTACCTTGACTCACAGAACCAGTTTTGCAAGTGCTTCTAATGGCACCGAGTGAAGAGACAACGCCTGTCTCAGGAATGTGGCCAAGAGCCAAAAAGACCTTATATGGAAAAGATCGGGAATAAGGAAGTAGGCGGAACAGGCAGTTAATGTATGCATGAGGTATGTGATGCCGAGGGTATCAAGACCTGGCTGCGACCAGGGAGGGGCAGACTTGGCTTTGTTCGTTTCTCCACTTGCAAGTGCTTCAATAAAACTCTGGCTTTACTTTTAAGACCGTTTCGTCGTTCCTTGAGTAATATTGAAACCTTGTACTTGGGAGCGGATCCTCGCCTAACAATAAAACAAATATTGTGGGCGTTTGTTACAAGTGGCGACCACGAAGGGATAGGCCATTGAGCGCCCCACGGCGTTCCGGAGGCGACGTGGCCGAGCGGAAAGAGCGCTCCGGGCCCCATTGAGGCCTGTTCCGCGTGGCTGATGGGCGCGCCGGGGCGCCGGGGTAAGCGCCAAGCCTCTCCATAGAAATCGAAATGAGTAAAGCCAGACTTCAGAAGGGGTAAGTCGCCCGGAGCAGGGCCGAAGAAATTTGTGAATGTAAGAGTGTGTATGAGGTGCGCATGAGACGGGACGAATCCTAACGGTTATCCCGAAGCGAGAGCGGACCGGCCAGTAGTGCGTTTCCTGCGTCCTCGCGAGAGGCCGGGCCACGACAGCAGGGAAGTGCAAGTTGTCTGTCTTTTCCGTTTTTGTCGGTAAGTCCCTGTCTGTTTCGTGGGCAAAAAGGGTATAGATTACAGGGACCAAAAGGGTTTTCCTGGGCATAGATTACACGCAGACGGGGTGGGCTTTGTCACCTGTCGGACGGTCGTTTCGTCTCAGTCACAAAAAGACCCCAAGCATGGGACAAGGTGCGTCGAAAGCCATAGCCAAAGGGACAGCCCAGAAGACAAAACGGAGGGGTGGGCAACCGGGAACGGGCAGACTGGGAAAAACGCCACTTGAATGTGTTCTGAATAATTTCTTGAGTTTCAAAATAGGGGTTATTTCAGCAGGGGGTCCGGTACCAACACCGGAGAAATTAGAGCACTTTTGCTTGATTGATTGGGTGGGATTGGGAATTTCGTGGCCACCGGGTGGGACTTGGGACAGTAAGAAAATCAGCTGCCTAATATCCACTCTGTATGATGCTTTACCAGAGACGGCCGACTCTTGGCATTATGCAGAGGGGTGGAGGGCAGTAAGCCGCAATCCGCCAACAGAATGTGCGCTGGAAATGGTCATGACTCAGTCCAAAGGGGAAAAACCTGTCCTGCCGGACAGCGATGATTTTAATGATCTGGCCATTAGGAGGAGGGTCATGGCACCACCGGCACCACCTGAGGGTGCAGGTGAGGGCCCGGCTCTAGCTCCGCCCCATCCCCCACAACAAATAGTGCCCCCTCCGCAGCCACCACCAGGGAACCCGCCTCCCTATGCTGACCAGGCAGGGGCTCCGCCACCAACTGCCCCGCCTGAGCACCCCGACCAAGCGGAAAGAGTGCGGGAGGAGTTGGTCTGGTCCCGACAGTTATGGGAGGAGTTGGCTCAGGCCCAAAGGGAACGTGACGCGGCACACGAGAACATGTTAAGACTCTATGAGAAATTGGCAGAGAGGGAAAGGGAGGAGTTACCCGTGGCTACTGCAAAGAAAAGACAAGAGCTGATACATGCTATAAAGACAATGGAGGATCCCATGACATTAAGAGGGGGAAAGCAATACGGGAGGAATAGATCCAACTCAGTTTTGGAAATAAATTTTGTGGCACCAATGAGGGAGGTGTTGGACGCAAATGCCCAGGTCGCGTTTGTGCATGCCCCATTTTCCACTTCAGACTTATTCAATTGGAAGAATCAAATGCCAGGACTAAGAGAGGATCCAGATAAACACTACCAGATGTGGGATTCCATTTTTGCCAACCACAATCCCATTTGGGTAGATATACAGACACTTTTAAATATGTTGTTGACCCAAGAAGAAAAGAGCCTCGTCCTTTCCCAGGCGTGGACAGAGGCAGCCCGAAACCAATGGGCAGGAAATAATGCCGCGGATCTGGCAACTGAAGTGGTCCTCCCCATAGTGGACCCGGGGTGGATACCCACCCCGGGCGTGGCTCACCCACAGTTAATAAACTACAAAAGGCTCATTTTGTATGGAGTAAGGAATGCCATACCAAAGCCAATGAATATGTCTAAATTGTACCAGGTACAGCAGGACCCAAAAGAATCACCCTCTGTGTTTTTGGAAAGATTAACCACTACAATGCGGAAATATACCGCTTTAGACCCAGATTCGGAGGACAATCAGAGACTACTGATTACTCTATTCATTGGTCAGAGCTGCTCGGATATTAGAAAAAAGTTACAGAAGATAGAGGGAGTGATGGGCATGCGTATGGGACAGATAGTGGAGATTGCGTACAAAGTGTATGTAAATAGGGAGGAGCAAGTAAAAAAGGAAGAAGGGAAAGTCAGGAAGAAGGAATATGGTATGATGGCAGCCGCAATTGTGGAAGGGGTCACCCAGGCCACCCAAGGTACAAGAGGGGGGTATGGACCCCCGAGGCGCACCCCCTCCCGCGCCAGCCAAAAGGAAACCCGGAGCCACCCCCCGTTACATAAAGATCAATGTGCCCGATGTCTAAGAAGGGGCCATTGGGCTCCGGATTGTAGTGTGAGGAACACTGAGAACCGGGAAAGGGGAGCTGATCACCAGTTATGGCAGGAGGACAAAAGGACAGAACAATCAGGGCGGAAGGGTCCACCCAAGGAGATGGCGCAATTTACGGAGGAATACGACTCTGAATGAAGGTGGACGGGATATAAGGGGGGTCCGCAGGCAGAACCTATGCTAAAACTAACAGTCAATGGAAATCCATTACAAGGACTGGTAGATACAGGAGCCTCTTTTTCAATGATGCCCCGGACCTGTTCCCGTCAAAAGATACCCCTTACGTCTCAAGTTGCTACCGTGATGGGAATAGAAGGCAACAAGCAGAGGATACCCATCTCACAACCTCTCGCCGTCAGGTTCCACGATAAAGGGCCTGCAGGAAGAGAACATCGCCGCCCAGGGAAGGAGAGTCTGCTGCTGCTGCTGTGGGATCACCACCTCCACCACCCTTCCCTGTGGGACTTCTGCCTGGCAGACCTGCATCCTGCAGGACCAGGCCCCAGGTACCCAGCCAGCTGGGACTGATTGCTACCGCCTGTCCCTCTTTGGAAGGATACATAAGCCGGCTGGCTGGGGTGGCCTGGGTGTTTGTTTGTTTTTTGTTAGTTTGTTGTGTGCTGCTTTTTTTTTTTTTTGTGGGAATAAGGAGGATTAATTTTATGATGTTTTAATTGGAAATTGGTTTTAAATTGTTTAGGACTGTGGTTTGTTTTTGTATATGTATATTATGTATAGCTTTTTGTTATTGTAAGTCGCCTAGAGTGTCCACTAACCTGGACAGATAGGCGACCAATAAATAAAATATTATTATTATTATTATTAAAGGAACAGAGTTTAGTCATCAATTTTTGATATCATCTGAATGCCCACTCCCCATTTTTGGCCGAGACATTCTAAGTAAGCTGCAAGTCCGCATCACATTCCAAGACAATGAATTACACGTACAGGTCCCCAAGCAGAACGAATGTGCCTTCCAAATGGCACTTGCAGGAATAAAGGAAAAGAATGTCCAACAGGAGCCTCTCATGATTCCCAATGTACACCCAGACGTATGGGCAAGGAAAGACAATCCGGCAAGGGCAAAGAACGCTACTCTGGTCCAAGTACGATTGAAGCCCGGATCCGCCCCAACGCCAGTAAAGCAGTTTCCCCTAAGGGCCGAGGTCCGACAAAGTTTACATAAAATGATCATTTTGTTCTTAGAATATGGATGGATACACCAGACCACTAGCCCACATAACACCCCGATATTGGGAGTCCCTAAGGAATGACGGCCGGGCCGGTATAGGCTAGTCCAAGATTTGAGAATTATCAACGGAAAAGTTCTGGAAGATGTGCCTGTTGTACCGAATCCACACACACTGTTGTCATATGTACCCTTTACATCTACTACTTTCACCGTCCTTGATTTAAAGGATGCCTTCTTCTCCATCCCGCTACATGAGGATAGCCAAGATCTATTCGCGTTTCAATGGGAAGCCCCGGAGGAACCACGGGCCTGTCAGCTCACTTGGAACGTGCTCCCACAAGGATTCGTTAGCTCACCAAGTGAATTTACCAAGGCGTTGCAGAAGGACCTGGCTGGATGGTACCAAGAAAAGAGACCATCGACGCTGCTGGTTTATGTGGATGACTTGCTGATATGTAGCCCGACAGAAGAAGCCAATACCGAAGATGGAAAGCACCTGTTAAATTACTTGTATAAATGCAGATACCGGGTTTCAAGAGAAAAGGTCGAATGGAATCAGAAGGAGGTGACCTACCTAGGGTACCAGGTCTCATCCCAAGGGCGCCGGCTATCTGATGAGCGAAAGAGGGCTATTTGTGCTGTCCCACCACCTAGGGACATTAAGGCTTTAAGATTCTTCCTGGGACTGACAGGGTTTTGCCGACAATGGATCCCAGGGTACAGTGAATATGTCGGACCTCTGTATGAACTCCTCAAGAAGGACTCCAGGTGGCACTGGACGAAAGAATGTGAAAAATCATTTCAAAAGATTAAAAGTGCGTTGCAACAAGCTCCAGCGCTTGCCTTGCCCAATGGAAGTAAACCTTATAGACTGTATGTGGCGGAGCGAAAAGGCATGGCAATGGGAGTGCTGACACAGAAGATGGGACCCGATCACCTCCCAGTGGGATATTATTCATCAAAGTTAGATCCAGTAGCCCAAGGGTGGCCTGCTTGTCTAAGAATTGTGGCAGCCACAGCAGTGGTGCTAACAAAAGCCGAGAAAATCATGATGGGCGCGCCAGTAACAGTCCTTGGCCCTCATGACCTCCGGAGGATCTTAGGAGAAGCAGCATCAAAGGTTTTAAGTCCGAGTCGCCAAACCCAATATGAACAGCAACTACTGGGTCGCCCAGACCTAACACTGAAAACCTGCAACACCCTGAATCCAGCAACACTTTTACCGGAGCCAGGAGAGCTCGAGCATGATTGCATTGAGACCCTAGACATCACCCTATGCCCAAGAATTGACTTGACAGACCAACCAATAGATGGAAGACACGTGTTCATTGATGGGAGTTCCCGGGTAATAGACGGAAAGAGGAAAACAGGATATGCAGTATGTGAAAACATGAAGGTTCTTAAAAGTGGTCAACTACCCTCGACGCACTCCGCCCAGGTGGCACAGCTAACAGCAGCAATAGAAGCATTAAAGATGATGAAGGACCAAAGTGTGACCATCTATACAGACTCCAAATATGTCTTCCAACAGCCCATGCATTTGCAATGATATGGAAAGAAAGAGGATATGTGAAGAGCGGAGGACAGCCAGTGGAACATCGAGAGCAGATCATCAAATTTTTAGATGCCATCCAGGAACCGAAAAAGGTGTCTATCGTACATGCGCTAGCTCACGGGAAAGATAAGAATTCGACATGGAGACAGGGCAATCAATTCGCAGATCAAAAGGCAAAGGAAGCAGCACTTAAAGATGATAGCAACACGGTAACAATGTGTGCAATCCAACTACCTCTTCCCACCAAGGCACCAGAATACTCTCAGAAAGAAGAGGAAAGAGCACGAGATCAAAAGGCTATAAAATTAGAGTCCGGATGGTGGCAGGTACCAACTGGACAACTCATCATCCCACGGCAGATCCTCCGTCAACTTATACAGGATTTACATGCGCAGACGCATTTGGGTGGAAACGCGCTGGGAGATCTACTAATTCGCCAGGTCGTGGCACCAGGACTGTATGAGGAAACTAAAAGAGCCGTATTCAATTGTGCTATTTGTGCGGCAGTCAACCCAGCACCAAAGCCTCCTGTGCCAATGGGAGGAAGACCATGGGTGTATTATCCATTCCAATGGTTACAAATTGACTTTGCAGAACTGCCCCGCAACCAAGGCTATAGGTACTTGTTGGTAATCGTTGACCAACTAACGGGATGGCCAGAAGCGTTTCCCACTCGTACTGCCACTGCAAATACTGTTGCTAAAGTCCTACTGAAGGAAATCATCCCACGGTATTCCCTACCAGAGACTTTTGAATCAGACCAAGGACCCCACTTTGTCAACCAGATTGTGAAAAATATAAGTTCCGCTCTGGGGTTTGAATGGAAGTTACATACCCCGTGGCGGACCCAATCATCCGGTCAGGTAGAACGCGCCAATCGGACAATTAAGACACTACTGACCAAGGTGTGTCGAGAGACATCATTAAAATGGGTTCAAGCCTTACCATTGACTCTGACCATTATGCGAAACACTCCCAGGGGAAAAACTAAATTGACACCATTTGAGTCCCTTTTCGGACAACCTCCCCTTGAGTCACGGCCCCAGACAGAAAGGGCTCCCATAACAGGGGATGTGGGTGCAAAACAGTTAAAAGAGTATGTAATTGCCTTGCAGGATGTTCTCTCCTCTCTCCATAGGCACAGTCGAGAATTCCAGAGGCTTCCATTAGACTTGGCAATTCATAGCTACCGTCCAGGCGATTGGGTCCAGATTAAACAGTGGAAAAGGGAGCCACTCCTACCAACTTGGGGACCGGAGAAGCAAGTCGCCCTCATGACGGAGGCAGCAGTAAAAGTATTTGGAAGCGACAAATGGATCCATGTTTCCCGCATAAAGAGAGCATCTGAACCACTTACCATTCAGGAACCAGAGAAGAGGGTAGCGAAGGACCCTCCAACTGGTGGGGTGAACAATCAAGAACCTGAAGCTAAGTGGTCTTCGAGGGTCGTGTCGGGCTCTGACCTGAAGCTCAAGTTCTCCAGGAGGAGGGACAGTTTATGATCATGAATCCAGTATTACCATTCCCATTGGGGACAGCTTTCTTATGTTCCCTAATTTTAATTGTATTAGTGTGTGTAAATTTCTTTAACCAACCTCGACGTCACGATGAGCAGTTGAGAAATATCAGGTCTGCATCCATCGAGATGGATAGGACAAACACATTTGTTGAACTTGCCCATCAGGTATCCAAAGTATTTTATCTCAAAAATTGCTGGATCTGTGGGAGTCCAAAAGGTTTTCTAGAGTGGCCGTGGATTGCATTCCCGGTAGCACCTCGGTGGCTCTTAAGTAATGTAAGTGAAGTGCATGTCAATTTAAGCACCTGGACAGAACCCCATACCTGGAAGTTACATGGGGCAGGGGTAGGCAAATACTGTATTCATCAAAATGTTACGGGAGGGGTGCAAGTTGGGAATAGCAGGTGTAATTGGACATTGGAATGGCGCTCATACTGCATCATACGGGACTGTCCGGTCACCAACTGTACTCAGTTGGCCCCTCAATGGAATGACACACATATCAGACTCAACAATGGCACATGGTGTTCATGTATCCCTGATGCACGTAATCAAAGTTCATGCAGATCCAAATGTGATGATCCCAATGTGGACATCCAGGTGAATGAATGTCAGGAGAGGAATCTAACGATTCCTACGATCTTAAGGGACCAAGGTTGGTTATGGACGCACCTCAATGGAACGGTCGTCAAGGGATTCCATAACTATTGGACTACATGGAACCAAACTAATAACTACGCTGTTTGTAAATATAATAATGACTCTCGCATATGGAGATGCAGTTATGAAGAGCGAGGGTACCGGATAGTTACAGGACCCCTTGGGGCAGAGGACAGTTATTATATCCCCTACAAAAAGAAATCCCCGATTTTGCATAATAGCACTAGGCCTGCGTTAAAAGGACATTATTGGATTTGTGGAAGTAAGGCGTATGCCATTCTCCCCTTAAATTGGACCGGCACTTGTTATGTTGGAGCCATACAACCCCTCTATACCATAAAAGGAGGTAGTTTTAATCCTTTGATTCCAGTGTTCGATGAGGAGCCAACTGATAAGAGAAAACGCTCCATAAATGTTAACTTAGCAAGAGGACAGGACAATGGATGGAGGGATGAATGGCCACCTGAACGCATCATCGCCACATATGATCCAGCCTCCTGGGCACAGGATAGTATGTATGGATACAGGACTCCTATTTATTTATTGAATAGGTTGATCCGGTTACAAGCTGTGGTAGAAATTCTAACTAATCAGACGGCAAATTCCTTAATTCTGCTTGCTGATCAATCAACTCAAATGAGAGAGGGGATACTCCAAAACCGGTTAGCTCTGGACTACTTACTGGCAAAAGAGGGAGGAGTCTGTGGGCTCCTCAACCTAACGGAATGTTGTCTCAAAATAGATGACAATGGTGAGATTGTAAAAGATGTGGCAAATAAAATGAAGAAGCTTGCACACGTACTGGTACAAACCTGGAAAGGGCTCGATCTTGGGGATTGGAATTCATGGTTTAACTGGTTCGGAGGAATGAAAACTATGGTTATACTAGTTATGCTAATTTTAGTAGGATGTATGCTTTTACCCTGTCTGTTACCAATAATCATGAATGGCATTCGCAGTATAGCGGACAATGCAGCAACAAGAAGTAGTATGCAACTGTATGGAAAAATAATGTATCAAAGGATATATAAAGAAGATCCATGGGAGACAAAAGGAGAGAAGAGGAAAGAGCCCATTTAGTATAATTTAAAATGGGCTCTTGAGGGGGGAATTGTAGAAAATAATATACAAGAAATAATGCTTTTTGGCTTTTGTAGAATTTGCTTGGCTTAAGGGAAATAAAGACAATACCGGTGACTTAGTGAACATTCCATAGGCACATATTTTGCTGTTTACATAAGCTGGCCTGGCTATCTCTTTGTTTGTGTAAACTACCTTGACTCACAGAACCAGTTTTGCAAGTGCTTCTAATGGCACCGAGTGAAGAGACAACGCCTGTCTCAGGAATATGGCCAAGAGCCAAAAAGACCTTATATGGAAAAGATCGGGAATAAGGAAGTAGGCGGAACAGGCAGTTAATGTATGCATGAGGTATGTGATGCCGAGGGTATAAGACTTGGCTGCGACCAGGGAGGGGCAGACTCGGCTTTGTTCGTTTCTCCACTTGCAAGTGCTTCAATAAAACTCTGGCTTTACTTTTAAGACCGTTTCGTCGTTCCTTGAGTAATATTGAAACCTTGTACTTGGGAGCGGATCCTCGCCTAACAATAAAACAAATATTGTGGGCGTTTGTTACATTACTGTAACGTTATCACTATTCTTTTGGTATAGCCTGGCAAAGTAGTCCTCCCAAATAGCTGGAGGAATACAACAGTCTAGATTGGAAAACGACTTTGGCCAGTTATAGGAGACAAGTCTCCAAAACAAGGTGGAATTTTTTAGCTTGGAAGCATGTAATAAGCGTAACCAGGTTTTATTCAGTTCTGTTTTCTTTTTCCTTTTAAGCAAGTTCTTATATTGCTTCCTAGCCATACAGTAAATTAACAGATGTTCTGGTGTTCTATATAATTTATAGGATTTATAGGCCAATACTAAATGTTTTTTATTATCACGGCACTCTTGATCAAACCATGTCTTGGAGTTCTTTGGTATATTTCTCCTGGTACTATTAGAAATTATTAAAGGAGAATTTTGAAATGAGGCTATTAGCTGTTGAAAATAGAGTAATGTATCCTCCGGATATAATGATGTAATAATTAGATCTTTTAACGCTAAGATGTCAGGGGTGTTTAGCCATACATTTAGATCTTTTTCAACTTTAGGTATCCATTTTAGCCTTCCTGGTCGGCTGACTATCTCATTATTAGTGAAAGTCTGGTGTCTCAATAATAGAGATGAAATATTACAGTTGATTACAATAGTTATAGGCCGATGGTCACTTTCCGGACGATCTTCCACTTTGAGATTGTCCACTAAGTGGAAAAGCTCATGGGAGACAAAGGCCAAGTCTATTTGAGATGTACCTCTAGGAGAAAGGTAAGTAAATTCCCCTTGATAGTCTCCACAGGTGCGGCCATTCAGAAGTACTAGATAAAGTATGGGAAATTAACTTTTGTCTAGAATTTCCCCCTTCCAAAGTCACACTAAGATCCTTGCTCTCTTTCCCAGTATGACTACTATTATTAACATCAACAATCTGACCCAACCTTTTCGCTTTTAAAGCGGATACTAAATTTTCAAAGTTAGCCAGAATTTCCGACTGTACTTCAGCTGAAAGTTCAGTATATGATTCCAGCAAATATTGTTCTTCCGGGATATGGAACAATTCTTCCTCATTTATAGTAATCCTAGGGTTAATTTCTTCGCAGCTTGCTTGTACCTCAATAATATTTGTGGGCAATTCTTCAAGGGATGCCAGCAATGGAGCCTGGTCACTTGCCTCCCCGTTTGATTTTAAAGATCGGGATTTAAGTCCATTTAAATTCAAAGATAATAGGCTTTGTAACGGGGCTATATTTTCAAAGACCCTGAGACACTTTAAGTTCTGCAAAAGAAGTAGATTTCTATTTTCATATAAGAGGCCAGCTATTTTTTTATCATGGAATGAAAGTATGGCTCTGGCATCTACATAGTTATAGAAAAGGTATTCTATTGAGGCAACTTCTATACACCAGTCTATTCCAGGTAAGATATGTTCCATTATAGAATGAAAGTGCTGTCTTCGTTGAAATTGAGTCAATGCTCCTTTCGGTTTAGGATAGTTTATTATAGCTAGTTTTGCCTTATTTAGGACTAATTCCCACGATTTAATTTTGGGGATCTTAGGCAATTCAGGATCTTCCAGAGTCACCTTTTTTTGTTGCAAAGGAGGTTTCACATTAGGAGAGATGGGTAAAGTAATTAAGGTATTAGATTCCAATCTAAGAGGTTCTTGATCAGCAACAATATTATTTTGTTCCATTTGAATCGATGTAGATGTATTTGCCCTCTTTTCCAGCTTTGTTTTCTTAGACTTCCTTTTTCTCCTCTTTTTCCTCTTGTTAGGAGCAATAGGAGTATCCAGTAATTTAAAAAGTTTATCAAATCTCATATGAGATTTATGACGAATTTTGCAGGATTTAATGTTTTTGCTCTTCTTATGGTGTTTATGTTCCTGCGATTTCGATTTTTTAGATGATATGTCAGAAAGGGATTTCAGTTGTGTGGTCTGCGTGGCTTGTGAGGTTGTAGGTAAGTTTACTATTGGTTCTTTATGATGATATTCTTGCTTGGAGATAACATCCATTAGAATAGAAAGCAGAGAATTCGACTCAGCTACAAATTTGGAAATTTGAATCAAAGATTGAGACACCATTTGGGACCAGTTTTCATCCACCACAGAGCCTTGTTGGTTGTTCACAACCGGATGTTCTGTCTCTTTCTGGGAATGACAAAATTCTAAGGAATTAGTCTTGAGTTCTCCATAGATAGATGAGGATTCAAGAGGGGGCATTGAACTGGAAACACTTACAGCTGAGATATTAGCTGCCCTTCCCTGTGTAGCTGAGTCATTGAGGGAGGAATTTTCCTCCGCAGCTGTTATTAATTCCTGGGCCAGGTTGGGTCCTGTGGAATCCTCGGCATTAAGTAACCATGCCAAGGAATTATTTAACAGCCAGTCATTAATATCATAATTTTTAGTCGCTGTAGTTTCCACCTCCTTCCTTTGTCTTACTTCCTTTGTTGTCTCTTTTATATTATAGAAATGCGTTATCTTGGTCTGCATTCCTTTGGTTTGTAAAGAGTCAAAGTCAGTGGATAGTTCTATTCCAAGATCTTTACATTTTTTCCTAGTAAGAACCATCTTTTTAGCTTTTAGCTTTTTACTTGATAAATGTATTCAGCTGCAGCTGCAATAGAACTAAAGATTAACGTCTCTTAAGATAACGCAGTCAAAACAGAATCCAGCTTCAATGGTAAGGCAGCAAATATTTATATCCAAAAGGGTTAGAGAAAGCATAGTCTAATATAAATCATGGCAGACTTTGTTAATTATTAGTCCGTTATCTAATCTTTAGAAGTACTTGTTTACAGTACTTGTTTGCAGAAAGTCTTTACCTCTGCCGGCGTTTTGGGACGTCAGGTGAATTCTTCTCTTTCTGCAGACGGTTAGCTTTAGAATCTTTAATTTTTCCAATGTTCTTTTAAGTTGGTAGATTAGTAGATTTTTCCAATTAACAATCCTCAGATTCAGTGTGCCAGAAGATATCTAGTGATAAAGATTCCCCAAATACCGTTCCGGCATATCAAACACATCTCTACTATGCAGTAGCCATCTTCTCTCCCTCATTTGTATCCTTCACTACATCTATCGTCTTTCAGTGGTTGTCAGATGCCACAGGGCTCAAACTGGGAGGCAGTTCAGTTGCACAACAACCCCGCATTCTCCTGGCACAGGGATTCTGTATGCTATATATTCAGAATGTTCAGTCTCCATCATCTCCAGGCAAAAGTAGCAGATGATGCAAAGACCCTGGAGAGGTGTTGATAGACTCCATATACAATATTGTGATAAAGGGACCGAGTATAAGGCAGCCTCATAAGTTCATACTACACTAGATGGCCAATCCTCTGCTTGCTTCTGATATAAAGGGCCTAGTTCTGCTGCACTGCATGGAAGGAGTGTTGTTAGTGCCATTAGGCTGGGTCTGCCTGCAGTTAACTCTGATGCAGTGCTATTTCCTTGCTAAGTGCTTTCCATACCCTGTGTCCTGGCCAACCCCATCGGAATCAGACATGGGATCACTGACATACTTTTCTCTGCTATTTTTAATGTGAAATGTAACTCTAGAGCAGTACATAGATCAGACTACAAATTATGTAGGTCTCTAAGACACTACAAGACATTTCTAGGCACGGCTGCTCAAGTGAAGATGTTGTTGGAACAATTAGATGTGTCCCCTGAGACCACTTAACTAGACTCTGGTGGGCTCACTACTTGCATGGGAAATGTCTCCTGGATTGGGACTGGGACAGACTGGTGAGCGGGCTCAGTCTGTTCATGCCTGTCCAGCCAGGGACTTGTCCTTGGCAATGGGGGAGGAGATCCCTCAACCATTTCTTCTCCAGTCTCCCCTCTGCTCACAACTCTGACTCCTCCTGCCCCAGGGGCAGAGTGGGAGGTGTCCCTGGAGGCAAAGCAGAGTCTGAAGGTGTGGAGATGAGAGGCTCACTGTCAGATCCCATCTCATCTACCACAGCCTGTGCTTCTGGGGCAGGGTTGTTGCTGGGCAGGCTACTGAAGTCCTCTCTGGCTTCAACCCCCTCTCTTTGCAGACCACTGGGCCCCTCCTACAGATCCCAATCTTCCGCCTCCTCCTCTACACTTTGCCAAGAGTTCACTACAGGGCTCAGGACACCTTGGAATATGTTTTCAAATCTCTGTCCATTGTCACAAGAAGAAGCAAATGGAGATGAGGGAGTTACTATGTTTGGTCCTTATGTCTATCTATGGTATAGTAGTGGTGTGTTTAACTTTGGAACAGAGATTTTGTTATTAAGATTCCTTAGGCTACAGTGTATGCATTTACTCATGCAAACAGTTCCAGTGGAGTCAATGTGCCTGCTGAGCCTTATTATTTCAAGCCTTGCTACATTTATTGCAATGAATCATTTTAATTTTAAATTCACTGGGACAAGTACTCACCAGTGCCAGGAAGGTCAACACAATCCAGCACAGTGTATACCATTTTCCCCTATACAACTGATTTGCACTCTCAGAGCAGAGGATCATATAATTCAGTGTTAATAATATGTCTCCTACAAGAACTTCACAAAGATTCTAATGTGTCTAAGTAGCATATACTACCCCTTTCCACCAGCTATATTTAATTCTTGGGCCAGGAATTTGATTAGAATGAGTTGGAAGCTGCTGTGTGATTGATTTAGAGGCAAGTAGTCACCGTGTAGAATTTGCATCTTTGGGCCACATTGCCTATGAATGGTGGTACTTAATTTGCAATGTCTCATAACCGTCTAACAGATGATGAGTGACAACACATATACACATGTAAGGGATTCATTATGGTAATGTTTTTATCACTAATATATTTCTTGAAATAATATATTCTACAGTGAAGTATCTTCGTGTGAATAAAGTAAAGGTGTCCCCGCACGTATAGTGCGAGTCGTTTCTGACTCTTAGGGTGACATCTTGCGACGTTTACAAGGCAGACCATATATATGGGGTGGGATTGCCAGTTCCTTCCCCGGCCTTTCTTTACCCCCCAGCATATGCCGGGTACTCATTTTACTGACCATGGATGGATGGAAGGCTGAGTGGACCTCGACCCCTTTTTACCGGAGATTCGACTTCCTCCTTCTGTTGGAATCGAACTCTGGCCATGAGCAGAGCTTTGGTACCGCTTACCACTCTGCGCCACAGAGGATCCCTGTGGATTGGTGGTTCCCGAGTTCAGATAATTGGTCAGTTGCCTGCTTTGGATGGAGTTGTACTCCCTCTGAAAGAGCAGATCCATAGTCTGGGGGTGCTCCTGGATCCATCTTTGTCGCTAGAGGCCCAGGTGAGCTCAGTGGCTAGGAGTGCCTTTTACCAGTTTCAGCTGGTAAGACAGCTGTGGCCATTTCTGGACCGGGATAGCATGACCACTGTTGTCCATGCCTTGGTAACTTCCAGGCTGGATTACTGTAATGCACTCTATGTTGGGCTGCCCTTGGGGTTGGTCCATAAGCTGCAGCTAGTGCAAAATATGATGGCGAGACTGCTCACTGGGGCAGGTTATTGCCAACATGTCACTCTGCTGCTGAAAGAATTGCACTGGCTGCCCATTTGCTACCTGGCCAAGTTCAAGGTTCTAGTCTTGGTATACAAAGCCCTATACAGCTTGGGACCAGGATACCTGAAAGACCATCTTATCCCATATATCCCAGTTGATCCCTGTGCTCTGCAGGTGAGGGCCTCCTGCAGATACCATCTTATCAGGAGGTCCGTTCTGCACAACATAGGAAATGGACCTTTCATGTGGCAGCACCTACCCTGTGGAATTCCCTCCTCTTAAATATTAGACAGGCGCCATCTCTGTTATCTTTTTGGTTTTGTTTTTATGATATTTTGAAGTCTGTTTTTACGATGTTTTAAAGTGTTTTTAATGCTTTTGTTTGCTGCCCTGGGCTGCTGCTGGGAGGAAGGGTGGGAATATAAATCAAATAATAAATAAGTAAATAAATAAATATAAAACCAGAAGGAACTCATACAAAATTTCAGATATGAAATTATCCTACACGACATCCTAAACTTCAACGTCCACTATTTAACTCTTTCGTGGATTTTCACTCTCTTCTAATAGATTATGAATGGACTCCAGTGGTCTGAATTGTGTTTGTCTTTCCCACAGTCATTTGAATTGTGTAAATTGAACAATTGTTGAGAGTTGCCAGGGTCTTTCTATACTTACCATGTCCCCAGGGGACTGGCCTTTTATCTGTTCTAGCAGGGCAGTTATATTCTTAACATCCCTATGCCTGTTTACTCGCACTGGCTGGGACAGAAGGCAGGGGTAGGGAAGATCTGGAGCTGGCACAGCAATTGGACCCAGATTGGGGCCAGTGCTGTCAGGTCAGTCAAGACTGAGTGCATTCCAGGTCACCTTAGCCTTTCCCCACCTCCAGAACACCCTATTTTGGGACTTTCCAATTATAGCACTTCTGCCTGCCCACATGTTCATGCCTGCCCTATGCTGGCAGAGGCCAACCCAGTTCATACACACCCTAGCCCGGCAAAAGGGTGTTTGGATTATAGCCTTAGTTGCCTAAGTGCAATGTGCTAATACAAATAAACATACTTCTGGAATTTGGATTTAAGGCAGATGTATCTCATCTTGCTTATCTTGCTAAATCCCTCAATAGCGACGCTATGGAATGGGTAAGATAGTATGAACATAAAACCAGAATTAACACTTTAAAAAGTGCTTACTGAGTTTGTCCTAGAGGATCCATTAAGCAGGAAGTTACACAGATTTTAATGGTATAAAGCTTATTTGGAAAAGAGATGAAAAACCAAACAATGGGAACTAAATGGCACTTCAGTTCACCTCAGCTCCAAGATGGACATTATTTGTTGATGCTAATGTTTGATTTAAATACCAGAATGCTTCTCCTTGAACCATCATTGCCGTTCCATAGAGGCTTCCCAGCAGTAGTCTGACAACACAGCTTGCACTACTTTGATCTTTCCCATAGTCATGTCTGTCCCAAAATAGTAAGTGACCAGACACCACTAAAATAAGCAACTCTTTTGCTAGAAACTTCAGTTTAATCCTAAATCTTTCCAGTCTGATATCCTTTACTTTGGGGTGATTGATATCTCATCTTTAGCCCCTCTAACTCAGGAGGGGAAATGATTTGTTTGAATTCTGCAAAAGAATGGGGAAGAGATTTCAAAGTCTCTTTAATGTTCATATTGCATTTTAAAAATGAAGCAGAAACATTTATATTAACCGCTGCAAATAGCTCCATATATCTGGTATTCCTCATATTGTTCTAACTTTATGAAGCAGAACAGTACCTAAACTGCTGTGACTGATGTATTTTCACAGCGATCCCATCTGCAGGTACTAAGAGAAAAGTTGTCAGTTCTTTAGCACAAAGAAAATCTCTAGAATCTGAAACAACAAGTACACTTCATATGAGGAAAGAGGAGAAGAGCATTCAGCTAACATTCGTATGCAAAAACCAATGAAATCTCCTGCAGAAAACCTATCCAAACACTAGAGCAGGCATAAGGAACCTTATGTTTCTTTGCTTTGTTTCTTTCTCCACCCTATATTGGTGTAACCAGTCCAAGCTGGGGCTAATGGGGGTTATGGTCCCAAACATCTGGAAGGCACCAGGTTAGAGAAGACCTATTTTATTTCTGCCCATGGATCTGAACCTGTTCTCACACCAGCTTTCAAAGACCCAAGACATGAGCATTCAACTAATTCTCATGCCTAGTCTTCTGGCCCTTTTTCTTTCCCTTGATAGGGATTCCTCTCTTTTCCAAGAGCAGAGCAATCATCTCAGGGGTACCCACCTGCTCTGATGCCTGGGCTACAAAGGATCAGCATGGATGTGTCACCATATTTGCGTCTCTTGCAGAGGTTAAGTGTCCTGAACCAGGACAATGTTATGTTATATCTGAGACATTAACCTGAATATAGTTTTGGAATATATGCTCAGTTCCAAGACTTCAGTAGCAAAGTCATTTGAAGATACAAATAGAACCATGCAAGGCAATTTGAAACTGTTTTTATGCCCCTTGAAATACATAGCATATATTTTCATTCAAGTTGAAATCTCTACAGCCTGTCCCTGGCAAATATCCAAACGATGAGTGGAGCAAGGCTGATACCTGGCACTATGGCAAATAAATTCTTGCAAAATGGGAAGTTTTTTTTTTACAGCTTGAAAAATAAATGGTAAAAGTGAAAGCACTTTTTGTTCATCTTGCCCAGATTCTAGCCTCAGCAGAACTCAGATATCCAGCTGCTCTTTGTTAATCATAAACAGTTAGAGCCTGCAAAATACAGAATATATTCTCTCTTCCCTACAAAGACATGCTATGAGGCCAAGTGACTAGTGTGAAGATAGGAAAACCCTTGTAATAATATTTGGGCACATGAAATAGACACAAAACATGAGTTAAATGAGCTAATTGCACTGGATGAAAATTGCACTGGGGAAAATTCAGATAGTTTAGGATTACCTAAGAGTTTGTTTGTGTGTGTGTGTGTGTGTGTGTGTGTGTGTGTGTGTGTGTGTGTGTGTGTGTGTGTGTGTGTGAGAGAGAGAGAGAGAGAGAGAGAGAGAGAGAGAGAGAGAGAGATTTAAGGACATTTTGATTCTTCTGTGAAATATCTGAGATGGCTAAACTGGAGGTGGGGTATTAGATAAGACAGACATGCTGAAAACTAAAATCTCTGCTGATCAATGTTGACTGCAGTACATGTACTAACTTGTAACTTTGCAGATGAAGCCAGCTAAGTTTGACCTACTACCCATTAATAACTGCTCTTTCCATGCGAGGCCCAGATCACATTGTGCCAGCCTCCACAATTCTAATAAAGGCCTAGGGGATGCTGCTTTGGGCTTCTAGATCTGGAAAAACCAATATGGTGCCCTTCAGATTTTGTTGGACTGTAACTCCCATCATGCTTGATCATTGGCCATGCCGGCTGAGACTGATGGGAATAGTAGCCCAACAACATTTGGAGGGCACCACACTGGCTATCCCTGTTCTAGGTGATAGAGTGATACAATAATGAAACCAATTACCTAGGCAGGTGGTGGGCTCTCCAACACTGGAGGCCTTCAAGAGGCAGCTGGACAGCCACCTGCTGGGAATGTTTTAAGTTGGATTCCTGCATTGAGCAGGGGTTGGACTTGATGGCCATACAGGCCCCTTCCAACTCTACTATTCAATGATTCATGATAAACTTATCTTTTGGTGTACTTCGCTTCTTTGAAAGCCTGCTGCCATTCTATCAAATGTGCTGATTTGTTGTGAGGGGGGTGTAAAACGACATCTGTCAGCACAGGGTAGCCTTTAGATCTCTTCCAGGCTTACAGTTGTAAGATCATCCAGATTCCCCATATCCTTCCAAATCTTGCAGTGCTGTGTTTCTTTATGGTTCTGGTTCATTGATGTTACTCTAAAAGTTCAGGGAAACTTTTGCCCTATCACTAACCAAAGGTAATGAGACTGCTACAGTGGCCATCCACATGCATCTTTTGAAAGATGATAATTCTCATGTGTACTTCTGCTAAGTTACATCCTAACAAAGGAACAAGCTAGTAAATACCAACTTACAACAAAAAATGGATGATGTGGTATGTGTTTACAGGCACAGGTGGGAATGTATTTTGTACCTCCCAGCTTCCACTGCTAAGCACTAACCAAAGAGAGAGAAGGGACCCACATTTCTCTGGGCCACTAACTCCAATGGACATTGTCACACATAAGTCTTAAAGCAGCTGTTCTAATGTTTTGATTGGGTTTGTTGTGGAATATACAGGAAAAGTAACCAGGATCCTTATTTACATTGCAAATGTCTTTCCTACAGTCTCTGTTCAGTAGGATGAGTAATCAGACATTGACATACACAGTGTGAAAAACACTGAAAGGTAATTTAAGGTAAACATACCGACAAAGGAAGGCAGAGGACCCAGTTCACATGCTGCAAATGCTAAGACAGGGATGAGGAATGTTGTTAGATTACAACTGCCATCATTCTTGACCACTGACCATGCTGGCTAGAGCTGATGGGAGCTGGAGTCCAGCAACATCTGGATGGCTGTAGGCTACCCATTCCTGTGCTAAGGCATTTCGTCTAAACAGAAGCCATGACTACCACTAGTCAGGCAACTGGGAAGTGTCGTGCATATCCCCACATAGGTTGTGGCTGTGTGTAAAATTAATGGGTTGGATGGATCCAATGGCACTGTTTCATTCATGGAAGGATCCAGTGGAGGCTTCCACTGATGGAAGAAAGAGGGTAGGGATTTTTGCCAATTGCCTCTTCAGTCGTTCATGCTGCCTCTCACACTACTCTAGAGTGGAAGATGGCAACCCCAGCCCTTCAGAGCAGATTTTTGGAAGATGCAGGGAGAATTGATGTTGAGGGAGGTAAATTCACATCCCTGTGGTGTAGTGGTTAAGGTGTTGGACTACAACCTGGGAGACTAGGGTTTGAATCCCCACATAGCCATGCAGCTCACTGGGTGACCTTGGGCCAGTCACTGCCTCTCAGCCTCATGAAAACCCTATTCATAGGGTTGCCATAAGTTGGAATCAACTTGAAGGCAGTACATTTACATTTTTTATATTTGTGGAAGCCTGCACTGGATCCAAGCCCCTTCCATGAATGGAAGGACACCGTTGCATCTAATAATAATTGCATTTGTAATTTTTAAAAAATCCATTGTAGGCCTGCAGCACTTGTATGAGCTGTGCAAGAGTAATGCCAGTTCTGTCGACCTGCTTCTCACATCAGCAACTTCTGTACAGTAACGTTATTGCTTAATACTTGCTGAGAAGGCTCAACAAGACGTTGATCTGGGAAGCTAAGTGTGAATGCCTTGTATAGGTATGGAAATGTCTGTGATCAGTTTCTTCCTGAAGAATTATTCCTGCTACTAATATTGAGTGAACAAAAGTCACATTAATTATTCCACACCACAAAGGCAATTAGCATTACTCAGTAATATTGTGGTTGTGCTGCATAGATTCATTAACCATAAATTAATTCCGCATGGTGATGCTGACAATGAAAGTACTAAAGTTAATGTTAGCACTTTCATTCAGTTTTCCCCAAGACAGTGAACTGCACATCCATGACTGTTTCATTTTATTATGTCTATTTGTACTCACAAGTAGTTTTAATATAAATTATTAATTCATATTTGTCAACAACAAATACAGACTGGAAGTGTTCACTATATATCCCAGTTCAAAAGAAAGGGGATCCCAGAGAATGCAATAATTATGGAACTATACCTTAATATCCCATGCAAGTAAAGTAAAGCTCAAGATACTACAGCAAAGGCTCTTACCATATATGGAGCGAGAAATGCCAGACATCCAAGCTGGATTTAGAAAGGGAAGAAGTACCAGAGATCATATCGCAAACATGCATTGGATAATGGAACGGACCAAGGAATTTCAGAAGGAAATCACCCTGTGCTTTATAGATTACAGCAAAGCCTTTGATTGTGTAGATCATGAAAAACTATGGAATGCTTTAAAAGAAATGGGGGTACCACAGCATCTGATTGTCCTGGTGCGCAACCTATACTCTGGACAAGAGGCTACTGTAAGGACAGAATATGGAGAAACCGATTGGTTCCCCATCAGAAAGGGTGTGAGATAGAGATGTATTTTATCTCTGTATTTGTTTAATCTATATGCAGAATATATCATATGGAAAGTGGGATTGGACCAAGATGAAGGAGGTGTGAAAATTGGAGGGAGAAATATCAATAATTTAAGATATGCAGATCATACCATACTACTAGCAGAAACCAGTAATGACTTGAAATGAATGCTGATGAAAGTTAAAGAGTAAAGCACAAAAGCAGGACTACAGCTGAACGTCAAGAAGACTAAAGTAATGATGCATCACTGAACACTAAAGTCAGAATCATTCAGACCATGGTATTCCCGATCTCTATGTATGGATGTGAAAGTTGGACAGTGAAAAAAGCGGATAAGAGAAAAATCAACTCATTTGAAATGTGGTGTTGGAGGAGAGCTTTAGGCAAAGCATGGACTGTGAAAAAGACAAATAATTGGGTGTCAGAACACATTAAACCATAACTATCACAAGAAGCTCAAATGATGAAACTGAGGTTATCATACTTTGAACTCATCATGAGAAGATATGATTCACTAGAAAAGACAATAATGCTGGGAAACACAATAGGAAGTAGAAAAAGAGGAAGACCAAACAAGAGATGGACTGATTCCATAAAGGAAGCCACAGACCTGATCTTACAAGATCTGTACAGGGTGGTTCATGACAGATGTTCTTGGAGGTCGCTGATTCATAGGGTTGCCATAAGTCATAATCACACAACAACAACAATTTAGTGCTTCTGCCATTCTTCTTTTTATCCAGCTCATTGTGGGATTAAAATTGGTTTCTTCTGGAGTCCCAAACATGGTGCTCACAGGTGCAGCAGTGTCCACAGGGTCTTCCCATTGTTGCTGTAAGACTCTTGCTGAAAGTGAGAGGTTTCACATTTTTCTAACTTCTTTTTTAATACATTCCATGAATACTTGGACTGGACTACATTTCCCAGCTAGCACTTTGCTCTCAGTCATCCAGCATTGGCTCAAGCACACTCAGGAGCCTGCTGCTTATCAAGTTGTGTTTATGGCTCATTTTGTTTGGCTCTGTGCTAATCAGAGAAGAGGTTCTGAGTTGGAACAGTGAGAGGAGACCAAAGAGACTTGTTGCTGCAAAATGCAGTCATGAGGATTGTTGAAAGGGGCAGGAGGAGGAGGAAAATTGATCTGGAAAAAATTGTTTCAAGTGGGAGAAGGATGAAGAGTGGGAGGGATCACCTTAACCCATACATCCTCACTGGTTCACTTTGATCCTCAGAACTAGCACCTTTACAAGTGCCACACAATATCCATTCCACACTTGTAATGAATTGACCTTTCACTGTGGCACAGCCTTTCCCAACCAGTGTGCCTCCAGATGTTGTTGGACCACAACTCCCATCTTCCTGACCATTGGCAATGCTGGCTGAGGCTGATGGGAGTTGTGGTCCAACAACATCTGGAGGCACACTGGTTGGGAAAGGCTGCTGTGGCAGCACCTACCCTTTGAACCCTTGGCTCATTTACATTAGGTAGGTGCTTTCACTGTATTTTTATTTATTTATTTATTTAATTTATATACTGCCCTAAGCCCGAAGGCTCTCTGGGTGGTGTACATAAAAGGTAAAAGCAGGCACAATATATAAATACAATAAATATAATAACTCAAAAAACAAAAACACACAAACAATACGAGAACCAAACAACATCCAGAATACAACATAGTAATAAAATACTGTAAAAATACACTTTAAAATGCCTGGGCGTATAAAAAGGTTTTCACCAGGCGCCGAAAAGATAGCAGCGTCGGCGCCAGGCGCACCTCATCGGGAAGACCATTCCACAGTTCGGGAGCCACAACTGAAAAGGCCCTATTTCTAGTCACCATCCTCCGAGCTTCTTGATGGGATGGTACTCGGAGGAGGGCCTTAGGTGTTGAGCGCAGTGTATGGGTAGTTTCATATTGGGAGAGGCGCTCCCCCAGGTATTGCGGTCCCATGCCGTGTAAGGCTTTATAGGTCAAAACCAGCACTTTGAATTTAGCCCGGAAACAAATAGGAAGCCAGTGCAGACGGGCCAAAACAGGTGTTATATGAGCGGACCTTCTGGTCCGCGTCAACAATCTGGCCGCTGCATTCTGGACTAACTGTAGTTTCCGAACTATCTTCAAGGGCAGCCCAACGTAGAGCGCATTGCAGTAGTCCAATCTAGAAGTTACCAGAGCATGAACGACTGAGGTGAGGTCATCACTGTCCAGATAGGGACGTAGCTGGGCTACCAATCGGAGATGTTAGAAAGCATTCCGTGCCACTGAGGCTACCTGAGCCTCAAGAGACAGGGAAGGGTTGAAAAGAACTCCCAAGCTACGAACCTGTTCTTTCAAGGGGAGTGTAACCCCATCCAGAACAGGGTGAACATCCACCATCTGGGCAGAGAAGGCACTCACTAACAGCGTCTCGGTCTTTTGGCACCTGCAAAAAACAATATAATGTATATATTTAAGTACTGAAATCTTTTTAGATCAAATTGTTTTTAACTTCTGAATGATATTAATAACATTAATGCATATTTTGTGTTCTATGTAAGTGACTTAGAAGTTTTGACAATTAAGGAGTGTACAAATTTTAAAAACAAAATAAATAAGAGGGGTTGATGTTATTGTCAAGAACGCCTGATTTTTAAAATGGCTGTGTCCCAAAAAAATTGTGGAGATTTCATGTTGTCTGAAATAGGGCCTCTGTGAAAAACTGACTTGCATTTTTTCACAGCTGAAGCTAGTTAATTAAGCAAGAACACCTTGGTACAATCTGGTACGATCAAGGCCACAGGGTTGGGGAGTATGTGCCAGTTAGACTTGAAAACTCCAGAAGCATTTCATCATCTGGAAGCCCCCTGATTGGTTAATTAATTCTTGCCTGTTGCTAGGAGCTTTCCCATAAGTATAGGATTCAAAGTTTAGCCTTTGTTCCTCTGGGTTCCATCATGCCTATTGGTGTTACCAGTGTGGCAGTCCATTTTCTATCTCCTATCTAGCTATGCATCTCTGGGGAGATGTGGAACCATGAAGCTGTACAAGTGT
Organism: Rhineura floridana; assembly: GCF_030035675.1. Lineage (NCBI taxonomy): Eukaryota > Metazoa > Chordata > Lepidosauria > Squamata > Rhineuridae > Rhineura > Rhineura floridana. The sequence continues at coordinate 183,516,032 of NC_084481.1, read as the reverse complement.
TACCTCTTTGTAAGTATAGAATAGGTTAGACAGTGTTGTTATTTTTGTGTGTGACTGTAACTCTCTGTATTATACCTGGTCCTCTGGGTGTGGGTTTTAAGGAACCATTTTGCTGCTATTTTTGTGCATTTATAGTTTATTTAATAAAGCTACTTATTTACCAGTGTGTTTCAGGAGGAGTGTGACTCTGAATTTGGTACCTTGGCCATTTGCCCATGGACTACAATGTATTTAGTTATTCGCCTTAAGGCTCCAAGACAAGGAGTGCATTTTTGGCTCTTGTCTGTTGGAATCCTTGGCAGGTCTATTTCTGGCACTTTGGGTTTCCCCTTGGCTCAGAGTGGTTGACCAGTATAAGGGGTGGTGGCAGTCTACCTACCTTGCAGGGTTGTTGTAGCCTATTCAGCCCTGGTAAGGGAGGCACGGATTGTGCCTTGCCAGGATCAATTGCCCTGGGTTTGGGAACTGAGTTCTGAAACTGAACCGGGTCAGGTTTATGACAGGTACATGACAATCATGATACAAGATTTAGAGGGTATGGCAAGGGTTGGACAGGAACAGGAACTTCTGTTGCACACATGGAAGTCTGTTGCACCAGTAGAGCTGCAGAGCTGGATACTGCCATTTGCTTTTCCACAGCATAGAGTCTGGGTAAAAGTTGGATGCAGTAGAATTAAAATGGAGCTTCTTGAGTTTGTATTATTTTATACAAGAAACACCCCCTCCCAAAAAAGTTGTCCATTTAAAGCTTATGATTGCAGAGTGTGATAGCGTGGATTGCACAGTAAAAGCCACAAACCAGCTTTTCACTGCTGCTCACATTGCACAAAAACTTGGATCCTCGTAGTTTCTACAAGGGATACCCCCCAAAACACCATGTGATTTGATAGTGGTTTTGTTGGCATCCTTTTAAAAAATCATGAAGATCTGTGCCTTGGGTTCATGTTTTTGGTCCCATGGTAGCACTGTGCCAGATCTGTGATATTTCCTATGGAATCTATTGACACCACAGTGATCTTCAATTGAATAGTGAGTTGGAGGGGATCCTGTGTATGTCAATTAATGAGGATCCCTTTTTTATTTACTACAGCCAACATTTACCTTATCCCTTTTCTATGCAGTCATTTTTTCCAGGTATGCTATGACTAGCCATTCCTCATCACGGTCATTTTATGATTGCCCTCTCTAGAGTTACCTATAACACCCAAAAATATTAGGAGTCCGTGTTACTCTATCTTCCCACTATCCTGTTCTTTCACTTTCTATGCCTACAGGCCAATCCTGTGTATGTTTATTCCATCCTAGTCTTTTCAATGGGGCTTAATTCCAGGTAGGGATGGGGAGAAATTCAATTCAGTTTGCATTCAAAACCAAATGTATCAAATTCACACTTTCTGAAACAATAAGAGAACCAAAACACAGCCATCCTTCAAAATTCGCACATCCGAATTTTGCAATGAAATTCTCCAACTAAGCAATGTTTATAAAAATGCCTGTGTTAGGGGAAATGGGTATAAAAATAAAGATATTAATGATAATAACATATAAAAATGCATTATATTAGTAGAAACTTGGTTGCAAACATTTGTACATTAGTCAAAACTGCGGACTAAAATGTGTTTATTAGGAGAAATGCATACTAGAATGCTGAAGAATTTTCAAGATTTCTCTTTTTTAAAAGTTGCAAATTGCTGCAGAAATGTGGAGAACCGAATGTGAAAAAATGAGAACCTGATAGAACTGAAACAGACAGATCTTTCCATCCCTACTCCCAAGTAAACGTGCACAGGATTACAGCACCAGATTGTTTACTGAACACCTAACGGTTTGCAAATTTTATATTGTAACCTGCCCTGGGATATTAATTTGATGACAGTTAAGTTAGAAATAGAAAAATAAATAGGATAATAAATAAAAATAAACCACAGATAGGAATGTAAGAAGGTGTCATTTTTCATTCCACCCTGTATTTGGCGCATACAGCACTATTTCTGTTGCGCTGCATTTCAACATCCTCAAAAAAACCTGTTATTCCTTTGTGTACTGAAAGCAACAACAACAGTGAATACTGACATGGGATAAATAAGCAAATATCAGCAATTTCCACTCCTGCCTTTGTTTTCATTGGAATTCTCTGACATCCCTAACAACAGATGCTGTTGACTAGATTCTGTTCTGTTTATGTATTTCTTTTTATATATATCAGCCAACAACACCTAAGTGCCCTGGATGATGTATAAAACACAGTTAAAAACCAGTTAAGCAGCTACAATTAAAAAAGAAAAGAAAAGATATAAACATTTCCTTAAAACCAGCAACAGTAGCACACTATTAAACATCTCTAAAGGCCTAGCAGAATTTTTCTAGAACTTAGTAGGAATGAAATAAGACCCTCTGTGGTGCAACAGCAAAAGCACAATTTTTCACTATATGAACTTTCCTAAGAGATGGACTATAGAGTAGGACCTCCTCTAATGATCTGTTCAGTTAGTTCATACAGGAACAGCTGCTCCTTGAAGTATGCTGGCCCCAGGGCATTTAGAGCTATATTGATCATCAATGCCAGCATCTTGAATAAATATATTAGCAACCTATATGCCCATGATACTGCCAATATTTTGTGCTCCTTATAACCCTCCCAAAGGTAGTCAGTCATATCTTAGACCAGCTGCAGTGTCCAAGTAGTCTTCAAGGTATTGTGTATTGAATCTTTCACTGCAGAATGTTGCATATAGGCTGTGTCTTGGGGGAAGGATATTGGAGGAGGGGGCTGTTGGACAGCCTACCTCAGTGATCAAGGAGAGGGCTTTGCATGGTAGAGGGAGACGATGGAGGGGTGATGGGAGGTGCTTGCACCTGATATCCCCCACAGAGCTCCCTCCTATCCCTGGAACTAATGGATGCTCTAAACTACCCCCTCCTGTCTGGTGGTTTTGCTGTTGAATGCCAGATCGGTCTGTAATTAAAGCATGCTGATCCATGGTGTGTGTCACTGAGACCTGGATGAGGGAGCTGGGCAGGCCAGATCTCACTCAGCTCTGCCTCTCCCCCAGATACTCAATATAACATCATTTTTTTGCTGTGGTCCATAGGAGTTCACTTCCTATCATCGGGAAGCTACTCTCTTGGAGCAGGACTGGAGGACCCTCATCTAGTGTTGGGCCAAAGAGACAGGTTAGGGCTGCCGTTGGTATACCGCCTACCTTGCTGCTCAGCAGCCTCCCTGACTTTGCTGCCCAAGGTTGTCTCAGGTGTGGTGTTGGGCCCTCTCTAGCTCTGTGGAGCCTGAATCCCTTGGTATACTATGGAACTGTGGCTAATGAAACAAATTGGGAGATGACTGGAGTGTAAGTGGTGTAAGTCTCACTCTGGAGCTGACTGAGCATATATCAAAGCTCATAATTGGGCCATGACGTGGCTGTGAGGGCAAAAAAGAAATCTTACTTTGCTGGCTCCAATGAATTCTCAGTGAGCAGCCCACTGGAGTTGTTCCATGTGGACCAGAGTTTGGTCACTCCAGACCAGGGAGGTGGACCTCTGGAGCACATGTGTTCCAATGGTAACCGGCTGGCTAAACATTTTGAGGATAAAGTTGCTTGGCTCCACAGTGATTTAGATGCTGCTGTTGTGGCAGTATCAGCCGAGGTGTCCAACACAACATCAAACCCAGTGTTGTGAGATCATTTCCAGTTAATGCGGCCTGATGATGTGGACAGGATGCTTGCAGTGATGCACCCAACCACCTGCTCATTAGATCCTTGTCCTTCCTGGCTTATTAAAGGTAGTTGGAGTGGGGTGACTGAATGGATCATGGATGTAGTAAATGCATCTCTGTGTGATGGAGAGTTGCCTGCTGCCTTCAAGTGGTGTGTCCACTTCCTCTGGATCCAGTGGAGTGTAATAACTCTAGACCAGTCACCAACACCTTTTTCTTAGCAAAGGTGGTAGAGAAGGTGGTTGTGGAGCAACTGCAGGCATTCCTGGATGAGACTAACTACCTAGATCCACTACATCCCATCCACTATCAAGCCAGGTTCAAGGTCCTGATATTAATTTACAAAGACAACTTTGGTCCAGGGTACCTTAGGGATCACCTGAACCCTTATATTCCAGTTCAATCACTGAGATCATCTGCTGGAATATCATTGGTCATTCCCCAAGTTAGTGAGGCTCATCTGACAGCAACCATAAATGGAGCCTTTTGTGTCATCGTCCCAGTCCTGTGGAATGCTTGCCAATAGAGATTCAGCAGGCTCCTTCTATTCTGATTTTTAAACACCTGAAAACTTTCTTATGTCATCAGGTTTATGCAGACAACCAAGAGAATATCTTTCTGCAGTAGTAGATTGATTTCTGATTTTTATATGGTTTTGTTCTGTATTTGTATATGTTGTAAACAGCTTTGTTTTTTAAAAAATGAATTGTGGTATATACTGTAAATATTTTTATAAATACATATAAACTGCTTAGTGAGATCCCCCTGAAAAGCCGTATATAAATGCCTTAAGTAAATAAATAAGGCCAGCCCTCTGCAGAATGCATTACAGTCGTTGATCCTTAACATTACCATGTTATGAATGACTATAGCATTCACAAGGAATGGGATATTAGATGGAACATACAACTTATAGGTATCATAGCTGACTGAAAATCAAGCTCTAGAGCTAGGGGTACAACCAGATTATAGACATGTATTGTCACGCAGAGTGTGATCCTGTCTATCTATAATGGATAAACCCACATCCCATAGATCAAGCAATGCTCACCATCACCATTTTAGTATCATTGTCTTGATCTGGCTTCAGATTCTTCACCATGCCCATCCCATTATTGAACAGGTTGATAGCTGAGACTGCAGCTCTTAGATCAGCAGAGAATGAAAAATAGAGCTGGATATCATCTGCATACTGATGACATAGCATTCCATGCCTCTAGAAACAAACTCAGCAGTTTAATATAGATATCGAGTAACACTGGAAATAAAATGGCATCACACAGGATGGAACAAAAAACACCCAATACCATGACCATAACTACCCTGGTATGTATATACTGGCCTGGTTCACATATAATGCTAAGACACTGTTTCTATTAAACCATGGCTTAGCACTATGTGTGAACCCTACCCAGCAGCTTAACTATGGTTTGTTTACTGCCAGGATTTATTAACTTACAAACCTTACAAAAGTTTGTTTTAACTATGTCTTGGCATCATGTGTGAACCGAGCACCCTTCAGTAACTATGGCTTGACCACCACACTCCAATCATTCACCAAACTACAGAGGCATGAAGCAAGGGCAGCTGGATTATGGAGAAGCAAATAATGGTTTGTTTAATCATCTATGGGACAACTCATGGATAACTCATAGTTTGTTATGTGCAAACCAGGCCACTGTCAGTTTGGGGGCTTAGACAGAACATTAATTTAAGGGTTGCTTAAAATTCTTTAATGGTCTAAGATCAAGCATACTAGAGAAATAACAAATGCCCCACAATGACTAGGAAATAGCTGGAGAATCTCTGGAATGTGAAAGCCATTTTTTACAAAGGCATACCTTTCCTCACCACCAGCTGAGGATGATGTCTGTCTGTGAAAAGAAACAAAGAATAAACTGAGAAAGAGGCAGAGAGTAATTGTTGAGCTCTGGAAGGCTAAAGGCATCTTTTGTGGTGCCTCTGTGGGGATTTGATGTGGAGCAGTGCTGAGCTATATGTTTCCATCTTATGTTCAGCTTGTGTATTTGTAAATAAACAAAAAATGTCATAAGTCTTCAGACATCTCTCCTTCCAAAGGAAAGCAAGCCTTGGCAACTGCTGCCCCTGGATCTTCACATCACTCAGGGAAGTGTGGAGCACATAACAATATGAGGTTGCATTATTCCAAGTTGGATCGTAGCCCAGTATTGACTGACTTGAGAACAACTCTCCAACATTTCAGGCAGTGGTTTTTCTCATGCCTGCTACTGGGTGCCCTTTGAGTTGTATGCAATGTAGTACTTCCATCAGCACAAGGATTTCTTCTTGTGCAACTCAGTGTCCCCTCCTCTTCTCCCCCCACGCCCCCCTAAATATGTTCTGGGAAGTTCTCCCAACCTTCCAGAGCAGATTTGGGAAGGTGCAGAGGGAAAGTCCTGTTGTGTTAGGGCTAATTCTTGCACTAGAGCAATTATTTAGTTGAATACTGCCCATTATCTAGAACTACAAGTGATTGAGCCTGGGATCTGTTGCTTGAAAAGCATTGCCTACTGATCTGTGTCCCTATTCATCAGATAGACATGAAAAAACTGTTATGTAGCCCTTCAAATTCCTTTCTCTTCTGGAGGCCCACAATTATTTGGTAGTCAGAGTTGTATCAAATGCTGCAAAAAAGCCAGAGAATCAAAGTTCCACTCCCTCTGCCTATACTTGTGCAGTCTCTGTATACAAAGAAATAAATTACTCTGCTTGCTACCTTTAATGTTATCCAACTTCCTGGTGAATATTTATATGTTGCTATTGTCAAATAGAAATCTTTCTTACACAAATTGTGAAACAATTTAAAAAGGGAAAACATTCACCACTTGCTGTTCTACTGTGCCAGATAACAACATATCTCCTTTTCATGCAGGGGGTTTACTCAGTTTTGAGTGCCTTCTGGGTCTTTTCTGATTCTTGTTGCCTTTTTCTCTGAAGAGGCATACATTTCTTTAAAAATTTCTCATTAGCATTGCACATTTTCTGTCAGTAAATGCTTTTAAATAATGTTAAGATATGCATCATAGGGGCAGGATACTTTGAAGCAATGAGAAGTACTTCACTACATAACTTGGTTTTTGCCCAGCAATGTATCTACCCCCTTTAGTATTGGTAGTGATTACATCCCACTCCATTCCCCCTCATTTAAATACAGGGGGGCATAGTTGATCATTTATTCATATTGAAATTGCCAGTTTCTATTGACCCTTATTGCAGGCCAGGCATGGGGTACCTTTGGCTCTCCAGATGTTTCTGAATGACAACTCCCATCAACCCCAGCAATCATGGCCAATGGCCAGCGATGATGGGAGTTGTAACCCTTGGCTACAACTTGTGGTCTGTCTGGAACAAGATAAACCATGAGCCTGGATTCTGATGCCGTGCTAAGCCAAACCATGGCTTAGCTCACAGCAGCAAGGTAGCACCTGAGGAGAAACAAAGTGGCCACAATCTTCTCCCTGGGAATCCACATGTTTGCTTGTTTTTAGGTTAGTGTTACATGTGAATCAGGTTGCTGTGTAACAATCAAATGCAGTTCTTCCCACTTTTTTAACATTCATTAAATAAATATAGTTAAATCTCTGTTACAAATGCACTGCTAAAGGCTTTTTAAAAGCCTCTTGCAGTCTTAATATTGTCCTCTCCTGATTGACTTGGAGTGCTTTCAGACAAGCATTTATTATGGAATTGGGACTCCTCGTGCACACATATTTTTGACAGCATCCACTTGATATCATTGGCATCAAAATGACAGCCCATTTTTTCCTCTTTCTGGGAAAAATCCAGTGTTTAACAAATACTGTTGCCAGCTACCCATTTGTGATATCTCAATGACCCAATTGCAATATTAAACCCCTGTCTTGAAGCAGCCTTGAAAGTGATGGCGTATTCCTGTCTTTTGTCCCCAGTGCCTCTGATATTCAGAAGTATACTGCTATTTTTCATTATTCATCTCTAACATGAAAACGTATTATCACTACTACATCACCCCACAGACACTGCAACTGCAGAATGAACCAAGTGAAAGCCAAGAATATTCATCTCTGTTTTCTGTCATGTATTGTATAAGCTCCATTATTATTGATTTTCAAGGCTGCAAGGAATTTATGCAATTAATAATCCTCTCCCCAAGCGAAACTGCTAAAATTGGGAAATGCCTCATTATATTATTATTTCATATCTGCTTACTATTGATTTTCTTAGTATATGTGTTATTTGCATGGTAGAACTAATGGATTTTGTGGATATATATGTAAATGTTCATCAAATCTTCCATTTACAATATGATTATAATATATTGCATCCTTATCTACTCATGTATAGCCCATCCATAATCATTACTGGTGAATGAACAAATTACCACTGTGTTTCCCAGAGTGAATCTATCACTGTGTTCATATGAACTCCAACTAATTTCATTGGGGCTTGCTTAGGACAACTTCCCGGTAGATTGTGCCCCATAATAACAGACTTGATCAGCTATTAGCCAATGTTATTTAAATCCATGTGCAATATGGTTCCAACATATCATTACTGTGTTAACTCTAACCCTGAACCAATTGTTCGCATACCCAACTGTTAGGGCTGTGGGCATAATTTTGACAATTAACTATTAGGTGAGAATGAAAAGGTGGACTAAACAAAGCTCCTGCTTCCAGAGCAGCCAATTGACATGCTTGCTGGTTTTCTGAAAACATGGCTATGCACATGGAGCTCCAGCAACTAGATCAGGGGAGTAACTGCAAATGAAGCACCCATTTGCGCTCATTTGTTCACATCCAAAGAGAGATGGTAGGTATCTGACTACTTCACAAACTCTAAAAGCACAGGATTGAAGCTAATTAAAAGATGAACAATCCAATGGTAGCCAACCCACCAGTGCATGTACTTTGGAATTGCAGGTGGTATTGGACAAAGTGAATAAACCAAGATCAGATGGATTTTTCAAAACTGGGACCAAGTATGTATTTCTTCTAAAAGAAATTTCATGAGAAGAGACTGAGCAGTCTAATCCTTCATGATACACATGTATTACCAGTAAAATAGTAGATATAGCAGGAGAAAGGGATTTCCTTGTCATTTGATCACTGCATGCCTGGCTTTCTGGGTCTAAATTTTCAGTTGTCTAGGTGTTTTTTTTTTTTGGTGTTTTTTTTTTGCTCTGCCATGATTTCAGGCACTCATACAGAAAAAGAGCAGGGGACAAGGCATAAATAAGTCTGTGTTCAGACAGGAGCCTTTGTGGATTGTGCATATATACACTTGTGGATTGTGTGAATACACTGTGTGCAGAAAGACTGTTACACTGTCAATAATGGGGGGGAGTTATGAATATTGTTTCAGTCACTGATGAATTGCTATAGGTCAATAATAAATACTAAATACAGTAGGATATACCTAGTTTCGGATCACTGATCAGATGCAAAATGAAGTCCTAATGTTGCTTCGAAGTGCTGTATAGCATAGATTTTTGTGATCATAGTGTGTAATTCAAACAGATATAAAAAGAAAATAAATTGCCAGCAGGATATATAAAAATTATTTTTAAGCTCCAATAATCTACTTGTGTTTGGTGTAATAGCCATATGTTTCCATCTTTTTTTTTAACATGCTGCTTTTCCAATTTTTCTGGGCTAATTGGCAGCTTTTAAATTTCTACAGTATATTATTTATCTGTTATGTGTCTTTTTCTAAATGCATGTATATAAAATATGTGCCAGCATTGCTGCTATTCACTGTCCAAAAACTACTAGAGAGGGACAGAAGCCACTCTTAAAATGCCTGAGAATCTTTCAGAATCTTACACTGGCGGCTCAATCCTATGGTAAGGCCTATTGAGTTCAGCGGAACTTACTCACAGGGAAGTGTTACAGGATTGCAAGCTGTTATTGAGCCATGCGTTTTATAAGGGACAGAGAGTCAACTAAGTTGGAAGTGGCCATTACTCCCAAAACATGGGTGGAAGAGCTGAGTGGAGTTGATCTGTTCAAGTTTGTCCTTTATAGGTATCCACAGCACAAAGTCTATTCAGAAGTTAGTCCTTTTTAATTCAATGGGGGTTACCCCTAGGTAAGTGGGATTACGACGGAAGCCTCATTCCATTTTCTCAGGCCTTTTAATCTGTTTCTGCTTTAAATTCCTTTTCATATCTAGTTTTTAGGTTTTAAGCAGGTTTTTTATGTTGTATTAATTTTTGTATTTTAATCTATTTTTATCTCTGTTTTAAGTTGCCCTGAAAATATGGTTATAGATATAAAAATATTTAAAATGCATAAATAAATTAATAATCTCAAGAAGTAGGCAAATAAATCCTGAGTACAGAAGAGGGGGAGATTTTTGTTTTGTTGGTAGTAGGTTTACAAAGTGAAGCTAAAATGATAAAAGAAATATAGTTACTGTTCCTTCTCTGAATTGCCTAGCGGAGGAGCAAGGGTCACCTTACTAAGGAGATAGTAAAATATGGTTGGCCCTGTGAGAAAGCGCCTGAGGACAGAGGAAAGGAATTACGGCACTCTTTCAAGAAGTGAAGTGAATGGTAACAGTTTTAACAGAGGGGTTTTAGTCTGTTGCAGAAAACAAAAAGAGTGTGCAACAGATATATTTTTATAGTTTTGTCTATGATTTGCTTTTTCTTCTTATTCATTTTACTTAAGTACTTATATACATTTTGAGAGATTTATTGTTTAATTATGTCACAATGTGAAACTTTATTATTATTAGCAGTAATATTATTATTAGGAGTAGCAGTTGTATTGAATGTGGAATTTATATTTTCATATAATATATATTGATTATTGTTGAGATATGTATACTGAGATTTCTTGAAATATAAAGAAGTCTGCAAGTTAAAAAAATAAAACAGGTTTGGAGCCACATTGATCACATCTAGGCTGATAGAATGCAACCATTTTCACAATGAATGAAGAGGAATTAGTTGCAGTTGTTCATTTGCACTGTTATGAAGAATCTGGCAGCCATACATGCTTGAAACATTAAAGCTTATGGTCAATCAACAAATGGAAAAAAAATAGCCTTCCTAATTTTTAAAAATAATCCTTTTCAGTAAAATAAGAAAATAAGATGTTGTATTTTAATATTAAACATAGTGATTCTGTGTTGAATAATTTAGTATTACATTGCATTTCTTAAATATTAGCATCCAAAGAATTTCAGTTTTTTAAAAAAAAAACAAGTAAAAAGAATCATTGCAGACAAATTCTGGATCATCATCACAATTAGCTGTAAGCATGGGAGCCAAATATCAGAGCAGGGTGGCCACTTACGGATCCCAAAAAAAGAGGGGATATAGATTGCATAAACATGTACATAGTAGTGCAACTCACCGTAGTGAGGAAGACTGTGGTGAGGTGATTTCAATCTGCTGTCCAGGTGCTAACTGTTGATGTGCAACTTCAAGGCCCCTGAGCTCTCTTCTTAGGGTTCATTATCTTTAAAACAGATGTGGACAAAAAAAGCCAGATGTGGGCTAGATGACCCTTCAAACAGAGGGATGCCTCTGTGCAATAGAACATATGGCCACCCTATGTCAGAGTTTCTACTATGAAATTGTAACACAACTGCAGGCTTGAAGGATAGGGAACCATCTGTCTGAAATCCTTATGACTGACATCTTATTTATTAAAATCAAAAACAGACAAAAAAACAGATCATGACTTGGAAAAATCATCCTTTTGCCCAGCATGTGTTCTGTAGATACGTTTGTGTTGTTGTTATTTTTTAAAAAGTTTCAACAGTGAGGTCCTTAAAGAACTAATCTGTTCCACCTAATAAGTATTCTAGCCAACTCATCATGCAATAAGAACTCTCATCTGCTTATGTACTGCGATGACATTTAGAAATTAAATACCGCTAGGTTGCATTAATAAATTATTGAGGACTTGAAGCTGCAGTAATATCTGGGTAGGGTCATCAGAAGCAAAGGAAGGCAGGACTGTTGTTTCTTTAATAGTGATATAGAAGTGATAAGTTAAGCTGATGCATATTTTCTCAGCCCTGTTTAACAAGCTGCACCTGTGAACATCTAGCACCACTACTAAAGGTATAGGATACCCATCCTGCTTTCCATCTATTCACTCTAGAGTTGGGTAGGCAGATCCATGAGGGATCCTCAAATACTATACCTGTCAAGTTTAGACTGTTTTTACAAGGAACACTGTGATCATTCTTTGCATGTTGTGTTTGTAAATTGAAAGGGGGGAATCTCTCAAATGAGAACATAAATTGAATTTCAAAATAGTTCTCTTCTGCTTTGTCTGTTGCATGAATGGCATTCACAAGTGATGGTAAAAATAGCATTTTACATCCGTCTAAATTTCATTTTATCAAATAGATTAAATAAAAGTAGGCTTAAGGACCTCCACTTCTGAACCTGTATTCCAGCAAAAGCCTTTTGTGTGTGCGGGAAGGCAACCAAGTTAAGATAAGTTTAGGAGCTGCTTTTATACCAAGTCAAGTCACAGTCCCTTCCCATCCTCACATATGTGCATATAGGACTGTACATGCAATATTCTAAATTCCCTGTTAGTCTGTGTTTCACTGATACATCCACAGTGGAAGTAAGAAAGAATATAAGGAACCCATACACAGAGCTGGGCGAATAATATATGCAAGGATAGGGACTTCATTTTTATCCTGCCCAGCGACACTGCTAGGGAAGCTCAGGAGGAAATCTGGTGGTAGACAGTAGCCCATTGCGATAAAGGAACAATGAGCTGGATACAGATTTAGTTTTGCTTAGAGGAGACCCAATGAAATAAATGGGACCAATTAAGTCATCTACTCTAAGCATGTCTAAATGGGTTGGGGTTTTTTCCATTTCTGGGCTCCTACTGGGAGGAAGGGCGGGATATAAATTTAACAAATAAAATAAAAATAAATAATAGGAAGAGTAGTCTGAAGTTGAACAGCTGAATGGATTGTGATGGATTGCATTTTGTATTTTATTTGGCCATTTCTGATGTAGGGTAGGATATGACTTTTATAAATCAATAAATAAAGTGTTACCTACATTTTCATTCATTTTCCAAACGAGCATGTGTGGAACAGCTGCAACTGTGGATGTGGTGCCCTTTAAAATGTTTACATCCTCCCAATTTGCCACTTAGTAGAGATGATGGAAAAGAAAGAGGGAGGGACTGAATCTGTTTGGTATTTTTAAAAGAGACACAGTGGTGCAAGAGTAAATTTTGAAGTGCAGGAGCTCATCATGACAGGCCCCATAGCTGCACGCCCAAGGAGAGTCCGAAAATGCAGAGAGTTGGGTTGATTATATATTTAAAATATATCCACCCTGCACATAGGGCAGTAGTACATAGCATCAGACCCAGGTGATCAGCCATAGAATACTGAACTGGCAAAGGGTGGTGTAATTATTATCATATTGCAGTTTGGCTGGGAAGACCGGGTACACATCCCTGATCAGCTGTGTGGCATCTGCAATCCTATGCATAGTTATCCGGGACGTAAGATCCATTGAACACAGTAGTGTTTGCTTCTGACCATCTAGATTCAGCTTGTAAAACACCTTGAGCTTTAACAAAAGATCTTTCACCATCTGAGAGGCAACCTTTGGCTTTTAATTAGAAGTGCAACACTCTTGCAGAGTAATGAAGCCCCACTTCATTAAGGCCATCTTCATTAAGGGCAACGTTGTGTGTCGCAGCGTTATGTGTGCGTGATGTGCGGCAGGGAGGGGAGGGGCCATGGGCCTATTTAAGGCCAGGCCACCCCTCCTACCTCCTCTTTCAACAAGCGACACCCACCCTGCCCTCCCTCTCTTATAGTGTGTTCAATGGTCGCTTCGGGACCGAGTAGGAATGTTTACCCTGCCCACCCTTGTTTGGCGGGCAGGTTTTTTGCCTACTCCACACTGTGAGAGTGGGATGGAATCGGGTTAGGGGGCGTTGTGATTAATAGGTGAATTTGGCTAATTTGGCTATTTTGTTATGGTCGAAGTTTAATTGCCCTAGGAGGGCAGTTTATAATTGGGGCACTGGTGTGGGAAGGTGCGGAAAGGGAAATAGGTAAGGACAGCTCGGTGGCCCCCTTAGGCACCTTTGGAGGTGATTGGCAGTTCCAGAGGCCTGTCTGTCAGAGCTTTGTGGCTTGAGGGCAGGATATGGGCTACTTTTGGGGCCAACTTAACTCATCCACCTGAGGGTTGTGCGGCCCCGGGGGGTGGTGACCTGAGAAGGCCCCCCTACTCACCTACTGGGTGTGGCTGGCGGAAGGGGTAAGCAGATGGGGCTTGCCCTTGTCCCAAGCAGGGGCTTGTCGCCCGTGAGCTGTATGGCAAGATACTTGCTTATAGATAGTTCCGTACCTAGGTTTCCCTCTGCAGGTCACTTTAAAAGGTGTTTTTGTATAGTTTAATAAAGTGGCCCTTGTTCAACCCAAGCTGATGTGTCCTTGTCTTATTTCGCCCCTTCACTCGCAAATGTTACCATTTAAACTGCTAGCATATCAAAGGACAGACATATCCTACTCAAAGGAAAGAAGTATCCCACCTGTTTGATTACTTTCCTCATTCTCTGAATTTGTCTGTGCTAATCTGTCACACACACAAAAACCCTTGAAAGCCTTTTTATCCCCTCATTCAGAGCAAGAAAGGGCCACAAATTACCCTAGCACTCAAGCAGATATCATCATTGCTTCTGTTCTGGAAAAAAAGTCTTCACGGTGCTCCCCACGCCCCACGCCACCCCCAGTTTCCACTCCTGCTCCACCATACCACTTGACATGCTACTTACACATGTAATGCCCTGGCCTGAATTGAAGCATTTTTCATAGGAAAATAGGAAGCTGCCATGAACTAAGTTAGACCAATGGTCTATCTAGCTCAGTATTGTCGACACTGATTGGCAGCAGCTGTCCAGGGTTTCAGGCAGGAGACTTTCCCAGTCCTACCAGTAGATGTAAGGCTCTGAATATGAAACTTAAAAACAAGGTCCTGAAAGGTTAACATTTATTTACTGAGCTGTAAACATAAGGCAGTGTACGATTCATTGTTTCTGTGTACTTGTAAATACTCAGTTTCTAAGAGTCAATTAGTGACTACTCATAGCAGTGATTTGCTTTTTCTATTTTTAGTCATGGCAAGTGACAAGAAAAGAAGATCCAATATTCATGTAACCAAGATGAAAAGAATGGATAATCTTCTGCTCATTGTTCTGTCAAGTAACTCATGGAAAGATGAACAGGGACATGATGACATCCGCATACTGTTTAGAATGATGTTGCATAATTGTATTTCAGTGCCAAATGATAAAGGTGAAGCATCTGTGTCAGTGTATTTATTTCAAGCATGTAATCCTTTAAAATGATCTGGTAAAGGTTACTTGTCAATGTTTTATAAAAATATGTCAAAACACATTTGTAGATGGAAATATGAGACAAATTATACATTTTCAATATTTTTGCACTAAAGAAAAAGGTAGTTATGTAAAGTACCGTAGATGTATATGTGATGTATTGAAACCTTATCTAACAGTGCAATCCTCTGCATCTCTGCTTAGAAGTGAGTCTCATTCAATTCAATAAGGTAAGTCAGTATAGGATGACAGCAGTCCTATATCCCCTTACTGGGAATAAGCCCTATTGAATTCCTTGGGACTTATTTCTAAGTAGACACACTTGGGATTGCGCTTTAAATTTACTATGTGATATCTTAGGTTGCAATGCTTTTAACCAAAATATTTTTGAAAACTACCTGGGATTTTTCCATGGCCACACTTTTTTAGTCTATTTTAGAGATCTTTAAGAATTCTGAGCTAAACCCACAGCTGATAAATAAGAAGTGACCTTGCTCCAAGCAAACCCTGTGCATGGTTACTTGGAGCAAGTCTTGCTGAGATCAACATAACTTGTTCTCAAGTAAGCGTGCATAGAATTGCAGTCAAGGAGTAGTTTTTTAATCATTGGGAAAAACATTTTAAATAGTGTAAAGGCACAACTTGATATATTAGCCTTTGTGTCTTTATTATTAAAAATTGATATAGAGGAATATCCAGTGCTAGTCATACTCAGAACAGACCCATTGAAGTCACTTAATTATTTCCAAGGATCTACTTTGAGTATGATTTATATATTTTACACATAGCACTTAGCCCACTAGAACATAGCCGGATAAGTTGCTATTGCCCATTTCCATATTAGAATTTTTATTATACAGCTCAGATCTGTTAAATGCCATCCCACAAAACAACCCGTTTAAGTTCGGGGCTGAACTAATATTTGTACCACAAATCAGATCCACTTATTGTTCACTGAATGACACTCACTTACTGTTGTGGATGTGTCCTACCTCCAAATATAATACAAGAGATTCAGTTGTCACTATATAGCAGAAACTCGGTGACTGTATATTGGCAAAAAATTGTGCTCAGGATGAAAGCAAGACTATGTGCATCTTGCGAGCAACAACTGGTGTGTAGATACTGCAACTCATTTGATAATGTAAATCTACTGCAAAGTACCATGTAACATCATCCAAGCCCTATTACCTAATGCTGCTGAGTTTCAATCCATTTCACAAAAGAAAGTATCTGTAGTTCCTAGCTTCCTAGTAAATTAAAAAGTTCCTTCAAAAATTTACATTGAGAAAATTCTAGTGTTTAAGGGGCTTAACATTATTTTTAAAATATTATAGTGTTTTAAAGGTTTTGACAATTAAGCAGTATACAAATTTTATTAAATAAAATAATAAAAATAAGGGCCTGGTGTGGATGCCATGATACCTTTTAACAGGACTCAAAATAACTTTCCAACTGGGAAACAAAAATATTCTAGGGCAGTGAAGTCTGCATTGCATGACAAGCTACGTGTCCTGAAATTCCCTCTTTTACACAATGATGAAAGGTACAGAAGCTTTGGTCTCTTTTGCATCTGGCCACCCTAGCTGCTGCTGCTGATTTACAGGAACGTCTTTTTCCATATAGGAAAGCATTCCCCATCTGCAGTCAGATCCACTCTACCCCTCTTATCCTGCTGTGTATGTAGAGTTGATCTAAAACACTATAGCCCTGAAGTGCCCAGATATGTCAGGGATATCAGAGTCTCCTATCAAACATAATTTTAATATTTTGTTGTTATATGCCTTCAACTCGATTCTGACTTATGGCAACCATATGAATGGTTGTATTCATGGGGTTTTCATGGTAAGCGGTATTCAGAGGAGGTTTACCATTGCCTTCCTCTGAGGCTAGTCCTCCCCAGCTGGCTAGGGCCTGCTCAGCTTGCCATAGCTGCACAAGCCAGCCCCTTCCTTGTCTGCAACTGCCAGCTGGGGGGCAACTGGGCTCCTTGGGACTATGCAGCTTGCCCACGGCTGCACAAGTGGCAGGGCACGTAACTCCTGAGCCACTCACTATGGGGGTGATCTTTAGCTGGCCCTTGACACCCAGGTGACACGAGCAGGGATTTGAACTCACAGACTCTGGACTCCCAACCAGGCTCTCCTCCCCACTGTGCTACTGCCCTTAAAACTTCACCACCAACTGCATATAAAAATAGAAGCAACAAACATGTGGCTAAACCTTAAGAGAGATTTTAGCTGAAAAAGAAGCTGATGCACTGTTGTCTGATACACTTTGCTTTGTCTGGAGAGGGGTTGGAGAAGAGGGGGGGTACTTGTTTGAGTCTCCGCTAATGTGCAGAGCTTCCTAATGTGATCATTTCCCACACTTGATAGTCTGAAAACCATCTGCTTCCAAAGAGCACACCTAGTTTGTACTTGACCTATGTAGCAAAGGAGCTAATTAAACTGCCTCTCTCGTCTTTTACAGCACTCACCCAGATGTGTGCTACCTGTACACTTCAAAGCAGACCCACATACTGTGTGGAAAACGGTGAACTAACAAGTTAACACAAAGTCAGTTTTAAATTATTATTGCTATTCATTAAATGTCATTGGTTTAAGGCACTGGAAGGGCTTTTTAAGTTGACGGTATCACATATATGGAAATGGATTTGACATATTTCTCTACATGGACATATCATACACTGACAGATTTAACAATAGAGCAAGGAACATATCATTATAGGATTATATACTTCTAACCCATAACACAGTAATGCAGGTTACATGCCAATTAGTCTGGGTTTTGTTTTTTTTAAAGGTAATTGCACTGTAATTGCCTGTAGTTAGATCACACTGAATGAATCTTAAGTTGGTGTACAGCTGAAGAACAGCTGAGAAATTCTGCTGCTACTCACATTAAAATTGAATGGAAGTACAATGTAGGACATCAAGGATGGAAAGAAAGATGGATACTCATCCAATTCACATGTTGCTCATGGGATGGCATTACCATGTTTTCTTTGGAGTGGGGCTGCACTTTTAGCATCACCTTGATGTCACATCTTCTTCCTGCTACAGCCACATATTACGGGCAGTTGTCTGCAGAGAAACTTCAGCTTGCAAGATCCTGCTAGTAAAGGGACATCTGCAGAACCAAGTGTCTGGATTATGTGAACTCCCTTCATGTGAGCCAGAGCTTGCGCATGGGGGTTTCACTACAGACAACAGTGTACAACACAGAATTTGTTTGAGGAAGAGATGGGACATTAGGGACATGGCTAAAAGCAGAACCCTGCTCCAGAGTAAGCACAGGAACATTCTTACATGCAAGTAACAAATGAACAGAGCTACAGGAACAGCAAGTGTTAGACTAGGGGTGCTTCCAAGTGACCTGTTTAGCATTCATCCTGATTTGTTTGAGGGGAGGCTAGATGAGGTTGTTATCACACTTTCCAGTGCATTTTCCTGTCAGTTTCCTTATGCAAAAAGCCCAATATTTTGGGGAAGCAGGTTTGTTGTGCAAGATCTTCCACTCCATTATAACTGTGAGACCTAAATTTCCTGATATGTGACTGACTACAGCTCCCATCATCCCTGACTATTCAGTATGCTGGCTGGGGCTGGTGGAAGTTGGAGTCCATCAACTTCTGAAGGGTACAGGTGAGGCTATCCCTGGCATAATCTCTCACACAAGGTTGTTGTGATGATAAAAGAGCTCTTAAGAGGAAGGGCAACATAAAAATGAAATAAATAAATGTCAGTTTTCTCAAACTGCTTGCTTCCTCCTCCACCACCACCCCAAGGCTTAGCTCTAGAACCAGTTTTCAGTGCCAATGTTTTCAGCTGCAGAACATGAAATAAGAATGGCTTCGAGTATATTTTATCTTGCAAAATAAACCTCAGTGGGGAGAATGCTGTTGTATTCAGGTTCTGCTTGTAGACTTCCCATAAGCATCTAACTGGCCGTTGTGACAACAGTATGCTGGAGTAGTTGGTGTGTTGTACTTGGAGTTGAATTCGCTAGAATTTGGCCAGGAAACTAAGTGGAAGGAGGAATAATTACCTTCCAATCTAACCTGCCTGATAGAGTTGCTACAAAGCCACCTCCCAATGGAAGGGTGATATGCAAATATAATAAAGGGAATTTTCTAGTTGCACGCTTGATTTGGTGAAACTATTGATAGTCCAAAAGACCATAGCATTCTTGATTACTGTTGCATTACAAAGAAGTTTTATTAAAAGCATGAAGATTTTTCACAAGTGTGAACAATCAGTATTCAAATTCCTCACGCAGCAGATAGTTAAATGATAAAATTAACTTCCACAAAAAAGTAGTGATGGCCACCAACTTGGATGGATTTAGAAGAGGATTAGACAAATCATGAAGGACAAGGCTATCAATGGTTACTAGCCATGATGGATATGTCTTACCTGCAGTGGAAGGCAGTATGCCGATGAATGCCAGTTGGTGGGAATCACAAGTGAGGAAAGTTCTATTGTGCTCAGGATTTGCTTATGGGATTCCCATAGGCATCTGGCTGGCCACTGTGAGAACAGGATGCTGGACTATTGACCAAATCCAGCATGGCTTTTCTTGTTTTCTTTTTTAAAAAAGATGTTTTTAAAACTTTTTTTAAAAAAAGATATTTTTGAAGCTGTTTTATTTTAATATGTTTTTAAGGATGTTTTAATATATTTTAAAGCCTGTTTTTATTATGTTTTAGAGTGTTTTTAGTGCTTTTGTTTGCTGCCCTGGGCTCCTGCTGGGATATTAAGGGCAGCAAGATATGAATCTAATTAATTCATTAATTAATGTTCTTATCGCCCCCCCCAAAATCAGTAGAATATTACTTTTTGTTGGATCAGGAGCTACAGATTATATTTATCTACTTGTTTCTGTTTTTTTTCTACTTTAGGGTCATCATCAGTTTATTACACTCGATAGACCAGAAATAAACTATACACCAAGTACACCAAAATCTTAGATACAGGACAAATACCAAAAAAAAGTGACATAGTAAGAGCAGCTCAGTTAGGTGAACTAGAACATTTTTCAGAATTAAGCAGCACAGAGAACTTCCAATAACAAGATTTTAAAAATAGTATCTGCAAATATTTTCTTCAGAGGAAGGCTGTCTTCCGTTTATCTCAACAGATGCAACTAGATATTGTTTGAGAACAATAACTATCTAGTTACATGACCATTATTGGCACAAACCCATCCTAACATTTTTCCTACACATCTAATGCAACATACGACATGCTGAAAGTGACTTTGTCCTCTTTTTTATAATTAATCAATCACTAAGCATGGCTTCCTACACTAATTTATTTCCGTCAGGAAACATTAAGAATTAATGTGGCTGGGGTTATTTTTGTTTGTAAAAGCTGGTTGGTATTTTCATTTAGTTCTGCTGTAAACATCTCTTGTTTGTCTGGGGATACAGCAGTACAACAATCCAAAAGAGGAAAGTTTCCAGAAGCTGAGCAAAACATTATTTACATACAATAAAATAGCAGCCGTTTGGACACAAAGTGCAGAGCAGGAAGGTCGTGTTGACCACGAATGATATAAATCATTCAAGCTTACCATGTTTCCTGTTGTTCCAACTGACGCTGCTAAACCAGTTTCTGCATTGGCATGGGGATTATGCACATTTGCCAAGAAGTAACAGATTTTCATTTAACTGTGGCACCTATAAACCCATAGACATAATACACTTTGTGATAGATTTTAGAGATAAGCTGCATGCTGGTGGCGGCAGACCTGTGTCTTCCAACTAGGGTGGCCAGCTGCAAAAACGAACAGGTATGCTGCACCTATTTTTGTTGCTGTTACTACTATTATCAATTGCATTTATGAATCATTTCCTATGAGGCATCGAGAAGCAATTTACACTATAAACCATATGTAAAATCTATATAAAAATAGTTAAAACAATTGCATCAGGTAGGCCAGTGAGGAGCAATTTAATGGGTGGTTAATGAGAGTGCAGCCCTCTCTTGGGTTACTTAATCCAGGGCACACAGGCAGATTGGAAGCACTGCAAGGGAGACTTACGGCTCCTCTGTGTTCCCCTGTGTTACAAGAAGTGAAGCCATAGTTTGCTGAGCACACTGACATAGGAATGGGCAGCCTGTGGTTCTTCAGATGTTGTTGGATAACTCCCACCATCCATTGGCCATGCATCATGCTGCCTTGGGCTGATGGGAGTTAGAGTCCCATCAGTCTACCACCACCTGGAGAGCTATGGACCCACTTAATTCTTTCTATATATAGATCATAACTATGGAATGCTTTAAAAGAAATGGGGGTGCCACAGCATCTGATTGTCCCGATGCACAACCTATACTCTGGACAACAGGCTACTGTAAGGACAGAATATGGAGAAACCGACTGGTTCCCAATCGGAAAGGGTGTGAGACACGGATGCATTTTTATCACCCTAGTTGTTTCATCTATACGCAGAACATATCATACAGAAAGCGGGACTGGACCAAGATGAAGGAAGTGTGAAAATTGGAGGGAGAAATATCAATAATTTAAGATATGCAGATGATACCTTACTCTTAGCAGAAACCAGTAATGATTTGAAACGAATGCTGATGAAAGTTAAAGAGGAAAGCACAAAAGCAGGACTACAGCTGAACATCAAAAAGACTAAAGTAATGACAACAAAAGATTTATGTAACTTTAAAGTTGACAATGAGGACATTGAACTGGTCAAGGTTTATCAATACCTCGGCATAGTCATTAACCAAAATGGAGACAATAGTCAAGAAATCATAAGATGGCTAGGACTGGGGAGAGCAGCTATGAGAGAACTAGAAAAGGTCCTCAAATGCAAAGATGTATCACTGAACTCCAAAGTCAGGATCATTCAGACCATGGTATTCCTGATCTCTGTGTATGGATATGAAAGTTGGACAGTGAAAAAAGCAGATAAAAGAAAAATCAACTCATTTGAAAGGTGGTGTTGGAGGAGAGCTTTGTGTATACCATGGACGACGAAAAAGACCAATAATTAGGTGTCAGAACAAATTAAACCAGAACTGTCACTAGAAGCTAAAATGATGAAACTGAGGTTATCATACTTTGGACACATCATGAGAAGACAAGATTCACTAGAAAAGACAGTAATGCTGGGAAAAACAGAAGGGAGTAGAAAAAGAGGAAGATCAAACAAGAGATGTTTCCATAAAGGAAGCCACAGACCTGAACTTACAAGATCTGAACAGGGTGGTTCATGACAGAAGCTGTTGAAGGTCACTGATTCATAGGGTCGCCATAAGTCGTAATCGACTTGAAGGCACATAACAACAACAAATAGATCAAAGGACTACTATTTATATACTCCTCCTACCTCACCTTTGGAGAGTCTGTGCACATTAGCCTTTATCCAAAGAAGTAGTAGTAGGTTATGCAAAGACTTATTATTGTTTATCCTGGACTTGATTCTAACCAATAGAGATGATTCGGTGGATGAAGTGGCAGTTATGGGAACTCTGGGGGAAAGTGACCACACCATAGTTGAATTCGTGATTTTAACAGAAGCAAAAGCTGAGAGTAGCCATACCACACCCTGGACATCAGGAAAGCTGATTTTAATAAACTCAGACCAATTGTAAGTATGGTTGCATGGCAAGCGACTCTAATCAGAAAAGGAGTCCAAGATGGATAGGAGTTTCTAAAAAAGGAAATTCTAAAAA
Organism: Rhineura floridana; assembly: GCF_030035675.1. Taxonomy (NCBI): domain Eukaryota; kingdom Metazoa; phylum Chordata; class Lepidosauria; order Squamata; family Rhineuridae; genus Rhineura; species Rhineura floridana. The sequence continues at coordinate 183,493,269 of NC_084481.1, read as the reverse complement.
AGCAATGGCAAGCAATTCCAACAAGGAAAAAAGGGAGGGAAACAGCAGAAGAAGCCAATGTGGCTTCACAAAAAGCTTAGTGATGACCTGAAAACAAAAAAGAACACATACAGGAAGTGGAAAGAAGGCCAGGCCACAAAGGAAGAGTAGAGGCAGGTATCACGGAATTGCAGAGATGGTGTCAGGAAGGCTAAAACTGAGCATGAGCTGAGGTTAGTGAGGGATGCTAAAAGCAACAAAAAAGCTTTCTTCAGGTACATCCATAGTAAAAGACAGAGAAAAGAAATGGTGGCACAGCTACTCAATGAGGATGGCAAAATGATAACAGATGACAAAGAAAAGGTAGAAGTGCTCAATTCCTACTTTGACTCAGTCTTCTCCCAAAAAAGGGTCTATGACCCTCCCGGGAAACATGAAATAGAAGGGGCAGGATTGGAGCTTGAGCTTGACAGACAAATGGTCAAGGAATACCTAATTACTTTGAATGAGTTCAAATCGGCAGGGCCCAATAAACTGCATCCTAGAGTATTGAAGGAACTGGCTGAAGAATTCTCAGAACCGCTGTCTATTATCTTTGTGAAATCATGGAGGACTGGTGAAGTGCCGGATGACTGGAGGAGAGCTAATATTGTCCCTATCTTCAAAAAGGGCAAAAAGGAGGAACCTGGGAACTACAGACCAGTCAGCCTAACATCAATCCCTGGAAAAACTCTGGAGCAGATTATAAAGCAGTCAATCTGTAAGCACCCTGAAAACAATGCAGTGATTACTAGGAGCCAACATGGATTTATGAAGAACAAATCTTGCCAAACTAATCTTATCTCATTTTTTGATCTGATAACCTCCCTTTGTAGACTGTGGGAATGCTGTGAACATAATGTATCTCAACTTCAGCAAAGCTTTTGACAAAGTGCCCCATGATATTCTGATTAGCAAGCTAGCTAAATGTGGGCTGGATGAAACTATCAGGTGGATCCACAGCTGGCTCCAGAATCGTACTCAAAGAGTGCTTATCAATGGTTCTTTCTCAAACTGGGCAGAAGTAATGAGTGGGGTACCACAGGGCTCGGTCCTGGACCCAGTGCTCATCAACATTTTTATTAATGACTTGGATGAGGAGGTACAGAGTATGCTTATCAAATTTGCAGATGATACAAAGTTGGGGGGCATAGCTAATACCGTGGAAGACAGAAAGAAAATTCAAAGGGACCTTGATAGGCTGGAGCATTGGGCTGAAAACAACAGAATGAAATTCAACAGGGATAAATGCAAAGTTCTACACTTAGGAAAAAGAAACCAAATGCACAGTTGTAAGATGGGGGATACTTGGCTCAGCCATACAACATGTGAGAAGGATCTTGGAATTGTCGTTGATCACAAGCTGAATATAAGTCAATATAAGATGTGGCTGCAAAAAAGGCAAATGCTATATTAGGCTGCATTAACAGAAGTATAGCTTCCAAATCGTGTGAAGTATTAGTTCCCCTCTATTCAGCATTGGTTAGGCCTCATCTTGAATACTGTGTCCAGTTCTGGTCTCTGCACTTCAAGAAGGTTGCAGACAAACTGGAACAGGTTCAGAGGAGCGCAACAAGGATTATCAGGGGACTAGAAACCAAGCCCTATGAGGAGAGGCTGAAAGAACTGGGCATGTTTAGCCTGGAGAAGAGAAGACTGAGGGGAGATATGATAGCACTCTTCAAGTACATGAAAGGTTGTCACACACAGGAGGGCCGGGATCTCTTCTCAATCATCCCAGAGTGCAGGACATGGAATAATGGGCTCAAGTTGCAGGAAGCTAGATTTCAACTGAACATCAGGATAAACTTCCTAACTGTTGGAGCCATATGACACTGGAACCAATTACCTAGAGAGGTAGTGGGCTCTCTGACACTGGAGGCATTCCATAGGCAGCTAGACAGCCATCTGTCGGGGATGCTTTGATTTGGATTCCTGCATTGAGCAGGGGGTTGGACTTGATGGCCTTATAGGCCCCTTCCAACTCTACTATTCTATGATTCTATTGTTAGGAAATGATTTATTTCCTAGGCCCCAAGAGTTGTCAAGAGTTGTCAAGAAGCGCTGCGTTATTTCCAGAGCTGGTGCCGCAATGAATCATGGAACTCAGAGAGGGTGGGGGACATGAACCTCTAACTTTCGCTTCTTCCCTCATGAGAAAGGAACACCCGGAGGCGCCTGTAAGGCTGTAACATCTTGAGAGGAAGATAAAATGTATCCCCTAGGATTTGTTGCTGTTTCTATCTGTCTTGGTTTACTATACACATCATGCACATTGTAGCTAAATCAGCACAAAAGAACAAGTGCTCCCAAAATACCTTGCTAGAATGTATCCATAGTTTTACGTCATACTGCTGAGTGGATAACTTTCACAAGCATACTAAGCCCCATAGTTATCTTTCACTGGTGTCAATCTAACTCTGTTCCTCGCTTTTCCTCAGTTCTTATCTCACATTAAGTTTTCCTAGATTGACAAGGGTATGAATTCTTTATCAAACTCTCGCCTTTTTAGAATTATATGAAATGTAACAAGAATAAACATGAGCTTGCTTATCTCTGTAAAACTGTATTCCCATCTTATGATTTCAATAATATTGTATCTTGCGTCAAGGCGAGTTAAGCAGCAGAGCGAGTTCGGCAGCAGGGCAAGGACGCCAGGGCCCCCCACTCTGCCCTTCTGTTCCCTGACCTCAACTAAACCACAGACTCCAACCTATTGACGTAATAAATCTCAAACAAAACTATGCAGGTAAGAAGCCAGCAGGCGTGTGGGGGCTTTCCAGTGTTTTGCACCGCCTGCAGCATGTATGACTATCTGCCTGTTGGACAACAGTCGTGGGTGTGCTCTCGGTGCAATGAGCTCCTGGCTCTCCGGGAATGACTTCATTTCCTTGAGGCCAAGGCGGCAGACCTGGAAAAGCTGAGAGAGGCAGAGAGGTGTGTGGAGGAGGCCTTCAGGAACGTTATAACTGTCAGCTCTACACTGCGTCAGCAGTGCCGGTGGGGGCTGGAAATGCCTGGGTGGTTGGCAGGGAAGCAAAGTCCTTAGCCGGCAGTCTGGCCATAAATCTGCCAGGTCTTAGGAGGAGGGAATCTGATAAGGGCCAGGCTTGTCCGAAGCGTACTTGCCGAGTCAGGAGTCCAGAAGTGAGGTCAGTAGAGGTCCGGGATCAAGTGCCAAGGGGTCAGTCCAAAAGAGGGTGCCCGGAAACGAGGAACACACAAGCCACACCTGACGTTGCAGTCAGCAACAAGCTGCAGCCAAGGTGTGCCTTATAAAGAGCAGGATGGACAGCAGGTGTGAGCCCTCAGCGTTTGGGCCTTAAGGAGACAGGCCTGCCTCTCTTCTGCCTGACCTTCTGCTGTCTACGTTCTGCAGGTGAGGGGGGAGTATCGTGTTCACTGTCTGTGTCTGGCTGCAGGGCCTCTGCTGTCCCTGGGGTGCTCTGCAGCTGAGGGGCAGAAGGAGCTGGATTCTCAGGAGGCTCCTCCGTGTCTCCTGCTGCTCCTGGGTCTGCTGCTGTTACTCCCGAGTCGTCCTCATCTGAGGAGTCCTCTGACGGGGCCATGACACCATCCCCCGCCCCACGACCAACCCTCCGCCTCCTGCCGGGGCCCAGCTTATCCGGGTAGTGCTGGTGGAAGCGCCGGACCAGACGAGGGGCATGCACCTGCACCGCATCTTCCCACGAACGTTCCTCAGGGCCGTACCCCTGCCAGTCTATGAGGTACTGGAGGCGGCCACGATGCCTCCGGGAGTCCAGGATCTGCGCCACTTCGAATTCCTCTTCCCTGTTGACTTGTATCGGTGGTGGGGGCCGTGGTTGACTACTCAAGGGGTGAGGCGGGAGAGCAGGAGTCAGCAGTGATCTATGGAAGACAGGGTGAATGCGGAAGGAGGCAGGGAGTTGGAGCCGGAACGCCACCGGGTTAATTTGCTGGGTGATCCGGAAGGGACCTGCATTCCGAGCCTCCAGCTTGTGAGATGGCCGTTGCGAACGCAGGAATTTGGTTGAGAGCCATACCCGGTCCCCTACCTTCAGCGGCAGGCCTGGTTGGCGGTGGCGATCAGCAAAGCGCTTATACGCGTCCTTAGCCTGCTCCAGCTGCTCCTTCAGGACTGCCTGCAGGGCCTGCAACTCCTGCAGCATGACATCCACAGCGGGGACCGGCGACGGGGGTCGCACTGAGGGGAAGAATCGGGGGTGGTAGCCGTAGGAGGCAAAGAACGGGGTCTGGCGCGTGGAGGCATGCACGGAGTTATTATATGAGAACTGCGCCAGCGGTAACAGATCCACCCAATTGTCCTGTTGGAAGCAGGTGTAACACCGCAGGTATTGTTCGACGGTGGCGTTGGTACGTTCTGTTTGTCCATCTGATTGAGGGTGGTGGGCGGAGGACAAGTGGATCTGGACGTGCAGGGCCCGAAACAGGGCCTGCCAGAACCGGGCGGTGGACTGGGCTCCTCGGTCAGAGATCAGGTGGTCGGGGAGGCCGTGTAACCGGAAAACCTGGGTCAAGAACAGTTGCGCAGTTTCTGGGGCAGAGGGTAGGCCGGCACAGGGGAGGAAATGGGCCATCTTGGTGAACAGGTCTACGACTACGAGGACGGTGGTCATTCCCCGGGAGGCCGGTAAGTCCGTGATAAAATCCAGGGAGACCGAGCGCCAGGGCCCGGGGGGGTAGGCAGTGGGAGCAGGAGCCCCGGGGGCTTGCCGGGGTGGCTCTTGGCTCGCTGGCAGGTATCACAGGCTGCTACATAGTCCTTGATGTCCGCTTGGACCTGGGGCCACCAGAAATCCCATAGGACCAGGTGGAGGGTTTTATACGTTCCAAAATGCCCTGCCGGCTGGCTGTCATGGCAGAGGTGGAGCACCTCTCTCCGCAGAGCTCCCGGGGGAACATACAACCGGTTCCGGTGATACAAGAGGCCCTGCTGCAAGGAAAAGGGGCTGTCCCAGGCGGGCATCCCTGACTGGAGCTCTCGCTGCTGGGCCAGGGCGTAGGGGTCCTTTTGCTGCTGTTCCTGCACCCAGTCCAGGAGGGGTTGTGGCTGGTGGGTAGCGGCAAAGTTCTCTGGGCGAAGAATTGGGCGAAGGGGGCGATCGACCTGCTCGGCTCGGTATTCTGGCTTGCGAAAGAGTGCGTCTGCTAGGGTGTTTCGGCGGCCAGGGAGGTAGGTGACCGTGAACTGGAACCGGGAGAAAAACAGGGACCACCGGATCTGGCGTTGGTTCAGCCGTCGGGCACTTTGCAGGTGCTCCAGGTTTCGGTGGTCTGTTCGTACCTGGACCGGATGGCGTGCCCCTTCCAGGAGATGACGACAGGTCTCGAAGGCTACTTGGATGGCCAGTAACTCCTTCTCCCAAATGGTGTTGTTCTGTTCCGAAGCATTGAGTTTCCGGGAGTGGAACGCACAGGGGAGCAGGGACTGCTTGCTCCCCACCGGCTGAAGTAGGACCGCTGCCACTGCCTTATCCGATGCATCGGCCTCCACTATGTAAGTTCGGGTAGGGTCGGGTTGCTGGAGGATGGGTTCAGATGTAAAGGTGTGTTGGAGGCGCCGGAAGTCCTGTTGAGTGGCCTCGGTCCAAACAAACTTCTCTTTGCCTCGAAGCAGGTCTGATATGGGCGTGGTGAGTTCAGAGAAGTGGGAGATGAACCGGCGGTAATAGTTGGCGAAGCCCAAGAAGCGCTGCACATCTTTGGGGCTTCGCGGAGCGGCCCAGTGGAGGATGGTCTCAATTTTGGCGGGGTCCATCTGGCTACCCGAGGGCGAGATCCGATGGCCTAGGAAATCCACGGTCGTGAGGTCAAAGGTGCATTTTTTGAGCTTGGCGAAGAGGCGGTGCTCCCGCAGGCGCTGCAGCACCGCTCGAACGTGCTCCTTATGTTCCGAGGGGTTCCGTGAGTAGATCAGGATGTCATCCAAGTAGATCACCAGGAAGCGGTCTAGGAGGTCCCGGAAGATGTCGTTCATAAAGTGCTGGAAGATGGCAGGGCGTTGCACAAGCCAAACGGCATCACGGTGTACTCAAAGTGCCCATAACGGGTGCGGAAGGCCGTCTTCCACTCATCGCCCTCCCGCATACGGACCAGGTTGTAGGCCCCTCTCAGGTCTAGTTTGGTGAAAATGCGAGCGCCCCGCAGCCGCTCTAACAGTTCTGGGATCAGGGGCAAAGGGTAGCGATTCCGAACTGTAATCTGGTTGAGGGCGCGGTAGTCATTGCACAGCCGGAGTTCCCCACATTTCTTTTTGACAAAGAGGACAGGGGCGGCTGCAGGGGACGTGGAAGGGCGAATGAACCCTCGGCGCAGGTTCTTGTCGAGGAACTCTCTGAGGGCTGCCAGTTTGGGTTCTGACAGGGAGTAAAGCCGGCCCACGGGAATCTTGGCTCCGGGTAGCAGATCAATGGGACAGTCGTAAGGACGATGGGGCGGCAACTGGTCTGCCTCTTGCTTCCCAAACACATCCACGAACTCCCGGTACTGCTCCGGTAAGGCCTCGAGCGCGGAGCTTGCCTCCCGGGTCATCAGGATGCGCTCCTTTGGCCTCCAGCAGTTGGCTTGGCAATAGGGGGATCCGAGGGTCAGCCGGCCCGTGGACCACTGGATGATGGGGTCGTGCCGCTGGAGCCACGCCAGGCCCAACACGACCGGGAAGTGGGGTGCGGCAGCCAGGTAGAACTGGAGGCTTTCCTGGTGCTCCCCCAGGGCCACGTCGAGCAGCACTGTCTCCTGTACTACAGGGCCCGAGGCGAGAAGCCGGCCATCAATCGTCTCCACCAGGAGGGGGCGGCGAATGGGTTGACTAGGAACCCAGTGGAGCTTGGCAAAGGACACGTCCATAAAATTGCTGGTGGATCCCAAGTCCAGCATGGCGGGTACTTGTAGGGTCCCCCTTCCGGGGACTGTCAGTGCGATCAACACGGTCAGATGCTTGGGCGGTGAGGAACTGAGGTGGCAGGCCCCTTGAACCACGAGGTTGCCCCGGCTCAGGGGCCTGTGAAGGCCAGGGCATGGACGTTTCCCGAGGCAGGGGCTGTAGGTCGTTTCGCGGAACACTGGGCTGCAAAATGTCCCGGGGCCCCGCAATACAGGCAGAGGCCCTGTTGCCGGCGTCAGCAGCTTTTCGGCCGCAGAGAGATGTGGCCGAGCCCCTCCCAGCTGCATCGGTTCTGCCAGGGGTGTAGGGTCCTTGCCGACGGGCTCCGAGGGCCCAGCCACTGGGGCTGATGCTCTGTTGACTGGCCAGGGTCGGTTGGCAGCATGCCTGCTTTCCAGCCTCCCATCAATCTGGAGAGACAGGCGTATGAGGGCGTGCAGGGTTCCAGGGCGCTCCACCCTAGCTAGCTCATCCAGAAGCTCATCCGACAACCCCTCCTGAAATTGGTCCATGAGAGCGGCTTCGTTCCAGCCCAGGTTTTGTTGTAATAAATGAAAGTCTGTTACATATTCCCCCAAGGGGCGTCGGCCTTGCCGCAGCCAGCGTATGCGGCGGTTGGCTGTAGCTGATTGGACTGGGTCCTCGAACATAGCCTTTAGTTCTCTGGTGAAGGCAGCTAAGTCGTTGAGCACGGGGCTCCGCTCGAGGAGTAGGGGCGTGGCCCATCTAGCTGCAGCCCCGGTGCACAGGTTAATCAAGAATCCCACCCGGGTCTTATCACCTGGGAAGGCCTCTGGTCGTAACTCCATGAAGAGCTGGGCCTGGGCCAAGAAGGCTGGGAGCTGGTCGGAAGCCCCAGTAAATTTCTCTGGGAGAGTCACAGGGCACTTGGGTCTCCCTGTAGGGAGAGGGGGTGGGGCTGCTGCTAGCTGGGTTTGCAAGCCTTGGACAGCCAACAGCAGCTGGTCTACTTGTGAGTGCAGGAGCAAGTTTTCCTGCTGGAGTTGCTCCATGGTCAGCACTTCCCCCACTCCCTCGTTTGCCTGCTTTGTTTTGGGCTGACTGCAAACTGTCAGCTCTACACTGCGTCAGCAGTGCCGGTGGGGGCTGGAAATGCCTGGGTGGTTGGCAGGGAAGCAAAGTCCTTAGCCGGCAGTCTGGCCATAAATCTGCCAGGTCTTAGGAGGAGGGAATCTGATAAGGGCCAGGCTTGTCTGAAGCGTACTTGCCGAGTCAGGAGTCCAGAAGTGAGGTCAGTAGAGGTCCGGGATCAAGTGTCAAGGGGTCAGTCCAAAAGAGGGTGCCCAGAAACTAGGAACACACAAGCCACACCTGACATTGCAGTCAGCAACAAGCTGCAGCCAAGGTGTGCCTTATAAAGAGCAGGATGGACAGCAGGTGTGAGCCCTCAGCGTTTGGGCCTTAAGGAGGCAGGCCTGCCTCTCTTCCGCCTGACCTTCTGCTGTCTACATTCTGCAGGTGAGGGGGGAGTATCGTGTTCACTGTCTGTGTCTGGCTGCAGGGCCTCTGCTGTCCCTGGGGTGCTCTGCAGCTGAGGGGCAGAAGGAGCTGGATTCTCAGGAGGCTCCTCCGTGTCTCCTGCTGCTCCTGGGTCTGCTGCTGTTACTCCCGAGTCGTCCTCATCTGAGGAGTCCTCTGACGGGGCCATGACACCAGCTGTGTTCCACTCCAGCCATGATAACTCTCCTGCTATCATGGAGAACGATGGTCTCGGGGAAGGAGAGCATCCAGCTGAGGAAGAGGGAAACGATCCCTTAGAAGGGACCCATTCCTTGGGGGATGAGCAGCTATCCTCTCGTGCCAAGGATATATCTCCAGGGGGTGGAGGGATCCTTGTAGTGGGTGATTCGATCATTAGGAACATAGACAGTGGGGTGTGTGATGGGCGTGTAGACCGCAAGGTGTTTTGCCTGCCTGGTGCGAAGGTTGCGGATATCGCCCGTCATTTAGATAGTTTGGTAGACAGTGCTGGGGAAGAGTCAGTGGTCGTGGTGCACGTTGGCACCAACGACATGGGGAAATGCAGCCGTGAGGTCCTGGAAGCAAAATTTAGGTTGCTAGGTAGGATGCTGAAAGCCAGGACCTCCAAGGTGGCTTTCTCTGAAATGCTACCGGTTCCACGTGCAGGACCAGCCAGACAGGCACAGCTTTGCAGTCTCAATGCGTGGATGAGACGATGGTGTCGGGTGAAAGGGTTTAGATTTGTTAGGCACTGGGGAACATTTTGGGACAAGCCGGGCCTGTACAAAAGGGACGGGCTCCACTTGAACCAGAATGGAACCAGACTGCTGGCACTTAAAATTAAAAAGGTAGCAGAGCAGCTTTTAAAGTGACTGAGGGGGGAAACCCGACAGGAGCTGAGAAAGGTCCGGTTCGGAATAAACCTCCCCCCTGGGATAAAAACCAAAGAAATGATGAAATTTTAAAAGGGGTAGGCCTAGAAGTAGGCATTGTGAGAGCAGGGGCACAGGATATAAATTCAGAAGAGCAAAATTACCACAGGCCAAACCACAAGTGCCAAAGACCCTTGAAGAGAGACACTGCTTACAAGTGCCTGTACGCTAATGCTAGGAGCCTCCGAACCAAGATGGGAGAACTGGAGTGCTTGGTCTTAGAGGAGAGCATTGATATAGTGAGCATAATGGAGACCTGGTGGAATGGAGAAAACCAGTGGGATACGGTTATCCCTGGATATAAACTATATCGGAAGGACAGGGAAGGACGTATTGGTGGCGGAGTCGCTCTATACGTGAAAGAAGGCATTGAATCCAGCAAGCTCGAAACCCCAAAAGAGGCAGACTCCTCCACAGAATCGTTGTGGGTGGTGATACCATGCCCCAGGAGGGACTTAATACTGGGAACGATCTATCGTCCCCCTGATCAAAATGCTCAGGGAGACCTTGAGATGAGATATGAAATTGAGGAAGCATCCAAACTAGGAAATGTGGTAGCAATGGGTGACTTCAACTACCCAGACATAGACTGGCTGCATATGTGTTCCAGTCATGACAAAGAAGCAAAGTTTCTAGATATTTTAAATGACTATTCCCTAGACCAGTTGGTCATGGAACCGACCAGAGGGACGGCATCCCTGGACTTAATCCTCAGTGGGGACCAGGACCTGGTGCGAGATGTAAGTGTTGTTGAACCGATTGGGAGCAGTGACCACAGTGCTATTAAATTAAACATACATGTAACTGGCCAATTGCCAACAAAATCCAACACGGTCACATTTGACTTCAAAAGAGGAAACTTCACAAAAATGAGGGGATTGGTAAAAAGAAAGCTGAAAAACAAAGTCCAGAGGGTCACATCACTCGAAAATGCTTGGAAGTTGTTTAAAAACACTATATTAGAAGCTCAACTGGAGTGCATACCGCAGATCAGAAAAGGTACTGCCAGGGCCAAGAAGATGCCAGCATGGTTAACGAGCAAAGTCAAGGAAGCTCTTAGAGGCCAAAAGTCTTCCTTCAGAAAATGGAAGTCTTGTCCGAATGAAGAAAATAAAAAAGAACACAAACTCTGGCAAAAGAAATGCAAGAAGACAATAAGGGATGCTAAAAAAGAATTTGAGGAGCACATTGCTAAGAACATAAAAACCAACAACAAAAAATTCTATAAATACATTCAAAGCAGGAGACCATCTAGGGAGGCAATTGGACCCTTGGATGATAAGGGAGTCAAAGGTGTACTAAAGAACGATAAGGAGATTGCAGAGAAGCTAAATGAATTCTTTCCATCTGTCTTCACAGTGGAAGATATAGGGCAGATCCCTGAACCTGAACTAACATTTGCAGGAAGGGATTCTGAGGAACTGAGACAAATAGTGGTAACGAGAGAGGAAGTTCTAGGCTTAATGGACAATATAAAAACTGACAAATCACCGGGCCCAGATGGCATCCACCCGAGAGTTTTCAAAGAACTCAAATGTGAAATTGCTGATCTGCTAACTAAAATATGTAACTTGTCCCTCGGGTCTTCCTCCTTGCCTGAGGACTGGAAAGCGGCAAATGTAACGCCAATCTTCAAAAAGGGATCCAGAGGGGATCCCGGAAATTACAGGCCAGTTAGCTTAACTTCTGTCCCTGGAAAACTGGTAGAAAGTATTATTAAAGCTAGATTAAGTAAGCACATAGAAGAACAAGCCTTGCTGAAGCAGAGCCAGCATGGCTTCTGCAAGGGAAAGTCCTGTCTCAGTAACCTACTAGAATTCTTTGAGAGTGTCAACAAGCATATAGATAGAGGTGATCCAGTGGACATAGTGTACTTAGACTTTCAAAAAGCGTTTGACAAGGTACCTCACCAAAGACTTCTGAGGAAACTTAGCAGTCATGGAATAAGAGGAGAGGTCCTCTTGTGGATAAGGGATTGGTTAAGAAGCAGAAAGCAGAGAGTAGGAATCAACGGACAGTTCTCCCAATGGAGGGCTGTAGAAAGTGGAGTCCCTCAAGGATCGGTATTGGGACCTGTACTTTTCAACTTGTTCATTAATGACCTAGAATTAGGAGTGAGCAGTGAAGTGGCCAAGTTTGCTGACGACACTAAATTGTTCAGGGTTGTTAAAACAAAAAGGGATTGTGAAGAGCTCCAAAAAGATATCTCCAAACTGAGTGAATGGGCAGAAAAATGGCAAATGCAATTCAATATAAACAAGTGTAAAATTATGCATATTGGAGCAAAAAATCTTAATTTCACATATACGCTCATGGGGTCTGAACTGGCGGTGACCGACCAGGAGAGAGACCTCGGGGTTGTAGTGGACAGCATGATGAAAATGTCGACCCAGTGTGCGGCAGCTGTGAAAAAGGCAAATTCCATGCTAGGGATAATTAGGAAAGGTCTTGAAAATAAAACAGCCGATATCATAATGCCGTTGTATAAATCTATGGTGCGGCCGCATTTGGAATACTGTGTACAGTTCTGGTCACTTCATCTCAAAAAGGATATTATAGAGTTGGAAAAGGTTCAGAAGAGGGCAACCAGAATGATCAAGGGGATGGAGCGACTCCCTTACGAGGAAAGGTTGCAGCATTTGGGGCTTTTTAGTTTAGAGAAAAGGCGGGTCAGAGGAGACATGATAGAAGTGTATAAAATTATGCATGGCATTGAGAAAGTGGATAGAGAAAAGTTCTTCTCCCTCTCTCATAATACTAGAACTCATGGACATTCAAAGAAGCTGAATGTTGGAAGATTCAGGACAGACAAAAGGAAGTACTTCTTTACTCAGCGCATAGTTAAACTATGGAATTTGCTCCCACTACATGCAGTAATGGCCACCAGCTTGGACGGCTTTAAAAGAAGATTAGACAAATTCATGGAGGACAGGGCTATCAATGGCTACTAGCCGTGATGGCTGTGCTGTGCCACCCTAGTCAGAGGCAGCATGCTTCTGAAAACCAGTTGCCGGAAGCCTCAGGAGGGGAGAGTGTTCTTGCACTCGGGTCCTGCTTGCGGGCTTCCCCCAGGCACCTGGTTGGCCACTGTGAGAACAGGATGCTGGACTAGATGGGCCACTGGCCTGATCCAGCAGGCTCTTCTTATGTTCTTATGTTGTTTTGCTTTATGAAACCCTATATAAGTGATGCTCCAATTAATAAACGCTGCTCTCTGCCCTGTCGGACTGCTGTCTGCACAGTTTGGAGATCCCTCTTGATCAAGCAGTAATTGTGTGTGTGTCTGCTTTACTTTTGGTATCTGGCTGGGCCACTGAAAACAGGTAAATAAAAGTGTCAAGCTTGTGCTCCTACCCAGGCTGAGGGGTGCGCTGGCTCGCCCCTTGGGCAGGGAGGGGGAGCACTTGTGTTTGAACCCAACGCTATGATTATATTTTTAGTCCACTCTGCAATCAACATTCCAAGTGTCCAAGAATTACAATAATATGTAACATTTAAAAATCAACATAAAATTATCAGGACTCACAAATGTTCCACAAAATTCCAGCAGTGCATGATTCACAGTGAATAAACAGACCAACTATCTCATCAGTCCCCAAAGGTCAAACAGGTTTGTCCTGAACAGACATCAAAAAGACATAATTGAGGGGGACAAATGTACCTCCAATGGAAGGGAGCTCCACAACCAGGATGCCACTACAGAGAAGGCCCTATGAGTCACCATGGAACAGTGCATAGCTATAGATAGAAATATCAGCAGGACCTCCACAATAGATCTCAAGGCATGGGTTGGCATATAATGCCTTCCCTAAAAAGATGGGGGCTTTTGACAGTTCCTGTCAGATATTTAGAAGAGGACACAGATTCTATTTCCTGGCTTCTCAAAGAGGTGATCAGTACCAGTGCCAACTTGGGATGGAAAGATATTTCAATGTTGGTTCTATTCATTTCTCATTTTTGTAATCTTAATTTCTCCACATTTCTGCAGAAATTTGTGGATTTTTTAATAAAAAAATCTCATGAAAATTCTCTAGCATTTTAGTGAAAATTTCTCCTAATAAACACATTTTTATAGGCAGTTTTGACTAATGTGCACATTCTTGCAAGTAATTATCATATAATGCATTTTATGTTATTTTCATTCATATATTCATTTTGATGCACACTTTCCGCTAACACATGCATTTTTGTAATCATTGTTTGATTGGTGTTGCAAAATTCAAATAAGTGCAAATTTGAAAGGATGGCTATGTTTTGGTTCTTATACTGTATTGGAAAGTGCAAATTTGATAGATGTTGGCTTGAAATGCAAACTGAATCAAATTTCTCACTCATTCCTAGTGCCAACTATTTGGTGGACATATTTGTAGATCCAATCTGTAAGAATCAGTGTGCGCAGTAAATTTTTATCTATCCAAGACTTAATCCATCAGTTGGACTGAATGCCGTTACCAGCTTCTGCATGCAGTGTACCTTTACTGGATATGGGTGCTTGGCTTTACAGAAGCCACACTTGTACAGCTGGTTTTCTTTGTCTAATAATAACAGCTTTACTGCTAGGGTTGAAAATTTTTGTTCTGTGTGAAAGCAGAATTCAGCTGGTAGAAGCATTTAAAATAAGCTGGCTTGTTGAGATTGGTGAGCAGTGTTGAAAGAATGAGGGAGCATGTCTCTGGATGAGCAATGAATAAATCTTATAGTGGAAAAGACTAAACAAACTGTTTAGCCCAGAATACAGCATTTTACAGCGGAGGAAAAATGTTGGCTGATGTGCTCCATAATGCTGTTGGATTGTTATGCCAAGGGACACAACGACCTAGATAATTCATTTTTATTTAATGCCTTATCTACATTGCCACCTTGCCATACATTCAACCCCGTTTAATGTGAATTGAAGAAGCAGCTTACCTGCAATGTCTTCACAATGCATAACTGGAAACCAGTGAAGCCCAAATTTCTTCATATTGAAAAATTATACAAATTCAGTTTATTATTTAAGAAATGTATATGGACAAAAACCGAGACATCCCCTTGCAGTTGACGAAATGTAGGAAACTGCATTTGGGAGAGAAAATCAGACTATTGTGCATTTATGTTCTCCTGTGGTACATATATGGCCACAGCTCAGTGGTAGAGCATGCAGAAGGTCCCAGGTTCAATCCTCAGCATCTCCAGGTAGGGTTGGGAAAAGCATATGGGAAGCCCACAAGGAGGACATGAGGGCAACAGCTCTCTGCTGCTTGTGATCCCCAGCAGCTGGTATTCTGAGGCATATTGCTTCTGCTACTGAATTCAGCAGCTGGTGGTCATACTGTCTTTGATAGCTATTGATAGAACTTGATAGGCAGGACTCTTTAAGACCATCCAGCTATCACCATATCTTATAGTAGTGAATTCCAAAAGGAGCAGAGTAATCTAAACCTCCTTTGTGCCAAGCCGGGGGGGAGGGTCGATTTGGGCAGAGGTGCCCCCTATCCAGTCCTGCTGGCCTTTGCCAGCATCACTCCACAAGTGTGGGGCTCCCTTTCCACCTCCTACAAGTGGGCAGAAGTGCCACTGGCTGTATTCTGGCCAGTGGCAGCCACCTGAAAGCTCCAAAACAGGGCATTCCAAGGGCAGGGAGAGGCTGAGCCAACCCAGGATTCATTGGATCCTGAGCTGGCCTCACTGCCCAATCACTGTGCCAGCTCCAGGCAGGCTCAGTGATGAACTTGACCCCCCTTCCACCCTGGCCTTGTGCGGCAGGGCTGCAGATGCGGCCATGGCTCCTCCACTCCATTCAGAGAGGAGAATTAGGATTGCAGCTTTAATTATGTGTTGTGTGAAGGACTTGTCCACCTTAACCTAGTTGCCAATTAATTTCCTTCGGTGATCCACTGCCCTAGCACTGTCCTTGCTCCTCCCACACTGTTTGTAAATGTGAATGCTGCCGTTCTCTGGAACATATGAGAATTGCACTTCAGTTATTATTTATAACACATTTCCTTGTCATTTTAAAGAAGCTTAAAATGTGTAAATGAAATTACACTCAAGCAAGCTCATAATGCTGCAGAAAGACTTTCTTTTCATAAGGAGGTATTGTCACAATACAAATCATTCTATGATTGCAATTCCCTTGCTTCATTGATAACAGCTTACATGCATGTTGTGATTAGTCATAAGGAGCAATAAACATAAGGAGCAAATATAATCTGATCTTTAAAAAAAATCCTATTAAAGTCAAATCAGACCTAATTAGATAATCATAAGATAAACAGCTTGGGTGTTATTTTGGCTTGTTCTGAACACTTAAAAGAAGAATCTGACTAATGGAGCACAACGATTATGAATAATGTAGTCATAAGTGGGCAAAATATCACTGCTTACAAGTGCTCGAAAAGAAAAAAAATCCTGGAACGGTGCTTTACAATACATAATAAGAGGATGCAACGATTGTACAACTCTGACCTACTGACTTTTCAGATTGAACTGACTTTGGGTTGCATCTTGTTATTTTTTTCCCACATGCTGGCTGTACATGTTGCTTTTCTGCTTGCCTTTCCACAGCAGTTGGTATGAAGGTGGTATGGAAACAAGAGCGCAAACAATAATGAGGCCTCCATTATTTGGGAGCATGATTCTGTTATTCCATCTTGAGATTCATTAATCAGTCATATTCTATTAAAATCCATGTATTTCTATCAGTGCTTCTAGTCAAGGAATTCAACTGCTATATGAAATTCCTTGTTTGTAATGCTGGAGCTTTTTGAAGATGTGAGGATCATTCCAATGTCTGCGTTCATGGAAAGACTGTAATTGTCAATTGGTAGATCATGGGCATGGCATCTTCCATGATCAGAGTGAATGCTGGATCATAGTAATGGGATGAAGGCCAAGATCATCATGCTTCTACAAACAGAGGTGCAGGGATGACACCCACAATTGCAAAACCTTCACCCAATAGTCCTGCATAGATATTCTGAACATTGGTAGAGTCAACACATGAAGGAAAGATTGGGATCCTTCCCCTGGATCCACCCCAACCTCCAAGAATTGATTGGCTCTGTATCCAGAGCAGAGCTTGGAAAAGTTACTTTTTTGAACTACAACTCCCATCAGCCCCAGATAGCATGGCCACTGGATTGGGCTGGTGGGAGTTGTAGTTCAAAAAAGTAACTTTTCCAAGCTCTGCCAGAGAGCCTATCAACATATAAACTAGGCTATAAAGGCTTTGAACACTAAGAGCTCACCAAGTTGTGGCAATCTTTTTCATGCACTGATTCTACCCATATTTAGAAAGTTTGAGTAGGAATGTAACATATGAATCAGCAGACAGAATCCAAGGGAGTACACACTTGTTCTGCGAATGCCTAGCACCAAAAAGCAGGACACTAATCATTCATGGTAAATGGTAGTCTTAAAATATGCTCAGCTAGACTCTTCAGAATCCTTGAATCATTTTCATCAACCTTTGTGCACTGATTGACCATAACATCTGAGATGGAGACCACAATCTAATCTTCTCAGCATATTTCCTTTGCCTGACTTGGGGAGCATGTCATTCAGACATTTGCCTAACCAAAGCATGATATATTGACTGGTTTCTCTCCCTCAACGTCTCCTCAGAGAAGTTGCAGTTTCATAACAAGAACAAGGTATGCATTGAGATGCTGCAAGTTTTTTGTTCATTTATTCTCCAAGGGATTTAAACTTCTGAAGCTTTCCCCTACATCATTCTCAGCAGATACTTTCCTAATTCCCTTTAGGCAAACATTCCTCTGCTGGGGAACTGTCACACTGGTTACTCCTGCAATAACTGATGGATTCCACGAATGAGTCCAAACTTCTTTTCATACTGTATCACTAAACTGGGAGTATTTGTCTTAATCCAAATGCAATAAACATAATCAATTTGCTGCTTACAAACTTCATTTTTAGAGCTGCCACTATCGTCAAGTGGGAGCAGACCTCCCACAGAGTCAGCTGTAAAGTTGCCAAGGAACCAGAAATAATAACTTTTCATTTGGATGTCCCTGTGTAAGCATGAGCTATAGTCAGAAAATGCCAGTAACATCACTACTGCTACAGTTAACTCCTTCTGTATGCTGGTTCTTACAGTAAAAACATCGAAGTGTCATTACATCGGCACAACAACAGCAATCCTTCCAGAGTAGCTAATATGAAATATCAGAAACATAGAAGTTACTGCTTTTTACTGCTGAACAGAACCGTAACCAGCGAAAGAGAAAGGAGGTAAATACTCCCATGTTTAAATTGTTGGAAAATATTTTTTAATGGTGATTTCTAATATCAGCAGTGGTGGAGAACGCAGGTATAACACTCTCAAGCATCCATGTTGATGTAAATAAATAAATACACTTAAAATTCATACATGTTTTAGGAGAGGTCAAGGTTACATAGTTCTAACAAGTGTATAGCCTTCTCCAACATTAATCTTTAAAACTATTTTATATACAGTCCGTATGTCTATATAAAACTATGGCACATGAGCTGCTTATTATAATAATTAACTATGATCTCACAGAATAAACTAGACTACTGTAAAGAATTTAAGGAACTGGCCTGTATCTTAGCCTTGGTGGAATTGGTATCAATGGCTGCAATCCTGCACAGCCACTTGAACTCACCAAAGATATTAAGCAAGCATCAGAAGAGTTTCCTCCAGTTGATGATTATATGCAGAGAACAGGGATTTGGGGTGGAGGCGGGTGCTTGGGTGTGTATATAGCAGAGCTTGGAAAAGTTACTTTTTTGAACTACAACTCCCATCAGCCAAATCCAGTGGCCATGCTGGCTGGGGCTGATGGGAGTTGTAGTTCAAAAAAGTAACTTTTCCAAGCTCTGGTATATAGTAGTCAGCTTTATCAACGTGTAGCAGATCTGCTCACACAACAATACATGGAGTATTTGAATCTAGGTTTTTGCAAATGGTGCAGTGTTCACAGAGTTTAGCAACTGCTTTTATTTGTTTTTGCAAAATCTTCCCATTACTATGCCATACCCATTTAGTTGGGACAGAGCCAACTTGGAGTCATACTCGCATTATCCAAATGGTTCCTCATATTTCTCATGAACCTTCCAAGAAGGTACCCCTCCCAAACCTCAATGATTCAGTTTTCAAATTCAGTTCACCGCAAGGTCACATTCAACAGTCAAACAGGTGGCTTTGTTTATGTGGATACATTTAAGCTTTACATAGAATTGTCATGGAACTGCCTTCTGCATTTCACAGCCATTTGGTCACACTGCTTACATCACTCCACAATGCACATTTATGAGACTCCCCCCCCCGGTAAGTGGCGATATACTCTTATGGCTAGTCTCCTGGGGGCTGCACACCAACAGTGGCTGGTGCCCATTGGGGCTGGTACAGCGAAAGGCAGGGAAGCTGAAATGAGGTGGAGCCAGAGCCAATGACAGGCAGAAGCAGCTAATTCTAGTTTTGACCCCATCCTTCTCCCTGCTGAGTTCTGTAAGGAAACACTGAAACTAAGGAAGAGCCTGGCAGGCAGTGCCACTCCCTGAACTGTGTGTAAGTCAGAAGGAAGGTCAGGTGAGGGCTGGTTAAGGGCAGACTGTGGTCAGTGGGGCAGTCCCCCATTTGCCCTAATGGGTCAGCATCCACAGGCTGCATAGCCGTGGGAGGGTGGCCAATGCAAAAAGGAGGCAGGGGCCACACTCACACACATTCATCACTTCTCACACATAACTCTCACTCTCACTCTCTCTCTTTCTCTCTCTCTCTCTCTCACACACACATACACCTTGAAAAAAGTATTGGAGCTTTCGTCAAGCATAATTTTTGGAGGGGAGATTATCTTCATGGCAATTACAACCCAGGAGAAGGAGAAAGTTAATCCTCTTTTCCCAACTGCATCCCCGCACTCCCAAAAATTACATCCCCACACAGCAAATTGTCTACAGCTGTACTACCCTGAACACACCCGATCTTGTCTGATCTCGGAAGCTAAGCTTTTGACTGGACATCAGGAAAAACTTCCTAACTGTTAGAGCCATATGACAATGGAACCAATTACCTAGAGAGGTAGTGGGCTCTCCGACACTGGAGGCATTCAAGAGACAGCTGGACAGCCATCTGTCTGGAATGCTTTGATTTGGATTCCTGCATTGAGCAGGGGGTTGGAATCGATGGCCTTGTAGGCCCCTTCCAACTCTACTATTCTATGATTCTAAGCAGGGTCAGGCCTGGTTCGTACTTGGATGGCATACCGCCTGGGAATACCGGGTGCTGTAGGCTTAGAGGAAGGCAATGGTAAACCACCTCTGAATACCTCTTACTATGAAAACCCTATGAATACATCCAAAGGATTCATTTGGTTGCCATAAGTCGTAATCGGCTTGAAGGCATATAACAACAACACAGCCAAATTGGTTTGGAAACCTGCTCCCCATTAGTTCCAATGTGAGCCCATTTGTTCTAATTGTCATGTGAGAAACATTTTGGAGGGATTGAAGCATATGTGGATGGTTAACGTTTCCCTCTCCAGCTGCTCCCACTCAAAAAAAATGTCCCCATGAAGCAACTGGGCTTTAAAAAAAATTTTTCCATTGGCATCCATGGATTTCTTTTAAAAAACCCACATGCTGTGGAAGTGGAGGCAAGGAGGTTCCCAGCCTCTGATCTATAGCTATGTGTTTCTATAGTTATGAATGTTGTGCATCTGATAAAATGGCCTCTTGTCCACAAAGGTGGTTTCTACATGAAGCTGCTGGAAAAAAGTTGTCCAGATGTTTGAGCTGAAGTCATGAACGACACTCAGCTCTACCTGTCTTTTCCATCTATTCAACCCAGAGAAGCTATCAAAATCTGTACTGGTGCCTAGAGGCACTACTGGGATGGATCAGCTGCAACTTTATCCAGAGGTACTGTGTGTGGGGAAACCTACTACTCAAGATGAAAGTTTGCAAGTCTTAGATATGGTTGCACTCTCCCACAAAACGGCTTGTGGCTCCATGTCAGCTGAAGCACCTTGGACAACTCCTTGGAATTTCAGACTAAACCCTGAAGTGGATTCCACTGCCCCACTGACATGGAGTCACCAGCCGCCACTGCCTCTAAAACAATGTTTGCAGCTTGGGAGTGCTTCTGGAGTCATCCTTCTTAGTGACACCAGCTTAACAGCTGCCACATGTTTCTCCAAAAATCAGCCAAAACAGACATTGCTCATGGATTAAAAATAGTTGCTTTGCATCCCAAAGAAAGTCTTTGGATTAAAAACACTGACCACAGGTGTTCAGCATTAAAAAGAAAATAAATGTAAAATTAAAATCCTTTATTCAGAAAAAATGTATTAATATTTTCAAATGTTGATTTTTATTTTTTCTTACAGAAAAATGAAGCAAATCTCTAACTACAGGGAATAAGCTCCAAAATCTTGGTACTATTTAAGTCAAAATAATTTTAGTATCACTTCCAAAATGTAATAAAAAGAACAACAGATGTTTTCCTAACAAGCTTGCCCAAAGATATACAAAGTCCAAAACAGAAGCAATTTATTTATATCCATAGGAGAGACTATTCAGTCCTATATTATAACAAAGATATATACTTAACTATCACAGAAGAGAGTAGCTGTTTGACTTTAATAAATTTACCTAAGATCTAAACCACAATGGATAAAATGAAGACAAAACAAGTCAACGTTATGCAATCCACATCTGCAATATTTCTATCTAGTTACTGACTGCTTTCCGAGTTCTTTTCCTGCTTGGCTAAAGATATAGCAGGTCATAAAATACAGTGCTAAGTC
This sequence comes from Rhineura floridana, assembly GCF_030035675.1. Taxonomy (NCBI): domain Eukaryota; kingdom Metazoa; phylum Chordata; class Lepidosauria; order Squamata; family Rhineuridae; genus Rhineura; species Rhineura floridana. The sequence goes on along the minus strand of NC_084481.1, from coordinate 183,472,180 downwards.
CATAGATCTGAGAGAGAACACAAGCTGTTTTTGGAGTTTTGGCAGAGATACCATCCGCTCTTCCCAATCTAAAACAGACACAAAAGATAATAAGGGACAAAGGAGGGATATAAACAAAAATGAACATAGGAAAATATTGTTTATAATCACTTTTTATAATTGGCTTCACCTAATGTGATCAAATTGGACATAAGAGCAATATGTCAATGGATGAAATATTCAGAAGTTCTTTAAAAGAAGTAGGATTGTTAGGTCTCTGGTTTTCGCCAGGAGACTCTGGTTTTTGGGGGTCTCTCCAGGTCTCTGTGTGAGTCACCTTAATCTCCGGGCTCTTAGCTTTCATTTATTAAATCATCAAGTTTCTAGGTGGTCTGGTTCAAAACGTACAAACCAAAATGTCACCTGCCCCCCACACCTTCTGTTAGTATTGGCTGCTCTAACTCCTGCTTTTTCAGGTTTTTAGTCAATAAGTTAAGTCAGGGTTGTGATTGACAAGATTTGTTGACCCCCAGCAATAGCTAAACCCCATTCGAAGTTCTGAGAACAGTTTCCTTTTCCTGCTTGTATCATATCAGGAATTCAGTAAATATATATAGTAAATATAAAGCTTTCAGCAGCATAAAGGGTACTTTCTCTGTACAGGATTGGGACTTGCTTCTGAGTAAACATGCATAGGATTGCACTACAACAGAAGATCACAGCAGCATCTTCGTAGGCATAAAAGTGTACATGCAGGGGGGGGTTTAATTACTTGCAAAAATGGCATATTATAATCTTTCAAATAATTGTTGAACAGAAGTTTTTAAAAGTGTACATGCTGCCGTGTTATACTTTTCTAACTATGGAGTCAAACAAGTTTAAATTTCACTGGAATGTTGAAGAGGGCAGTTTGTTTGTCTTATTCATAACCTGTTTTGAAAACCCTCCCAATATGAAGCGTTTGTGGGAGTGAAGCTGCAATGCTAATTGGAAGTTAACCCCATTGAATTAAGTAGAACTTACTTTTGAGTAAACGTGGTTAGGATTGTGGTGAAAATCAGTGGGACTTTTGAGTGAGCATAGAAAAGGATTGTGTTGTCAATCTTTCTCTCCCCCTCCGATCCTTTTTTTTTTAAGCAGTTAGGCAGAGCTTACTTAGGTGTCACTGCTTTTATTTGGCAGGAAACTAATACTTATTATTTAAAAAAATGTTCTGTGATTGCCAACTGGTTTTGACAATAAACTATTATATGGGGTGTATGTATTTTTACATCTCCAGTGTGTGTGTATATGGAATATTTCCAACAACCCTGTGCGGTAGGGTTAGAAACCAAAGCAGCTCACAACAAGAAATAAAGCCATTTAAAATCCAATAACCATAAAACAAGTACTGCATCCAGTACAAAGCCCTATGAGGAGAGACTGAGAGCCTGGAGAAAAGAAGACTGAGGGGAGATATGATAGCACTCTTCAAGTACATGAAAGGTTGTCACACACAGGAGGTCCAGGATCTCTTCCTGATCCTCTCAGAGTGCAGGACATGGAATAATGGGCTCAAGTTGCAGGAAGCCAGATTTCGACTGGACATCAGGAAATCACTCACAACAGGACATCAGGAAAAACTTCCTAACTGTTACAGCCATACTACAATGGAACCAATTACCTAGAGAGGTAGTGGGCTGTCTGACACTGGAGGCATTCCAGAGGCAGTTGGACAGCCATCTGTCGGGAATGCTTTAATTTGGATTCCTGCATTGAGCAGGGAGTTGGACTTGATGTCCTTATAGGCGCCTTCCAACTCTACTATTCTATGTGTGTTTTCTTTCTGTCAGTTATTCCAGGCAGAAGTTGCCAACCCTGCTTTGATATGGATATCATATCACCCCTGCACTTCCCTACAGGGGTGGTGGACAAATTAAGATGGTCCGCCCTGGAGACTAATGGAATCCACAAGATTCCTGAATACCCTGGGGGAGTTTCCAGTAGATAGAGCAGGTGACCTTGCTGAAGCCCTTGTCACACTGTGGAACAGCGAGGCGCATTGGGCTCTTGACACAGTTGTCCCTGAGCACCCTCTCTGGGATTGTGGAGCCCGGTTTGCACCTTGGTACACCAGTGAGCTAAGGCAAGGAAACAGGCTGGATGATGGCTAGAGCGCAAGTGGTGAAAGATGTGCTGTGAGGCTGATCGGGCATGAGTAAAACATCATAAATGTGCCTACTGTGTGACGGTGAGGTCGGCGAAGAAGGCCCACTTCTCTGCCTTCATGGCATCCTCAAGTAGCCGTGCAGTGGAGCTTTTCCGTGTTGTCAGGGGTCTTGACATCAACTCCAGGAAATGGAGTCTTAGACCCTTTGGAGGCCTACTGTGAATTGTTTGCAAGGCACTTGAGGGTAAAGTTGCTAGCCTCCGTAGCAGTCTTGATGCCCCATCCACATCTACGGTAGTCCTCAATGAGGTGTCCCTTGCAACGTCTGCTGCAACTTCTTGGGAATGGTTTCAGTTGATGCGGCCTGATAATGTAGACAAGGTGCTTGTGATGATGCAGCCAGCAATGTGTCCTCTCGACCCTTGCCCTCTTTGGCTTATTAAAGCTTGCCGAGGGGGTTTGACCAAGTGGATCCAGGGTGAGGTCAACGCATCATTGTGGGAGGGAGTGGTTCTAGCCACCTTGAAAGAGGCAGTGATCCGACCACTCCTGAAAAAGCCCACCCTGGACCCATTGGTTTGTGACAACTACCGACTGGTTGCAAATATCCCCTTTTTAGGGAAGGTGATTGAGCGGGTTGTGACGCAGCAGTTGCAAGTACTCTTGGATGAAATAGATTATCTTGACCCATCCCAGTCTGGGTTCAGGCCTGGTTTTGGGACTGAATTGGCCTTGGTCGCCCTGATGGATGACCTTTATTGGGAGAAGGATTTGGAGAATGCGACCCTGTTACTCTTACTTGATCTCTCCGCAGCTTTTGATACAATTGACCATGGTATCCTTCTGGGCCGACTTGGTGAGATCGGTATTGGAGGCACTGTTTTACAGTGGTTCCAATCCTATTTCCAAGGTCATTCTCATAGAATAGCATTGGGTGACTGTCTTTCAGCCCCCTGGTAGTTGTGCTGTGGGATGCCGCAGGGTACCATCTTGTCCCCCATGCTGTTAAACATCTATATAAAGCCCTTGGGATATTTGGAGCAGGATGTCAGCAGTATGCTGGCGATACCCAGCTCTTTTTCTCCATAACATATGAATTGGGAGAGGCCATGCAAGCCCTGGACTGCTGCCTGGATTCAGTGGTGGGCTGGATGAGGGCCAATAAACTGAATCCTAGCAAAACAGAGGTTCTGTGGGTTGGGCTGGTGGTTCCCAAGTTCAGATAATTGGTCAGTTGCCTGCTTTGGATGGGGTTGTACTCCCTCTGAAAGAGCAGGTCCGTAGTCTGGGGATGTTCCTGGATCCATCTTTGTCGCTAGAGGCTCAGGTGACCTCAGTTGCTAGGAGTGCCTTTTATCAGCTTCAGCTGGTAACGCGCTGTATGTGGGGCTGCCCTTGACGTTGGTCTGGAAGCTGCAGCTGGTGCAAAATGCAGCAGCAAGACTGCTCACTGGGGCAGGGTATCACCAACATGTCAACCCGCAGCTGAAAGAATTGCACTGGCTGCCCATTTGCTACCGGGCCAAGTTCAAGTCTCTAGTTTTGGTATACAAAGCCCTATCCAGCTGTCTTATCCATTATCATTATCATCATCATCATCATCATCATCATCATCATCATTATTATTATTATTATTATTATTATTATTATTATTATTATTATTATTACTTTTGTATACCACCCCATAGCCAAAGCTCTCTGGGCAGTTTACAAAAATTAAAAACATTAAAAACAAATACACAAATAAAACACTTAAAAAAAAAGCAATTTAAAAACACATGCTAAAATGCCTGGGAGAAGAAGAAAGTCTTGACCTGGCGCCGAAAAGATAACAGTGTTGGCGCCAGGTGCACCTCGTCACAAAGATCATTCCATAATTTGGGGGCCACCACTGAGAAAGCCCTCTCCCTTGTTGCCATCCTCTGAGCTTCCCTCGGAGTAGGCACCCGGAGGAGGGCCTTAGATGTTGAGCGTAGTGTACCGGTGGGTTCGTGTTGGGAGAGGCGTTCCATCAGGTATTGTGGTCCCAAGCCGTGTACAGCTTTATAGGTTAAAACCAGCACTTTGAATCGAGCATGGAAACTGTTGGTCAGTGACGCAGGCTGTGAGACTCACGGACAAGGTTTTTAGCAGAGAGAGAGAAACCTGAAGCAGAAGGGTTAAGCTGTGAGAACAGAGTGCCAGACAATCAAGGTCAGTGGCTGGCTGGGAGTGTGATAAGGTGGGAAACTTGCAGGAACTCAGTGTGGGGGAAGAAATGTCAATGGAGAGAGCTGTGTCTAATGTCTTTGCCTAGTAAAGACTCTTACAAGAAACTTGCCTGGCCTGTCTTATTCCTGTTCTATACGGCACTTGAATTCAAACCACGTTTGACCTATTCACGCACTCGCCAACAGGGGTTATGGGCCCAGCTTATCAGGCGTGGTAGCGGGTTCAAGAGCCGGTGAAGTGGCGTAGTTGCAGAGAGAAACAAAGCGCAAGTGAGAGGCAAGTAAGAGTGGGCAACATGGCTGTAAATCTGTCTTCCGGGATGCCGATGGAGAGGCTGAATGCTGTAAACTACTCCAGCTGGAAGTGGAGGATGAGAGCAGTTCTGATTAAAGAGGATTTGAATGATGTCGTAGAAAACCCCCCTCCGGCAGCTCCTTCAGCAGCGTGGCTGAAGAAAGACGAGAAAGCGAAGGCTTTTATTACTCTGGGGCTATCAGATTCACAACTGTTGCTGGTGAGTAACGAGCCGACGGCTAATCAGATGTGGGAAAAGCTAAGAGCCGCTCATGTTCAGCAAACTGCGGGGAGCAGGCTGTGTTTAGCACGGAAACTTTATCAGATGCGTTTTACAAATGAAGTGACTATGGAAGAGCATTTGGCTGAATTTCGTAGATTAAATGCTGAGCTGCAAGATCGAGGCGTGCATCATAATGACCTGCAGATGGTTTATCTCCTGTTATCTTCATTGGATCAAAAATGGGACGTGCTGGTATCTAGTCTTGAAACCCAACCTGATGGGAATCTGAATTTGGACTTTGTGGAACAGAAACTTCAACAAGAGTGGAATAGGAGACAAGAGAACAAGAAAACAGAATTAAAAGGGACTGTGACTGTGACTGTGGCTGAACAACAAAATCAAAGAAGCAGGGAAGAGACTAAAATATGTTATTTTTGTGGATCACGTGGGCATATACAGAGACATTGTTTAAAGAAGAGGAATAACAGAAACTTTGAAAGTCAGAGAGCAAGCGTGAACTTTGTTACTAAGGACAATAAACTCATTAACTCTAAATGGCTTCTTGACAGTGGAGCGTCTAATTGCCTAATCACAGACTCTAGTTTATTTTACACTTCAAAGCCGACGCAGGAGAAGCTTTATCTGGCTGACGGATCGACTCAGGACGCGATTGCAACAGGCACGCTGAAGATGGGTAATTTGGGAATTTTAACAGATGTATTATTGATTTCTGGTTTAAAATATAACATTCTATCAGTGAGAAAATTGGCTCAAATAGGTTGCAAAGTTACATTTGAAGGGGATAGATGTTTTGTGAGAAAAGATGGTGAAATATGCATGCAAGGGAAATTACAGAATCAAATGTTTATGGTTGAGTGCAATCTTGATAAACACATGTGTGCTTGGATAGCAGTAAATAAAGATACACATGATAATTGCTTCCATGAATGGCATAGAAAACTGGCACACGCACATTTTCAAAAGATACAAAACACCCCAAAGCATAGTCAAGATTTGAAATTAACACACTGTGAGCATGTGGATGAGTGTGAGGTATGCTATAAAACAAAAATGACAGTAACTCCAGTAAATAAGAGCTGTGAAAGCACGACTACTGAACCCTATCAGCTCATACATGTGGATTTGGCTGGACCTTTTCAATGCTCAAAAGGTGGAGCAAGGTTTTATTTAGTGATTGTGGATGATTTCTCCAGATTTACACATGTGTTCTTATTGAAAAAGAAAAGTGATGCAGAAGAGAAATTAAAGGCATTCATACAGAGAACAGAAACACAACATGGGGTTGTTATCAAGAATATCAGATCAGATAGAGGTGGTGAATTTACCAGTAATTCATTTCAAACATATTTGGAAAAGAAGGGAATAATACAGAGTCTCACTGCTCCCTTCAGCCCATCCTCCAACGGAACGGCAGAGAGGAGGAACCGGTCATTGCAGGATTCATTGAGAGCAATGCTAGCAGATGCTGATATGAATAACACTTATTGGGGTGAATGTATTCTGTACACTGTTTATATTCAGAACCGCCTTATGCACAGAACAATAGGCATGTCTCCCTATGAGAAACTGACTGGAAGAAAACCCAGGGTGAAACACATAGAACGTTTTGGGGCAAAATGCTGGGTACATGTTGCAAAACAGTCAAGAGCTCAGGCAGGACGCATTTTGGGATTTCAGAATTCATATTATAGAGTTTGGTTACCTGAGAAACAACAAGTAGTGTTAAGCAGAAACATAAAGGTGATAGATAAACCTTGGAGAGACAGTCAAACAGTTATACTTGATAGTGAAAGCAAACAGGAAGCTGCAGATGTTCCTTTCGGGCAGCAAATTCCATTAAAAATTGCATTAACAGATTTAATACACGGCGGCAAACGTACTGTTAAAAGGCTGAGAAGTGAAGACATGGCAACACATGATACAGAAATGCCAAGTACTAGTGGTGCAGGTCCAAGTAAAATTGAAAGTGAGGAAGAAATGGAAATAGATAATGTCAGGAAATCAGAGAGAAAAACGAAAGGTCAACCTCCTCAGAGATTTGCATTTAATGTTACACAACAGAATAATGAGACAGATGAAATTCCAGTAGAATGGGAAAAAGAAGGACCAATAGATAAAGAAACAATGGATCTAATGTGGAAGTTTTGTGTTGAGGAATGAAATAAATGTATCATCAAATAAAAGTGAACAAACATGAATCTGTGAAACTTGTGTAAATAAAGAATAAAGAGAAACTGAACTGAACTGAACTGAAAATGTAAATGTAAACTGTAAACTGTAAAGAACACAAACCATGTACTGAAATGTATTGTAATGAAAAGTTAATGTTGTAGAAATGTAATAATTGTAACATGAAGTTTTGAAGTCTGTAAGTCTCAGGTGGGGGCTGTTGGTCAGTGACGCAGGCTGTGAGACTCACAGACAAGGTTTTTAGCAGAGAGAGAGAAACCTGAAGCAGAAGGGTTAAGCTGTGAGAACAGAGTGCCAGACAATCAAGGTCAGTGGCTGGCTGGGAGTGTGATAAGGTGGGAAACTTGCAGGAACTCAGTGTGGGGGAAGAAATGTCAATGGAGAGAGCTGTGTCTAATGTCTTTGCCTAGTAAAGACTCTTACAAGAAACTTGCCTGGCCTGTCTTATTCCTGTTCTATACGGCACTTGAATTCAAACCACGTTTGACCTATTCACGCACTCGCCAACAGAAACATATAGGCAGCCAATGCAAGTGGGCCAGAATCGGTTTTATATGATTGGACCGTCTGGTCCCTGTTACCAATCTGGCCGCTGCTTTTTGCACAAGCTGCAGTTTCCGAACCTTCTTCAAAGGCAGCCACACGTAGAGCACATTGCAGTAATCTAACTTGGAGGTTACCAGAGCATGGACAATTGAAGCCAGGTTATCCCTGTCCAGATAGGGACGTAGCTGGGCCACCAACCGAAGTATACCCAGTTGATCACTGCCATCTGCAAGTTAGGGCCTCCTGCAGATACCATCTTATCAGGAGGTACGTTCTGCACAAAATAGCAAATGGACCTTTAGTGTGGCGACACCTACTCTATGGAATTCCCTCCCCTTAAATATTAGACAGGCGTCATCTCTGTTATATTTTTGGCGCCTATTGAAGACCTTCCTCTTTCAAAGAGCCTTTTAAGTTGAGACCTATCCCAGTCTGCATCTGTGTTGAAATTGCTTTTTAATATATTCTTAAACCTTGTTTTTTTAAAATGTTTTTAATCTTAGACTATATTTTGAATGGTTTTTTAAAGAAATGTTTTTAAAGATGTTTTGTTTTAATGCGTTTTAAAGTTTGTTTTTATGATGTTTTAAAGTTTTTAATGCTTTTGTTTGCCACCCTGGGCTCCTGCTGGGAGGAAGGGCGGGATAAAATCAAATAATAAATAAATATCATTGCAGAGGATCCCTAGTCAAGCCTTACCAACAACACAATCCTAACAATATCTACTCAGAAGTAAGTCCTGTTGAGTTCTGTGTGGCTTAGTCCCTTAGTAAATGTGTTTATAATTGCAGCCTTCAGGGGCATCCATCTTTACTCCTGAGTGTTCCCATCTAACAGCTCCACAACAGTAGGCTCCCTACTTCCTACAATGGCCTTCTGATGACTGGCTTGGCCTGAGGGCACTTAAACAGGTGAGAAGGAATGATCCCGCCACTTCAGCTGGATCTGGGAGCACCTTCATTTAGCTAAGATTTCTATTTTAATTTCCATTCAGTGAATTTGTTTGTTTGAGTGGTATGCTCCAAGCAACTGTAGTTGATTTTTAATGTATCATGTTTAATGACGTCACTGGGGCCCGCCCCATTACATCACCTGCCTGAAAATGAAACCCGCTGAAAAATGGAACTCATTCAATAGAATGGCGCCTGGCGCCTGAAAAACGCCGTAAAATTGCCGTATGAGTGGGGCCTTACTCTAACTGAAAGCCGCTGTATTAGCGGAACGCCAAAAAGCGGGGCCCTACTGTACAACCAAAAGAAACTGTACCAGGGCATCCATATAATATTCTGTATTTTGATCTTTCATTTTAAGATTACATCAACCTGGGTCGAATTCAGGTCAAGAGTATTGTTGCTGTGATAACACAAAGATCGAGAAAGTCCCCTTGCTTCCAGGTATACCGGGAGAATCACTAAGAAAGTAGTTTTAAACTGCTGAATATTCAGCTGTACAAGAATATACAAAGTTTATTGAAATACCAGCAGGGGGAAAAACATCACTATCAAATAAGCAGGTATACCTACAATGCAACAAACAGCACTCAGAGTTCAAATCCAAACTGTCCCCTATTAAGAGAGTGGTGGAATTTTGTCCAAAATGGAGGGCCAAACTAGATGTGACACATGAAATCTGTGATCAGATCACCCACTTTTTTACTTAGAAACACAGGAAGCGGCCTTATACCAGGTCAGTATTTGTCCATCTCACCTACTGTTGGCTACTCTGACTGGCAGTGGCCCTCTCCTGGGTCTCCAGCAGATCGTTCACATCACCTGTTACCTGAATGGGAGATGCCAGAGACCAAACCTAAGACCATCTGTATGCAAAGCTTGCACTCTTGTCACTGAGTTACAGTTCCTTGAAAAGCGGCTATTGCAGTTGGGAATTGGATCTGTGGCACTGGGAAAGGTGGCAAGAGATTAAGCCTTCTTCTGTGCCACAACATTAGCACAAGCTGCCTTGGGCTGGTTCAGGGGTTGCTAACCTGGGGCCCTCAAGATGCTGCTGAACTATAACTCCCATCATCCTTGACCATTGGCCATGCTAGCAGGGGCTGATGGGAATTAGAGTCCAACAAATCTGGAGGGCTACTGGTTCCCCATCTCTAAGCTAGTTCTTCACACTTGTGTCTGCTTCTTTGAGACCACTGAATCATTTTACTCTGCAGCTGACTAGAATCCTTTGGCAAATTGGTTCCTCCAAATGCATATCCTAACTTCAGGTGCATAAATATCTAAAGCCAGCACCAACTTGACTATTGAGTGTAATATACATTAGAATTAAAAACTATACTAAATCTAGCATAAAATTACACCTATGTAGTCAAGCAGCTATAAAACAAAAATATAGGCCAGAGTAGTACAGGTAAGCATACAGATTAAAGCCAACATGTAATTGGCTTTAATACCATGTTGGCTTTAATATGCATGGACATGGGCTGGAGCATAGGTGGTGTAAGTCCCAGTGTGAATCTGACCAAAAAGAGGTACGAGTACATAGCTGTTCCTACCACATGGCAGCGTTGGCAAAGAAGAGAGGATCTCTCTCAGCCTCTGTTGCATTCTCAGTGACTTGCCCAGCAGAGTTGTTTAGAGTAGCAAACAGACCAGTGTAACATCAACAACTGACCACTCAATAGCCTGTTGTGAGAGATTTGCAAATCACTTTGAGGGGGAAATTACTTGGATTCATACTGAACTTGTACCAGAAGGCTTGTTGAAGGTCCCTAGAGCACCATCGAATCAGAGCTTGTGGGAACAATTTCTCTTGTTGCAGCCCAAGGTTATGGACAGGATGCCTGTGGCAGTGAGGCCAACTGCATGCCCTCTTCATCCCTGCCCATCATGGTTGGCAAAATCTAGTAGAAGGGGATTGACTAAATGGGTCCAAGGAGTGGTCAGTGCCTCACTGTGGGAGGGAGTTATGCCCATTGCCTTGAAAGAGGCAAAAGTACAACCCTTCTTGAAGAGATTTTCCCTGGATGCAGAGGTTTTGGGAAAGTACTGTCCAGTCTCTAACATACCCTTCCTGGGCAAGGAGATTGAGAGGGTGATAGCTGTTGGTTCTCCTTGATCTCTCAGTGGCTTTTGACACCACTGTCCATGGTGTCCTTCTGGAGTGACAGAAGGAGGTGAGAGTTGAAGGTATTGTATTGCAGTGGTTCTGCTCCTACCTGCATTGCCACTATCAGAAAGTAATACTGGGAGACTGATGCTTGACTATATGGCATTTGGGCTGTGGGGTCCCACAGGGTTCATTCTGTCTCCTATGCTGCTCAACATCTATATGAATCCTTGGGGATCTGTCATCTGTGGATTTGGAGCATGGTATCATCAGTATGCTGATGACATGCAGCTCTGAATCTGAATCATGAAAGTATTGGACAGATGTCTGGAGACAGTGATAGGCTAGATGGGGGCTACCAAACCGAGGCTGAATCCTGATAAGACAGAATTGCTGTGGGTGGGTGGTTCCTGTGTCTGGGAATTAGGTGTACGACCAGTTCTGGGGTTGTACTCCCCCTGAGGGAACAGGTTCATAATGTGGGGGTACTCCTGGATTCCAACTTGTCACTAGAGGTCCAAGTGGCGTCTGTGGCTAGGAGTGCTTATACCCAGCTGAGGCTGATTTGCCAGCCATGGCCGCTCCTGGACTGGGATAGCCTGACCCCAGTTGTTCATGCTCTGGTGACTTCCTGCCTGGATCATAATGATGATGATTTAAATTTATTACCATCCTTCACACAGAGGTCCCAGGGCAGGTTACAACAGTTTTTAAATACATCATTTAAAACAATTAAGACAACCTAAAATGACATCACCTAAAAGGGGGGGCATACATTGCAGGAGTCAAAGGCTAAGGTAAAGAGGTGTGTCTTCAGCATTCACCAAAAACTGTACAGTGAAGTTGACAGATGCACCTGTCAACTTCACTGTGGTAAGCAAGTTCCACAGCTTAGTGACTGCCACAGAGACTGCCCTCTCCTGGGTCACCACCACCCTGAGCTTCTGAGGGTTTGGGAACTACCAAAAGGGCCCCCTCTGCTGATCTCCCCTGAGAGGGTCTGTAGGGAAAAAGCCAATCTTTCAGCTACTTGGGACCTAATGTCAGGCCCAGAGTCAGAGAAATGAGATGGAGGTGAGGTTTGGTCTAATTCTCGTTTTATTAGTGTGATGGTTACATCCAAAGTGGTGCACTTCATAAACCTGTCTACTCTGACTCACTACTTTCCCTAAGCAGCCTACCTAAACAGTCTCTGCAGCGTGTGGGGAGAATTGACTCAGCACTAGAGCCTGGGTGGGCACCTGCTTAAGTAGGGAAGGTCTTTGCACGTAAACGATAGCTCCTCTAGAGTTTCACCCTCTGAAAGTCTTCTCACGCCTTTTTGCGCAAGGTGAAGGGGGTGAGCCTCCGACTGCCCATCTGACAGCGGGGCTTCACTAGGTGATGGCGTGATCTCAGGGAGTGGGAAGCTGGTTGGAGGGGAAACATTTGAAGTGTCGGATGGGATTCCTGTGCAGGTGGAGTTGGCACATGCGAAAGGTTGCTTTCCAATGGTTCAGGTGGGGAGCTCGCAGGTGGGGCGGGACCTACCTCGATGGAGGTGCTGGCCAAGGAAGTCTGCAGGCTGGCAGAGTCCCCCCCTCCTTCAACCCCCAGGGACCTCATCCTCATCTGACTCCTCTCCCTGATCTAACTTCCCTTGTACCTGGGGCGCAACATCATCCCCCCCCTCCATGCTCCAGCTCCCTCCACCACCACCCCGGGCTTGGGCTTGTCCAGGTAGGTGTCGTGGAACTCTTTCACCATATCCGGTGCGTGGATGTCGTCAGCTGACTCCCACGAACACTTCGTCTGATTGTACCCCTTCCAGTGGATCAAGTATTGAAGTCACCCTCAGCACTTTTGTGAGTCCAAAACCTGTTCCACTTCATATTCCTCTTGTCCATTCACAGCTATGGGGAGCGGAGGCACCTTCGGTATCCTGTGGGGATCACACTGGCCTCCATGGTTTCAGTCATGGGAGCATCAGTGAAGGGTGGTGGTGGCTGAGTCAAGCTGTCAGTCCCAGAGTCGGAGAAATGAGATGGAGGCGAGGTTTGGTCTAATTCTCGTTTTATTAGTGTGATGGTTACATCCAAAGTGGTGCACTTCATAAACCTGTCTACTCTGACTCACTGCTTTCCCTAAGTAGCCTACCTAAACAGTCTCTGCAGCATGTGGGGAGAGTTGACTCAGCACTAGAGCCCGGGTGGGCACTTGCTTAAGTAGGGAAGGTCTTTGCATGTAAACGACGGCTCCTCTGGAGTTCCACCCTCTGAAAATTTCTCTTCTTGTGCCTTCTCGCATGGGGGGGCGAGCCTCCGACAGCCCATCCGACAGCTGCGCTTTGCTAGGTGACGGTGCAACCTCAGGGAGTGGGAAGCTGGTTGGTGGGGAAGCATTTGAAGTGCCAGGCGGAGATTCCTGTGCGGGTGCGGTCGGCGCACACGAAGGGTTGCTTCCCAACAGTTCAGGTGGGGAGCTCGCAGGTGGGGCAGGACCTACCTCGATGGGGGTGCCGGCTGAGTAAGTCTGCGGGCCGGCAGAGTTCCCCCTCCTTCAACGCCCCCAGGGATCTCGCCCTCATCTGACTCCTCTCCCTGATCTAACTCCCATTGCACCTGAGGCACAACACCTAAGTTGTTTAGAGCTTTAAACACTAGTGTCAGCACCTTCAATTGAGCCTGGAATTGAACTGGCAACCAGTTTTGGAACGGGGTTATATGAGTGCTAAAGGGAACCCCAGCCATTATTCTGGCCACTGCATTTTGGACCAGCTGAAGTTTCTGAATCATCTTCAAGGACAGTGGAGTGTGCAGTGGACTGCAATAATCCAATCTGGAAGTTACCAGAGCATGGAGCACTGTGCCCAAGTAATCTCTGTCCAAAAAGGGCCAAACTTGGTGAACCAGCTGGAGAACAGCACTCCTAGCAACCAAGGCCACCAGAACCTCCAATGGCAATGTTAGATCCAGGAGTACCCCCAAGGTGTGGACCTGTTCCTTCCAGGGGAGTGAAACACAGCTGAGAACAGCTGTCTCCCCACCTCCCCCACATAAACATTCTGGAGGTTAACACCTCATGTCTTTTCAGGATTCAGCCTCAGGATTTGGCCCACATCCAGTCCATCACTGCCTCCAAGCATTGGTCCAATACTTCAGCCACCTTTTCTGATTCTGATAGAACAGGGAGATAGAGCTGGGTGTCATCTGGGCTCCTACTGAAAGGAAAGACTGGATATAAATCTAATTAAATAAATAAATAAAAACTATATAGAGATGGCACCTCACTCCACATCTCCTGATGACAGCTCCCAGTGGCTTCATATAGATGTTAAACAGCATGGGGAACAAGATGGAACCCTGCAGAACACCATAGGACAGCTCCCAAGGTGCCGAACAATAACTTCTCATAACTACTTTTTGGGAGTGTCTCTGGAGATATGAGCAGAACCACTAAAACACAGTGCCCCCAACCCCCACCTCCCTGAGAACTCCAGAAAGATACTGTAGTCAACAGTATAATAAACAGAGAGATCAAACAGAATGAGCAGGGACATAATCCTGCTAGCTATCTCCCACTAATCAGGGCGACCAAGGCAGTTTCAGTGCCATGGCCAGGCCCAAAGCCAGATTTGAATGGATCCATTGGCCTTGCTCTAAATGTGGCATCAAATTCTGTCCGAATCGGAGTAATTTTGTTCCTAAAGTGCTTTACAAAGTTGTTACAGCAGGCCTCTGCGGGTGTCAGAGCAATACTGTCGTGGCCAGATAAAAACAGCCCTTTCACTGCTCAGACAAGCTCTGCCTACTATAATGTGTTATATGTGGGGCTGCCAATTAAGCTGGTCTGGAGGCCGCAGCTAGTGCAGAATACAGCTGCTAGGCTGGTAAGTGGGGCATCCCCATAATACCATGTGGCAGCAGTCCTCACAGTGCTGCACTAGCTGCCAGTGAGCTACCAGGCCCAATGCAAGGTGACAAAACTAACATATATATCTTTATTTATTTATTATTTAATTTGTATCCTGCCCTTCCTCCCAGCAGGAGCCCAGGGCGGCAAACAAAGCGCTAAAAACACTTTAAAACATCATAAAAACAGATCTTAAAATACATTTTTAAAAAACAGCGTTAAAAACAGTTTTTAAAAAAACGACTTTAAAAAAGGGTTAAACACATTATTAAAAAACATTAGGCAATTCTAACACAGACGCAGACTGGGATAAGGTCTCAACCTAAAAGGCTTGTTGAAAGAGGAAAGTCTTCAAAAGGCGCCAAAAAGATAGCAGAGATGGCGCCTGCCTAATATTCAAAGGGAGGGAATTCCACAGGGTAGGTGCTGCCACACTAAAGGTTCGTTTCCTATATTGTACAGAACGAACCTCCTCATAAGATGGTATCTGCAGGAGGCCCTCACCTGCAGAGGGCAGTGATTGACTGGGTAAGACAGACTTTCGGGTATCCTGGTCCTGAGCTGTATAGGGCTTTGTACACCAAAACTAGAACCTTGAACTTGGCCCGGTAGCAAATGGGCAGCCAGTGCAATTCTTTCAGCAGTGGGGTGACATGTTGGTGATACCCTGCCCCAGTGAGCAGTCTCGCCACCACATTTTGCACCAGCTGCAGCTTCCGGGCCAACATAGAGCCCCACACAGAGCGCATTACAGTAATCTAGCCTGGAGATTACCAACGCGTGGACAACAGTGGTCAGGCTATCCTGGTCCAGAAATGGCCACAGCTGTCTCATCAGCCGAACCTGGTAAAAGGCACTCCTAGCCACTGAGCTCACCTGAGCCTCTAGCGACAAAGATGGATCCAAGACCACCCCCAGGCTACAGACCTGCTCTTTCAGAGGGAGTATGACCCCATCCAAAGCAGGCAACTGACCAATTATCTGAACTTGGGAACCACCAACCCACAGAGCCTCTGTTTTACTAGGATTCAGACTCAGTTTATTGGCCCTCATCCAGCCTCCCACTGAGTCAAGGCAGCGGTCCAGGACTTGCACGGCCTCTCCCAATTCAGATGCTATGGAGAAATGGGTATCATCAGCATACTGCTGACACCTCGCCCCAAAGCTCCTGATGACTGCTCCCAAGGGCTTCATATAGATGTTAAACAGCATGGGGGACAAGATGGTACCCTGCGGCACCCCACAGCACAGCTGCCAGGGGGCTGAAAGACAGTCACCCAGTGCTATTCTCTGAGAGCGACCCTGGAGATAGGATCGGAATCACTGTAAAACAGTGCCTCCAATACCCAGTTCACCAAGTCAGCCCAGAAGGATACCATGGTCAATGGTATCAAAAGCCACTAAGAGATCAAGTAAGAATAATAGGGTCGCACTCCCCCTGTCCTTTTCCCGATGAAGGTCATCCATCAGGGCTTCCAAGGCCGATTCAGTCCCATAACCAGGCCTGAACCCAGTCTGGAATGGGTCAAGATAATCTGTTTCATCCAAGAGTACTTGCAGTTGCTGTGCCACAACCCTCTCAATCACCTTCCCTAAAAAGGGGGTATTTGCAACCAGTCGGTAGTTGTCACAAACCAATGGGTCCAGGGTGGGCTTTTTCAGGAGTGGTCGAGTCACTGCATCTTTCAAGGCGGCTAGAACCACTCCCTCCCACAATTATGCATTGACCACACCCTAGATCCACTCGGTCAGACCCCCTTGGCAAGCTTTAATAAGCCAAGAAAGGCAAGGGTCGAGAGGACATGTTGCTGGCCGCATCACCGCAAGCACCTTGTCCACGTTATCAGGCCGCATCAACTGAAAGCGTTCCCAAGAAGTTACAGCAGACATTGCACTGGACACCTCATTGGGGACTACAGTAGATGTGGATGGGGCATCAAGACTGCTACGGAGGCTAGCAACTTTACCCTCAAAGTGCCTTGCAAACAATTCACAGTGGGCCTCCGAAGGGTCTAAGACTCCATTTCCTGGAGTTGATGTCAACAGACCCCTGACAATACGGAAAAGCTCCACTGGATGGCTACTTGAGGATGTGATGGAGGCAGAGAAGTGGGCCTTCTTCGCCACCCTCACCGCCACACAGTAGGCACATTTATGATGTTTTACTCGTGCCCGATCAGCCTCACAGCACGTCTTTTGCCACTTGCGCTCTAGCCATCGTCCAGCCTGTTTCAGTGCCCTTAGCTCACTGGTGTACCAAGGTGCGAGCTGGGCTCCACAGTGCCGGAGAGGGCACTTGGGGACAACTGTGTCAAGAGCCCGATGCACCTCGCTGTTCCACAGTGTGACAAGGGCTTCAAATGACTTGGGACTATCTAAAAGAACACCTTCCTCAGTATGAGCCATCTCAGACCCTACGATTCGCAGGCGAGTTGTTGTTGGTGCTGCCAACAAGTGCTGACCCATGATAGGGCCTCATGTTTACCCAGGCATTTGATGGCTTAAGGGGACTGTTCCTGGCAACCTGAAGATAACTGTTAAAAGAATGTCTTTAAGCTGTGTTTTAGAATATTGTTGCGAGTTTGGGGGTTGGAATGTATAATTCCTGAGTCCCCTTCCAGCCTCTGGTTTGGAATCCTGTGCCTTGGGGGAGGGGCTTGCTCTGCTGGCCAGATGAGTTTCTTTTGTAAGCTAATAGAGTGGCCAGTTTGCTAATGGGTCTTTCAGGTGCCCAGCAACTGGTGAATGGGCCAGGAAGATCCTTTTGTCATTGAAACTCTTCAGGAGAGCCTTCCCCCCCCTCCTGGTGGCTAGCAGAGGTTTGTGCTTTGAGTGTGTTTAGAGTTGTCTGAAGAAAAGCTGGGAACTGGAGGCAGGCAGAGACGCTGTCTCTCTCCACCATGGCTTTAGGATGCCTCCTTTAACACTGATGGGAAAGCTGGATAATGGACTACTGATGCCTTGAACCCCTGCATCCTAAGCTCAGATTGGAATGTGTGTAACAAAATAAACCATATTTCATAAAGACACCAGTCTCTGCTGACCTTCTTCCCAAGGAAACCAAACCCTGGGCGAGCGCAGGGACCCCTGAAATCTCACAGCTCGGAGATTGGGGAGGTGCGCAACAATATTTTCAACTGTATTTTACTATATTTTAACAGCGTTATGAATGTTTTTCATTGTAATTGAGTTTTGGAATGATTTTAATTGCTTTTAGTATGCTTTTCTTTTCCTTGTTAAATTGTTTTGTTTATCTTTGCCACTCTGAGCTCTTTGAGAAGGAAGGGAAGGATATAAATTCAATTGATAATGGCAATAATGATAATAGTAATTGTTGAGTGCCTGCCCATTAAAATAATTGTTTGATTTGAATTAAACATGCTACTGCATTAGAAAGATTAAGGGCATCCCATGCACACCTGTATTTAAAAGGTGTGATGCATGTGAAAGCATTTTCATAGAATGTACATGTGAGGGAAAATGAAGTATTCCTGTAGCTCCTTCTCTTTGAGAGTATCATATAAAGTGGACAGACAGCTTAACTGAACAATGCCTTTGTTATACATCACACAAGTTCATTTAAAAAGTCTCGCTTTTTGTCATAGTCACAAAACTCTTTCAAAGACCTTAAATTCCCTCAAACCCCAAATGTAATTTGCAAGGCAAAAATATAGTCGTTATTCAGGACTGGCAAAATGTTAACCACTTTCCCCATTATTTAACATAATTTGAAGATACACATTAGTACAGACAACAGTCTATTAAGTACTCACACCGGCCATTAAAATGCAATTTATGTCACTAAATACAACCACACATATGGCCATTGATCCATCAAAATATCTGGAAAAATGCTTTTTTTAAAAAAGAAAAGAAAACCTCAAGAACTGCAACTCCTGTATACTTAGGCTCTTATTTTGTGTGAAGAAACACTCAAGGTTAATTTGCTTCCCTATCAGTAGTTTTATTTAGAACCCCAGCTAAAAATAAAGTCTTTGCAGAAACCAACCAGAGAAATAAATACACATTTAATTGCACTAATAGCACAATTATATAACGTGTACAATTATGCCATGACTACTCTTCCTACTTTGTAGGAAAAGTTTAATTGCACAGCATGGTTGGTACTTTAAGATAACTGTTCTCACAACATCATACCCAGCTGGATTGGAGCTGTTGCCATCATTCCATTACTGAGCATTAAGAGTTGCTAGGCTTCAGTCTCCTGCAACTCCAAAGTAGGAAAGTGTTTTATGGCGAGGCCATATTAAGAGATTACACAGGAGACATGAAAAGTCAGGTGATTTTTATTATTGTAGTAAATGAAAGGCAGGCAGAAAAGGCTGCCAGATTGCAAGGAAGAATAGTGGGGAAAGGGCAGCTTAACCACTTCTCCACCAGCCATTTTTCTCCTCAAAATCAGCCCCTCACCCACTTTTCCACCCATGTGTGTGTAGAATCCTGTTAAGCAGTGGTGCCTGGTGGCTCCATGTCACTGAGGCAGTGGAATCCACTCCGGGTTTTAGACTGAACTTACAAGGAGCTGTCAAAGGTGCTGGCTTCAGAGCATAAAGGTACTTGATAATGTGGTAAATATGATCCCCAAGGTCCATTTTCACTTCTCCAATTAGTATTAAAAGTGATGTATATTATTTCTTAATTGCATTTGTATACCACCCCATAGCCGAAGCTCTCTGGGCGGTTTACAACAATTAAAAACATTAAAAACGAATATACAAATTTAAAAGCACATTTTTTTAAAAAAGCAATTTAAAAACCAATTTAAAAACTATTTAAAAACCAATTTAAAATTTATGGTATCATTAAACCTTGAAGTAAGCAACTGTGATACAAAGAACACAGCATATCATATGAAGAGCTTATTGTCATTCCAGCAGCCCTGAAAATGAATTGTCTATAAGCATTATGGTCCAAGCTGTCTACCTAACATTGTTATTGTTGTACACTGCCCTGAGAGCTTATTGCTAAAGGGCGGTATAAAAGCACAATTAATAAATAAATGCTAATATGGAACTATCACTTTAAATGCAGACATTTACAGTATGATTTTCATTATTCACCCTCAAAAGCCACAAGGTTACATTAACTTACAATGGTGTAGACTTACTGTGGTGAACAACTCCACTGTTGGGTGATAGAATTCATCAGTCACCTTGCCCTACAGGAGATATTTCCAGCTACTGTGGATTTTCAAATTAACCTGGTCTCTCAACAAGCCTCATGGAATGCAACCAGGTAGAATGGAGAAGCAATGGGGATAAGGAAGAGAACCACTGCAGAATTTTAATCACCAGTGGCTAGTGGTGGATTTCTTTCTAGGCTTATTTCAGGATTGTGGCAAAAAAAGCCTTGCTTAATTACATCAGTTTGGCCCTGTTCTTCACTGTGATGGAATGAGCAGTTTTGTCTTCATTTGATGATGATGATGCAGTTACAGTGGATTGCAGTAGCCTACATTCACCATATGAAATGGTTCAAGTAGATGGCACCTGCTCAAGGCTAGTTCTGATAGAAGGAGCTTTCTTCATTCCCCATAGAGCAAGGCAGGATAGAAGGAGATGGGAAGACCAGCAAGCAAAGGCAAGCGGTACGTCTGTGTGTGTGTTTTCCAATCCCTCACCACTGTGGCAGTTGCCTCATTTTGCCTAATTGGCAAAAGGACTGGGCCTCCACCTGCTACGGCAATGAAAATACAAAACTATTTACTGCCATTATTGCAACTGTGGCATAGGGTCACACACTCATTTCTCTCCATATAGGCTGTGAAGGATAAAGACAGAACATTCTAATTTTAGACCCAGCCCCCATAGACAGTGTAGTGTCCTCCACCCATAGGGACCATTCTACATGCAAGGAGCCCTTAGCTACAACACTGAACCCATAAGTCAGCTGCAGCACTTGACAAGCTCTTCTGGAAAGTTTTTTTCCCCCCAGGCTCCCGTTACAGAAGTAGTCATTACTCCTCAGTTTTCTCAATTCATCTTGCCCCATTCCATCTCCATACTGTCCACTGGTGGGCAGGACTACAGGGAAATATCTCACACTATAGCTGGGGTAGCGTGCTGGATCCCATTTCTCTAGCAAATGGGAGTGGACAAGTCACCTGCCAGGGAACAGCCTGATCATCCTGGTCTCAGTCCTCCTATTCTCTCCCGACTCTGCTCTTACAGTGAACATAGCGAGTGGCTCTGGCAGTGTCTCCAGCTGCAGCTGTCCATCAGCCAGGGGTAATATCAGATGTGGACAGAGCCATTCACCATACACATGCATGTTCATACGTGACAACCACAGTATCAAATGATGGCTTTTATATGCAGGGAAATAGGGGAAGGAACTCCAGGTGCTTGGGAAAAGATTTATTTCAGGACTGACGCGTTTCCAGAAGAGTCTTCCTTTTGGGTGGCCATTTTGTATAGCAATTTTCATGAAGTAACTTTTTCTAAGCACCTGGAATTCTCTTTTTTTTCCCTTACCCATGGTTCTTTGGCAAGGTGTGTGGTTGTTTTTCAACTTTTATATGCGTAAGAGTCCTCATAGATCAAAACATTGAAGACAGAATGTCTGGGTCACATCAAAAACAAGGTCTTTGTTAATGGAAGCATTTCAGATTGAGATTTGACTCATCAGATATTCCTTCTGCAGCTTGAGGTGTAGCAGTTGGACACAGACTTTTCTCTTGTGGTGCTGAGACTTAGAAACATCCTTTCAAAGAAAGTCTGCCTGCCTCCATCTTTTTTCCCTTTGGTCAGGCAAGACTGTGCTATTTCAGCAGGTCTTTGGCTCGTTTTCTTGAAGTATTTTAATTGCTTTAGCAACCTTTGTTATGTTTAAAATTAGGAAGTATTGTGTATCCAGCCAGTGTAGATGAATGTGTGAAATAATCTTCTAGCAACAGTACTGAAATTCAAGCATTAACAGGGCAACTGATAAAATTGCTAACTCAAAGAAAAGAGAAATAGAAAAACTGATATACAAACATTTTTATGACTATATTATTCTTTCAAAAGTGGGCAAACCACCCTTCACGACATCAAATGACCCAGGGTGGGTTTCAACAGTACACAAAATACAACAAATTCATCAAACATATACCAGTGGTTAAAATCAGTGAAACAGTGAAACTAATCAAAAACAAAGCAATGGAATACTAAAATAAATGGGTGGTCTTACTAACTTACTCCAAATAGAAGCTCACATAGATATGTTAGCATCTATACATGCATGTTCAGGCAACCTTGATCCTGCTAGGGATAAAAGCTGCAGACATTTATAAACCAGTACTTTTTACTAGTCGAAATAGCATGCTATTAAATAACTGCAATTCATTTTTAGCTTTAAAAGATGCAACACAAATTTGCAACATGAGCAAAAAAAGTTTCATGAATGTTCTAGAAAACTTTTAATCAGAAGTTCATTATGTTGATTCTGAGCAAGAACAGGAGGGTTGTAGTGGTAAAGATGTGTGTGCTTTTGTCCTTGTGATCAGCTGCTGGACAGATGACGTTCCTGACTATTTGGTGAGGGACGGGTTTGCCACACCCTATTAGTAGAAGGCTCGGGAAGGTTCGAGAAAGGTTTGTAATAGGTCAGGTGGTGCACCTTGTCCAATTGGGCAAGGGTTTGAGCAGCTATATATAGACTGCTCCTCCCTAGGCACGCGCCTTTTTTGCCTTGCGGCACGTTGGGAAAGGCTGAGAGACTGGCATAGTCCTTGCTGCCTCGTGATTCTCCTTGTGACTGATTGTTGGTGATCGTATTTGGTGACAAATTTTATTGCTTTAATTTATAACTTAACTTAATTGTTCAGACGGTGTTCCCAGAAAGCGGGGGGGGGGAATCCCTTCTTTCCATTTAAACCCAACCCCCCCTCCCCTCTCCAAAATATTTGTCCGTCCTCTAGTGTTAGCAGGGGATGGAGGGCGGAGTAGTATTCTTTACTCCTGCGATCCCTGTTTTACTTAAAAATAAAATAAAATTACAATAATAAATAATCCCGTTCTTCTTACCGCCTCGTGGTGCGGTGTGTGCCCGGTTAGTTTTTCTTTTGTGCCCTTGGCATCGTGGGCCTGCCGCGCCTGATCGCGGAGGCTTGAGTGTGCTGTGCTTCGGCTGAGCGGCATGCGCCGGCGGCTTTTGTGTATCGCGTGCCGCTGATAAAGTCGCTGCGTGGAGCCTGCTTCTGGTTTGGTAGCCGGAGTCCGTCGCTTCAGCGTCTTTTACCTTGCTTCCTCGGGGGTTCAACGCTGTGGTGAAGCAAGTAGGGCATTTTAAAGCACCCCCCCGGGAGGTTTTTTTCCTTAGCTTGCTTCCAGCAGTTTGTTTTTCCTATTTGAATTTCCCGCTTCTGAGTTGTTTCCGTGTCTTTGTTGTTTCCTAATTAACTATATAATATCCTCTCCGGTTTTATTTAATATTGTCCTTGTGGACAACCAAGTGGTTGGTTTGGGTTAGTTATAAATAAATATTTAAATTCATTATTAGTATTTCAGCTATATAGTTAATTAATTATAATTAAATAAGTTTTTTTAAATAAATTAAGGGAATTCATATTGGATTTTGAATTAATTATAAATAAATACATAAATACATAAATAAATTTAAAAAATATATTTCTTTTTTAACAATTTTTATATACATATAAATAATATCTGCATTATATTGATAGTTAATTAATTTGTAAGTTGTTTTAATATATATTGGGGTTTTCTTTGGCATAAAATGTTAATTATCGTAAGTACTGGGAATTGATTGGTGTTTCATTCTTTACCCCCCCCCCCCAATTTTAATTCTGTTTGTACTCCTAAATTCATGTTTTGGTTTTAAAATGCTGTTCTTGATCAATTAGCTTCATAATTTTGTTGCATTTATTGGGCATGGAGAAAAAGTATAGATGCTTATGTAATATCATCTAAAGGGCAATAGATAATGTATTTTAAGGTGAGTTCATTGGAATCCCACATCTCAGACTTCTTATGTGGCTTCAAAATATGTATAAGTGTGATTCAGAGAAAGGTAATTTATGCTAGGCAAGCATAAAGGAAATGCTCTACAGCCAGGTGAACTCATTGTTGTGGCTTTCTGGGAGCCAATACGTTAAGGTTAATGGAAAAATAAATAAATAAATAAGTAAATAATTATATATATATATATATAAGTTTGCTAAATCAGTGTTTGTTGGCTTTTTGAGTGATTAAGTTTTAACTGTAATTTTCTTTATGGATCTCTAGTAGTTAATAAGCTTATAACAATAGTTTTTCTATAGCAGGAGGGTAGCAGGAATGTTTTAATATGTTGGTTGCTTAAGGCATTCTATTGCCTGTAGTTTTGAATGCTTTGTTTTATCCCTGAAATAGCTAAATGAAATATACAATATGCCTATTTTAGGAATGATAGCTTATTGGTTCTTGCTTAAACTGCTCCTCTAGCACTTGGTAAATCTATATCATGAAGCTTTTCCAAGGCATTTTTAATTCAATTTAACTTTATTCCAAAAATATGAATAGTATACTGCTTGTTTCACAAGATACAGGTATCCTCTTCAATCACATCTATTTCATGGCAGTCTCGTGCATACTAGGCGCTGCTACCTGTTAGATTCACATTCATTCATACGTCGGGATGGCAGCACTTGTTTACATCATATGAAGAAGAACCTTCTGTGGGAAACCTGCATAGGTTGTGAGGGCTTTTGCGTTATGGCCAGGTTGTCGCCTAGATCCTGATCACTTCTACTGGGTTGTGCAAGTGCTGCTGGCCAGATGTGACTTCAACGGCCATTCTTTCTTCAAGAACAAAGGACTTGCTCCTGTAGCTTGAACTGTAGGTAAGCTTCGATGCAGTCGGTGGTTGGTATTTTGGTGTCAATTTAGGATCTTGGGTGTGCCGAATAATGGCTGGCTGCTTTTAAGGGGCCTGGGGCTCACAATAGAATTTAATTTCTGGACTATTTTCCAACAGTGCTTGCGGTATATATGTGGCCTTCTGCCCTTCTGATCCGCATGATACCTTCAGTGCAGCACTTGGCTATGGTTATGTGGTAAATCCCCAGAACCTCAATGTGATTTGAGCTATGCGCCTTGTGCATGCGTTTATTCCGCAAAGTACAGTTGCATTCCACTTGAATGCTGCCTGATTCTATGAGGCCATCCCCCCCCATGTATGATTGATGTACACCTTGTTGCAGCCCATGCTCTACTAAGGAGGGCAGGACATTACCGTTGGGAATATATCCTGCCTCCTTTTTTCTTTAATTTTCAGGCCAAAGGCATTCAAGAACCCATTTTATGAAAACCAAATGAGGCTAGTCACATTCCACCCTGATACCGCCGGGTCCTATGTGGCCCCTGTTATACTGTTGATGTTCCTGCCTTCGATGATTCTTAGTGCCCCCCCCCTCTTCCAGGCCGGTTATCCTGGGCGGTGGCCTTACCAATAATTTTAGGGAGCCTTTTGCCCTGGTAAAATTAGCTTTCCGGGCAAGTCATTGTAATATTTGAGCCCTGCACTTATATTGCTGTGCTGTTGTCAGCACATATGTTTAAGACGGACCAGTGGGCTTGTGATTGAGTGGTGAAGCTGAGGGGCTGCCCATCGCCCGCTCTGTCCCTGGTTCGCTGAGGGACCTTTCTCTCTGATTAGGCCAGTGGGCCAGTACTACCTTTTCATGTATCAATGGCTACGCATTGATTCAGTTTTGATTATTGCTATGTTATTCGCAAGGCCATTATGTTTAAGGATTACATTTCTTTCATACAGGAGCAGCTGCAACAGTTGCCATCGTGGGCACGTGTTCTGGAAGTATTCTGCTATTTATGCTGTATTCAAAGGGCAAAAACTTAATTCTGTCATAACTATCGCTTGACACTTCTCGGCGCTGGCCTTTAATCCAAGGCAAGAGGAATGCAGGATCATTCTGTGAATTTAGGGTCAGTAAGGTCCTTGTGGGTCGGTCGCGTTCCGCTCCTAGGGCCTCTGACCGGAGGAGGCTAATCACGCCCAGTGTCCTCCTTCAGATCCTGCCTTTATTTAGGTCAATGTGCTCATCTTGTATGAGTCGCACCTGTTCGCCGCAGTAACTCTGACGATGTTCTATGGTGCTTTTCGCCCTAGTGAATTATTGGTTTCCTCAAAGCGCGATGTGTCCTATCGGGCCTTATGCTCTGGCGATTGCACGTTAGGTGCAGATTTAGTGAGGTTCTCCTTAAAAGTCTATAAGACTGATCAAAAGGGCCATGGCAGTTTTGCTTCTTTATAGTTGCCAGGTACCTGATCAAAAGGGCCATGGCAGTTTTGCTTCTTTATAGTTGCCAGGTACCTGACTTATGCCCATTTTCCGCTATGCAGCAATGTTTGTGTTTCAGGCCAGCTGGCCAGCGTTATCTCTTTATACATGCAGATGGTTCTGCCCTGACTCAGTTTCAATTTTGGGCCGTTGTTCGGCGGGCCTTGTTGGCCAGTGGTTGCGATGTTGGAGTCTATGGGCTGCATTCCTTCCAGATTGGAGTGGCTACGGCCACTGCCCTTGTGGGCTTGAGCATTGAGGATGTCCAGGTGATTGGCATGTGGCGTTCTTCAGCTATAACTTCTGCCCTTGCTCCCAGCACTCAGAGGGTGTACCAGCTTGCCTTGGGGACGTTCCAGGCATTCCGTGCCATTAGTGCTTTGCCTCCTGTATGGCCTATTCTTGTTCACATTGGCTGCAGTTTATCTATATCTGAATGGGCAATCTCATATTTCTACCATCGCCGGACACCTCTCTGCGCTGGCCTTTATTTCCCAGGCAAGAGGAATGCAGGATCATTCTGTAGACTTTAGGGTCAGAAAGGTCCTTCAGGGTTGGTCGCGTTCCGCTCACAGGCCCACTGACCGAAGGAGGCCAATCACGCCCGATGTTCTCCTTCAGATCCTGCCTTTATTTAGGTCTCTGTGCTCATCTCAGTATGAGTCGCACCTGTTCGCCGCAGTAACTCTGACGATGTTCTATGGTGCTTTTCGCCCTAGTGAAGTGCTAGCTTCCTCAAAGCGCGATGTGTCCTATCGAGCCTTTTGCTTTGGCGATTGCACGCTAGGTGCAGATATAGTTAGGCTTTCCCTTCGAGTCTCTAAGATGGATCAAAAGGGCCGTGGCAGTATTATTTCATTGAAAGTTTGCCAGGTTCCTGAATTATGCCCTGTGGCTGCAGTGCGATTATTTATGTTATTGAGGCCAGCGAGCCAGTGTTATCTCTTTGTACATGCGGATGGTTCTGCCCTGACTCAATTTCAATTTTGGGCTGTTGTTCGGCGGGCCTTGTTGGCCAGTGGTCGTGATGCTGCAGTCTATGGGCTGCACTCATTTCGGATTGGGGCGGCTACGGCCGCCGCCCTCGTGGGCATGAGCGTTGAGGATATCCAGGCGATTGGAAGGTGGCGTTTTTCCGCTTTCAAGTCCTACATTAGATATTGATAGTAATGTGTTGTTCTTTCTTCTTAGGTATGAGGAGCCTTCCAGTGCCTGCAAGGGTCGTCCTGTGTGGCCACTCGATTTTGTTTTGGGCCCATCGGAGAGCCTCTTCTACTGTTGCCGGGACACAGCTGCAGCTTTCACTCAGCGCTATGGTTAGCTGGGAGGCTCAGAGAGGCATGCTATGGAATGCGCTCATGCCTGTGGTGGGTCGGCTGATGGCTTCGCCTAGCCGGCCACATGTGTTGGTGGCTCACTTGGGGGAGAATGATTTGGTGCAGCAGCCCGGTATGGATTTGCTGCTTAAGATCACACGGGATTTTAATACACTCATCCAGTCGTATCCGGACCTTGTTTTAGTGTGGTCCGACATGCTGGTGAGACGGGTCTGGAGGGGTGCTGTGCATCCTAACAGGATCGATAGGGCCAGGAAGTGGGTGAATAGGAAGATTAGGAATTTGGTCTTGTCATTGGGAGGGGCCTATATTCCACATGACAGGATTCGTTTTCACGCTCTTTATCTGTTTCGGGATGATGGTGTTCATCTCTCGGATGCTGGGTGTGATTTGTTATTGGAGGATCTTAGGTTGGGTTTGGGGGCTTTGTTTTCTTTGGGTTGAGGGGACCAAGCTTGAGCTGATCCCCTCTTGTGGCGTTGAATTCGGGCAGGTGAGGTAATTGGGGTTAAAATTGAGGTGGATGAGGCATTTTGATAAAGGGCACCCCCTGGTGAAACATCAAGGCGTAAGGTCTGGTGTGGATTTGGGAGGCGTCCACGTGGGACCGGCTTGCGCATCATGGTGAACGCCTGTACGGCGGGGCCAGGGTGCGGAGGTTGGAACCACATACCTGACTCCAATTGCAAGGAGGGAGAAGTTTTCCCACATCCTTGTCTGGGGAGTGCAGTTCAATGTGACTGACTTGCCTCCTGGTTTGGAGGGTATAGACCCTCATAGATAGGTGGAGCCTCACCTGCCCGAAGGATTTGATATTTATTAATTGGCGAATTGGAATTTGATTTGTTTATGTGTTATATTTTAATAAATATAAGATTTCAACCATATATGTGTCACGAGTCTTCATTGGTGTGTTGGCAATGAAAGCTTGGAAAAGAGACATCTAGATCAAGTCGAACTGCCACCTTCTGAATAGCTATGAAAGTGTTCCAAGTCACACTCAGTGTGAGGTGGAGCACAGAGAAGAATGGGAGGCACCTTATCCCTACAACTTGTACCATTACATAATTTAATAGTGCTAGAAAATGCACTCCTGTAATAAGGCCCCAGCACCATCTGTCTACTTTCACCCACTTGGGAAACTTGATTTGAACAGCCTTGATAGAAAGCTTATTCTCAGTTATTTGTAGTATAACTACAGTGTTTTACTTCAGATCCTCCAAATTCATAAGGCATTTTTTTTTACTAGTATCTGTTGGAGAACAAAGTGGCAAGAATTCAACCTGAACTCAGACACACGTGCAATGAAACTTGTTCAGTAAAATATTGTCTTGCTTACTTTGTGTATATGGATCACTGTGTCATTAGTACCTATATAACAAGAACAAATAGTGGCATGAACTAAAAAGATGGGAGCATTGCATGGAGAGACACTAATACACCATTACACACACAGAGTTTATGTAAGCTTTAATCCTAGATGTGCTCATATTCAACCCCGTGATCAGCTCTATCAACACAAAATGATGCAGTAGGAAATTCAGACAAAAACCTCTCAGTATGTGGTGGATAAAACTGGCAATTAGATCTTTTTGTTTATAGATTCAGGGCTATTATTTCCTAGTGGAGATATATTCATATATGCAATCATCAGTAATTAATTTTTATCACTTGTTTCCTCCTTTGGTGTCCTAATCGTATGATCAAGCTTCAGCTGATAAAAGAATCTAGTTCTTGGGATTCTTAGTTAATTGTTTGATTGCTGGGAAGTGAATCTTGATTTGATAATTCTTCACAGCTGAACAAAATTATCTTAAATTTCTAGCATCTTCATCTTTAATGCAGATACATGACAAAATGAAACAAAACTGTCTAAATGTGGTGGTCCATTCTGGTATTTGTCAGTCTACCTACATAAGGACAAATATCTCTAAACAGACCTTCCCCTTTAACATCAGGCCTACTGAATGATACACTGAAAATCTTGGGTTCCACAGATCAGTTGGGCGATTGACGCTTCTTGCTGCTAGTGGATGTTGAAAGTTCGCTGCAAATGTTCAATATAATAGTTGCAAAAAGTTGGTATTTGAACTTCTGAACTGGATATTGCTAGGTACCAACATTTAACTATTTAATTTCTAAGACAAAATACAAAACAGGAAATGTTCCATAATATATGATTTCTTCAGTTATATCCTATGCCAAACTTCCAATGGTAAAGTTCCCGTCACAGAATTTCAGAAAGATGGCTTTAAGCTGGAGAAACTGGCAGTCTTTTCACTATTTCAGCAGCAATCTTCAAATAGGCTTGAGCCTGTAAAAATGTTTAAAATGCAGTATGTTTATCTCTTAGATCAGAGCAAAATAGTATAAAATCATACATAAAAGAGGCAACAAACGCTGTCTCCTGTTAAACCAATTCCCACCCCTTGGCTCAGCTATTATGTCATGGAATGTTTAGAGGCATTCTAATTGAAAAAGAAGATGTTTCAGCAACAGCACGTTGACAAACAATGCAGCTTAAGTGATGTGAAATCTTGGTCTGGCTGGATGGGATGGGGAGACCTTACACTGGCTCCAAGTACCAGAGTGCTTTGTGTTATCTGGGAGATTGGGCTCCAGAGACAGGAATGTTGGGCTGAGTGAGGAGCCAAGTGAGAAGAGGAGATGGGGGAAAGTGGAGTTCAGCAGAAGGGTGACTAAGGGGTACTGAGTGAGCTTATGACCCCAGCGAAGGATGGTTGAAAGAAACATACACTTGTGTCAAAAATAAGAGTCAAGGAAAAGGAGCTGAAGAGAAACCTCACAGTGGAACAATGAACAGCAGAGACTGGTTGCTGTTGGAAAGGTCTTCCAATATAACAACAGTCAATAAAACCTATTCTGCTTATTCTGACATGTTTCAAGAAATCCAACACACACCTTATGTGCACCTTTTCATAGCTGTCCAAAGGTAAATTAAAACAGCTATTCACCTTTCCCCCTCCCTGCCATTCAACACTGATTTTTTACAGTTCCCATACAGCACAAGCTGTAAAAACTTAGTTGCCTTGCTGTACTCTGCCTTTAAAAAGCGGCCAGCCAGATGTGCCTCACTAGCAAGGTATAATGGAGATAGCCATTCCCTCTTGTTTCTCCCAAACATCTCATAACCAAAAGTTATATATGATATGAATATATATGAAACTACCTTATACTGATCCAGGCCATTTTATCCATATAGGTCAGGTGTGGGGAACCTTTGGCCCTCCAATGTTGCTGAAATACAACTTGTTGGGGCTGATGAGAATTGTAGTTCAGCAATATCTGGAGGGCCAAAGGTTCCCCACACCTGATCTAGGTCTACCTACTATGTCGTGGCTCTCCAGCAAGACCCTTCAAAGGGATCTTAGATCCTCTACGGTGGTACAGGGACTTCGTGCATGTAAGGCATGTGCTCTACCACTTACCTATGGCAATTAGCCAGGCATATGGGGATTCTATGGTTAGCTATCATGGCTAACAGCTGCTGATGACCCAATCTCTGTTTGTTGTTTAAGAGCAAGATATGGAATTGGATGCAACTCACTGATACAGCTAAAGAAGCAATAGCCGGGCTAGATGAACCAACAGTTCGACTCAGTGTAAGGCAGCTTCATGTGATAAACCCAACTAAGCTAATGACTTGCTAGCAACTAAATGCCAGCTCCAGCTCCACCTCCCTTAACTAACACTGCCTCCTAATTTTCTCACATTGAGACTGTAAGACAGCAAAGAAGCATGCAGGAGGAACACAGGAAGCTGCCTTATATTGAGTCAGACCATTGGTTCACCTAACTCAGTACTGTCGACACTGATTGGCAATGGCTCTCCAGGATTCCAGACAGGAAGTCTCTCCTAGGCCTACCTGAAAATGCTGGGGACTGAACCTGGAACTTTCCGCATGCAAGGCAGATGCTCTACCATTGAGCTACAGTCCTGGCCCAGTGGCAATAACCCCATGGGGGCCACCTCCCCTCAGCTCTCCCAGAACAGGCCTCCTACGCAGCTTAAAACTCCAGTCAGTTCTCTTGCTATGGCTTTGAAAGGGAATGGAAAACAGAATAGGCAAAAGAAAGGGTTTTGCTTGGCCTCAAACTGCTAACTGTAGAGCATTACTCTGTAACATCATTAGCTATCTGAGAAAAATAAAATCCCTATTATGCAGAATAACTTTTAATTAATTTTGCATAAAATATTTTCCCAATTGCATCTTTGATCAGCAGGCA
The DNA here is from genome assembly GCF_030035675.1 of Rhineura floridana. NCBI lineage: Eukaryota > Metazoa > Chordata > Lepidosauria > Squamata > Rhineuridae > Rhineura > Rhineura floridana. The sequence continues at coordinate 183,440,727 of NC_084481.1, read as the reverse complement.
AGAAAAGATCAAAAGAACAATAAGCCTGGATTCCTTTCACATGAACTTAACGTGCACACACATTGAACTTTTTCTCCTGCTCATATTCTTTTTAATGGGCCATTTATCTGATCATAAAGTTGGATTCAACTGTTTGTGCCATCATTACTAAGCAACACAAGACGGACTGAAATGTAGCAAGAGAATTTTAATGGGGGGAAATGGAAAAGAAAAATTTACAGAACTCATTTATCATTCAGAATTCTTTTCATATTAATATGGTATGTGCTCGATTTAGAGATTTTTCCATCCTTTTTGGTTTGAAGTTTCTAATGGGAATTGCTAGAGCTCATCTTTCTGCAAAGCAAGGTGTCCATTTTCTGTAGCAAAAGAAAAAGTTGACAGCTTAACATTAACAATTTACTGACCAATCATTCAGAGGCCAAAGGCCTGTTATGTAGTGCAAAGAGAAATAAAACGGGGCAAAGAGAAGGCAGGAATGTTCTCTAGATGTGACTACAGATGAACAGTGGACTGCCAAAGACCTTAGGGCCTCAAGTTTAGCAATTAGGCACAACCTTTTGGCTTTAAAATTTTATAGATTCATAGGTCACTTCCTAGACTACAATTTCTACCCTTGCAGAAAATGCATCCAGACAAAAAGCAAAAGAGCCACAATTAAAAGGAGCCACTTTGGGTGTGCATAAGGAAAATCACATGTACAGTCAAGATTGCATTGTAGTTTTCACTGATGCAGTTCCATGACCAATGATGCAAGGCATTTTAAAGCTGCAAAGAAATTAGTTACACCAGTTGTGGATGTTGAAACTAAAAGGGAAGCTGAGCTGTATACCTGGGTCCCTTATGTGTAAGTGTACCACCTACACATGAGCCAAACATGCATCACACGCCAAACACGCACAGACATATAGCATGACATGAGAAATCTCTTAATTTTCTATTATAAAAGAAAACACAGTAGAAGTCTTTCCGGTATTATAATTTGGTGCAAAGTAACATTTTAAATTTTATGCATCTTGTTGATGTTTACTGGACATTAGAATATGACAGTAGTGAGCAAATTCTTGTGAGGATTTTTTTTACCCCACTTTGGAATGCTTTGGATTATACAGGGTGGATTCCTCAGCACACCTATCATTTGCAAATACCTCCGTTTCCAAATGAAAGTGTGCAAGTTTGATATTTCATATATCATTAGATAGGACTGGCCTTCAGCTTCTCAACTACCAAAGAATAACGTAAAGAATGTCCTTCAAGGTCTAAATGTTAAGTTTTCTGTATTTTCCTTTTCTTTCTTTGTATGGAAATATATCAACTGAGCTGCCTCCTATCTGAATTATGACCAAATAGTAAACAGGTATCCAGAGACCAGGAGCATGCATGCTGTAAGAAGCAAAGCATAAATGAATTATGTTGAAATACTTTTAGTGTGCACACCACACACACTAGACAAACTACATTACACGCACCTCTTTGCTCTGGGGATCTGAAACTACAATAGGTTTGCCAGCATCAGATGTCTCTCTTATGTGGACATGTAGTGGAATGTCACCTGTATTAAGAACGTAAATTGACAATTAAGCTCAGTATTTTATATATGCCCTTAGCTTCCATTGAAATAACATTACAACACAATATTTGGCATCTGAAATGAAAATCAGCTGGAATATAAGCACTGCCAAAGTCAGAACTTTTTTTAAAAAACATTACTCATTTTTTGCTAGATCAAGCCCTCCTTTCAGCTATCATTGCAGAGTCTCTCCCATTTTGTTTCTGTAATCACTCAACGGGAACAAAAAAATCACAGATGACCTATTTAAAGTAACAAAAGAAAGCATGCTAGACTTGCATGCCCCATTGGACATTCTGTTTTCTTTTCAGCATAAAGAACCTCCACGCTAGTCTGGAACCACAAGCTGGATTTGAAGGAATCTGCACTGCTATGCAGAACTCAGCGGCCCTGCTATGCCAAAAATCAAGCCAAAACGCCAGCAGAACACATCCAGCACTTTGCATGCACATAATAGGCCACAGAAAAGTTTTCCAGTTCACAACTTGTCCAAACATCACATTATTATTTCAGCACTACAGTTCATGCCCTACTGATTACCAGTACTGTAACACCCTAATCAATATTCAAATAGAGACTTAAATATGTAATTGCCAAAATGAAAGTGTTATTGTTATTAGAGAAATACTGATTTAATTAAGTGCTAGTTAAATCTTCAATTAATTTTCCTTCTAACAGTTAACGATTGTATATTGTGCTTTTCTAATCAGCAGCGGGTTGCCACAGAAGTATGAAAAATTACACATTAAACACACAGGATGGTTTTCTCGTGCTGCCACCTGCTATCACTTTGCCTTTAGCAGACAGATACATGCTTTAACCTTCACAGTAACTATAGCAATGCTGTGTTAGGGAATTTCTCCTGTTTTCCCCAGCCTTTGCTATATAGGTCTAGGTATCCAGGCAAGCCTCAACATGCCCCCCCTGCAACTTTGTCTCTTTAAAACTCCACAGCCCTGGGTTGATCTCCTGCAACCTGTTACTGTTCTATTTCTTAAGGTACTTGCTGCCACCACAGATATTTATTATTTTATTTATTTAGTATATTTGCATGCTGTTTTTCATCACCAGGTGACCTCAAAGTGGCTTCCATAGCAAGAATACAATATCATTTTTAAATCAGTCTAAACATAACATAGTCTCCAAAAGCTAGAGAAAGCAAACACATTTTTATCACACAGTAAAGCCCCATCATTGTTATAACAGTCCATGTGTCTAAGAGGAGAGTTCTACCACTGTGGCACCACTAGAGAAGACCCTTCTCCAAGTCTGTTTCTGGAAAGAGTGATGTAGTTATGGAGGAGTACTTTCAGGAATTCTAGTGAGCACACAACAGCAGCCGTCTTACTTTCATAGTGGCTATCCAGAGAAACCTACTTATAAGCATAAGCCCTCACTGGCATCAAACAGGCAATACCCTTTGGGGCCTTCCAACCACATCCCATCTCAGTTACTCCCCTTCCCTCTTACCTTATACCAACCACTACTGTAAATATCATTACACACACACACACACACACACACACACACACACTGAAGCATCACAAGTCTCATTCTTAAAAAAAAAATCTCTTGTGGAAAACATTTCAGATTTCAACAACGCTTCATTGCTGGTAGTGTTTTCATGACTAGATGGCCAGAAGCAGAGCATCCTGGGGGAGGAGGGTGTCAGGGCAAATCAAGGGACATCTTGGGGTCCACCAGATACCTTTGTTCCATTGACACACCCTCAGAAAGAATGAAAAATATGTCAGCACTGGAGCTTATTTTATTTTCTTTCCATTAGTGCCAATGGGAGGGGAAAAATTTAAAAGGCTGAATGGTAGGGGAAAGGATGCCTGCCCCAGTTTTAATTTTGGCTGGGTTTAGGAAGAGGCAGTATCCCTACCATGGGATCTCTTCCCCACCCCCTTAGGACTGTTCTGTCCAAATATATGAGAAAAACATATCCTGGTTCTCAAAATAAGTGTTATTATATGTATCTGAAACATCAGTGAAAATTTGGTACCAGAAGTTGGTTTATATTGCACTATTCTGACAACCAAAACACAGTCCTAGGCACTTACATGCCAAAAAACTAAGATTTGGCTGCAATATTCTTGTTTTTAAACTAAATGTAGTTGAATTAAATCCTGCATAGCTCCTCCATTTGAAGGAGCTTACAAGAAGTTTCCTCTCCCTAAAGCAAAATATATTCCTCATCATTAGATCTCTGTTTGCATATGAACCACTCATACACACATCAATATTTTGTTAAGTTCACATTTGCTGTGGTGGCACAAAGAGTTGTTAGCAATGCCATAGCAAATGCAGCATCCTAGGCCACAGCCCAAACTTTGCCGCCTACCAAAAGAAAGCCCCTGCTTGGCCCATTGCTGTAACAAATAGTTGTGCTCAGGGATCCACTGGGTTTACTAACCTTTTTTGGCCCAAGGGTCACATTCACCTTTGGCCACTGGAAGGGGGACGGGGACAAGTCAGTGCTGGGTGTGGCCACAAAGAACTCTCCCATGCCCACGGACTCCTCCTCAGCTTATCTGTGTATATCGACTGAGGAGAGGAGGTTAATACCCTTCCCCACTTGTAAAATAATCAACCTGATGACTGGGGAGGTGGCATTTTCCTTCCTCATCAGGATGCTAGGCCCAGAGAAGTTTAAACATCTCTGTCCATCTTAGCACCATGCCTACTTCATTTCTTTTTGTTTTTTACCAAAACTGGAAAAATTAGTGGGATGTCTCAAGTCAGAAAAAATTGCTTGGGGGGTGCATCATGCTGTCAGGATGGGCGTTAGTTATAGCATGATTCTCTGGTGTTGCATCCAATGTACATGACTCCTCTCTAATTATTTGATCTTATATATATGTGCATTTCAGAAGAACAATGAATTTCATCTAACTGTGGGATGTTTTGCCACTGGAGAATTCCTACCAGCAGTCAGTAAAACTGATGGCTGAAACAAGGTTCCAGACTCTAATCCTCATTATGCCTCCAGCAGACAGCCACGCTAACCCAACTGTGTACTTTTAATTATGGATTTCCCTGCTCTGCTAGGTTGGTGTCAGCCCCTAAAGCTTCTATGAAGATATTTTTCATGAAGTTCACTTCCTGATTCTAAATGAATAACCTGTAAGAACTGATATAATTATAATACTGTGTGAAAATATAGATCATTAGCAAGTACAATTATCTCATTTACCAGCTTAATTGAGGTATGTTACATTTTATACTTCATCACCAGCTTATACCTGAACATTATAGTCTTCAACACAGAATGAATCTATATCATGTTTTTAAATTGCTTTTTAAAAATGTGTTTTTAAATTTGTATATGTTTTTAATTTTAAACTTTTTTTCCCTTTTTTTAGCATGGAGGGCCAAATTCTCCTGGTCAAGCTGCCCCAGTGGCTGTTCCTCCTAGTCATAACTGCATTGCTACCCTATGAACTGAGAGAGCCAGTCACAAGTTGGCTCCAGACATAAAGAAGCTCAAGCCAGGGGGAAAGGGGGCTAGAGTGGACAATGAAGAAGCTAAGAAAGGGTTAAAAGCAGAGAATAAGCTGAAGATGAGAGGAGCCAGTGAACAGAGGACACAAGCGACAGGTAGATGAGTGGAGGAAAATTGTTTGAGAAGGAAGAAGCTGAGGGATGGGAAGAAAGATGTGCACTTTCTCCTCATAGGGGATGACAAACCGGCATTAAAAAGCTAAACCTTTGGCCATCTGGGCCCAAGCCAGAGAACAAAAGTGGTGCATTTGCATCCTGACCAGGTACCCAAAAGAAACAAGACAGGTGGCAACAGATAACTGGGAAAGGTGTGATTCAGAGCCCTGAAGATCTTATAGTAGGGTAGACAAAGGGTGGGTGGGGTTTAGCTGGCCCAGCTTCATCTAAAGTTTGCCTATAAATCTGTTGATTTGACTAAATCTCTAAGTTGTTGACTCTCATAAGAACATAAACATAAGAACATAAGAAGAGCCTGCTGGATCAGGCCAGTGGCCCATCTAGTCCAGCATGCTGTTCTCACAGTGGCCAACCAGGTGCCTGGAGGAAGCCCGCAAGCAGGACCCGAGTGCAAGAACACTCTCCCCTCCTGAGGCTTCTGGCAACTGGTTTTCAGAAGCATTGTGCCTCTGACTAGGGTGGCAGAGCACAGCCATCATAGCCATTGATAGCCCCGTCCTCCATGAATTTGTCTAATCCTCTTTTAAAGCCATCCAAGCTGGTGGCCATTACTGCATCTTGTGGGAGCAAATGCCATAGTTTAACTATGCGCTGAGTAAAGAAGTACTTCCTTTTGTCTGTCCTGAATCTTCCAACATTCAGCTTCTTTGAATGTCCACGAGTTCTAGTATTATGAGGGAGAAAAACATTTCTCTATCCACTTTCTCAATGCCATGCATAATTTTATACACTTCTATCATGTCTCCTCTGACCTGCCTTTTCTCTCAACTAAAAAGCCCCAAATGCTGCAACCTTTCCTCATAAGGGAGTTGCTCTATCCCCTTGATCATTCTGGTTGCCCTCTTCTGAACTCTCCTCCCATCCTGTCTTCCTGCATCTATTATTTGAGGAACAAGAGTGAAGGATATGGAGTCCCATGAAACTGAACTGTTCCTCACAAATCCAACCACCAGAACGTACCCTCACAAGTAACTGGGCTGAGGAAGGTCTAAGGTAGCACAACTGAAGAACTTGGTAAGTTACTTCTCGTTCAGCCAACAAGCCATCTCCTTGCAGGCAATGGAAGATCATCCCAACACCTTCTGGGGAACCTTTCCATTTCCCTAGCGGTGGGAGTAGGGGACTGAACAAATTAGAAGCTACACATAAATAAGTTAAACAGTGTCATTGTATTACATGTGTATGTGTATTACATATATATTGCCCTCCTCCTCAATAGTGTAGCAACCCAAAAGGAATGCTCATCAAAAGGCGCATCATTTTGTGAGATCTCTTGCCAAGCTGTTCCTGTGGCAAACCGTCAGCAGCTTGTTCGGCTGGTAGCTGATGTCATTTGTGCCACCATGTTGCAGCCTTGCTCATTAGTAAACCCTAACTTTCACCATACTCAGCCTAGGTCCAAGGGCTGCCTGTGCCCTTAATCCTACAAGGGGCACAGAAGCTGAATATGAAGATGAGGGACTCACTTGCATTAGTGTACATTTTGCTGCACTGATTGAGGGGTGCCATAACTACTATTACAATTAGCTTGGAGCGTGTTATTAATAGTGCATGGCATAGCATCATTTTCGTGGCTTCTTTTCTTATGGATGTACCATCATATCCTGTTTTGCCTGAGATTTAATGTCTTGCTGTCTGCCATCAGTGTATGTAAAGTAGGAAATATCTTTCTCCCAAATGAACACCTCTGTGTGTGGGGTGCAGTGCAGTTTTTACAAATCACATGGAACTGGATTTTTATTTTGCTTCCCCAGTCAAAATGCTTACAAGGACAGTACAATACTAATTCACATGGCTAACACATTTTTGTGTGTGGCCTATATTAGCTTGATTCACAGTCAGGCAGAAGTTGGATCCTACTTTCTTGTTTGTAGTTTCGAATTCTTATGGGAGTTGTTTTGTTTTGTTTTATGGTACCATATATTTATTTGTGGGGTTTTTGGAGTATTGTACGTCACTTGGAGACCTTCAGGTAACAAGCAACTAACAAATCAAATAATAATATTGCTGTTCATTATATTTAAAGCTAATCATATACAGGTGCATAGCTGACTACACTGTAAGAACAGTATTCCTAGAAGGCTGCAACTGTATTATACACTGTATTTAAAAACATTTCTAGACCACTTTTCATTTTCAAAAAATCCCAACACAGTTAATACGATTATGATAAAACATATCAATACAATAATCAAAATAGCATAGAAAGCAGTTTAAAACTGTAATCAGCAGGCAGGGAAAGTCCGGGCCAAAACATAAATTTCTGTATATTCAGGATGAAGGAAACTCCCAGTAACTGTTTCTCTTACTAAGTAGCGGCGGGTGGGGAAATATTAGCACTGTTATTTGGAAACTTGTATGACTGAATCAGTGGATGTGAAGGATAAAGGCCAAATAAATGTTTTTCAATATTACCTATATTTCTATATAGCACAGCAGCCATGAACACAATGTTCAGTGCAGCACAATCCAGATTTCTAGTAACTGCTCAAAGTTAAGTGTTTGAAGTACATTTATTTCAATGGAATTAAGCAGCAATCAAACAACTCTGGATTGCATCTTACTTTTTCTCTTAACTAGTACTTTAAGTCACTGTATTCTTACCTAAAACATCCAGACCAAGATCTCTGGCTAGGTTCCTCACACCATCAGCTCCAAAAATATGGCTTTCATATTTGCATTTAGGGCACTGGAAAAGGCTCATGTTTTGAACAAGCCCTAAAACCTGGCAAATAAAACAACACAAGGGCTTCAAAAAAACTGTATGAAAAAGTAAAATGTTAGTTTTCTCCGACTAGCCAACTTAACAGAAATAAACCCAGAAATGTACGTATCACTCAGAAAAGCTGAGTCCCCACTCTAAATTGTAGTGAAATTCTTATGCCTCTATTTCACATTTTGACATCATGAACTATATAATGAAACATGCTAATAAATATATTGCAATTTTTTTTGCACCCATCACCCCCTGACCAGGAAGAAGATCCCAGGCAGAACCAGTTTCTTTAGGAGGAGAAAAATTCTATGAATACCTGTTTATTCACAAAACACAGGCTCAGCAGACAGGAAGAAAATCAGTAGGCAGTGCTGATTCCAAAGCACTATCTACCCAAAAAACCAACAGCAGTGGACCAGACCTTCAAGGTCTAAAGAACCAGAGCTACTTTCTCTCAAATTCAAAACTGCTAACTTTTAAGGTTTCATTACAAAGCAAACAAATTTCAGTCTCTGCAAGGAAGGTGTGAACAGACCATCATCCTATGTATGTTTACTCAGAAGTCAATATCACTGTGTTCAATGGGACTTACTCCTAAGTAGGCATGTTTAGAACAACAGCCTAAATGAAGGAGGTCTGCTGCCTCGATTAAATTAGAATTCATTGTTAGTAGCCAAATTATGCCAACAGTAAAGGAAAAAATTGAAAAACATTCTCTGTAATAGTATCTTTGTCCTTAAAGCATAAGTTTCATTGACTTGACGAGAACAGGGAGGGAAGAACCACAATTTACTATATTCTCTAATGAACAGAAACATGTTTAAAGATCAAATAAAAGAAATAATCACATATGGCATGAAGTGACAAAATAATGAAGGAAAATCTAAAGCACTTAGATATATCCTTTAAAAGCTAAATGGACTGAAAGAACCTGTCAGGAATGTTAACAAGGCCGCATATAACATAGATTCTTCCTTTCTTATGAGAACACACACAGAATAAAAACTAATTATATTTTATTCATCACTCAAATAATGTTCTGCACACTAGAATTCCTCCCCCTCTTTTCCCAACCTGAAAAAAACATTAGAAATAACTCCTATTTATTATCAACAATATTTAATCCACAGTTTCGTATTACACTTCTGGGGTAACTTACAGTGTGGTGTAATGGTTAGGGTGTTGGGACTATGACCTGGGAGACCAGGTTTTGAATCCCCACTCAGCTATGAAGCTCACTGGGTGATCTTGGGCCAGTCACTGCTTCTCAGGGTTGTGGTAAGGATCAAATGGGGAGGGGAGAACCATGCACACCACCTTAAGCTCCTCAGAGGAAAGGTTGGATATAAATTAAATAAACAAACACTTAGCATATATGTGCTGTACTTGCTAAATTCAACTATGGGGAATTCTTCATCCCTCCAAGTACATAGGGCAATTGACCCCCTCCCAAAATAAAGTTTCACCAAGCCTGATTATGAGCCCCTATTCAACTGGATTGATTTTTGTTCAGAGGGCATTTGGATGTGCACAGTTTTGGGTGTGTGCAGACATAATACTGAATGCTTACTCTTACTGACGGCAAAACTCAAAAGAATTTACTGGAAGGCAATCCAAGGATACACATGTGCACCTCTTATCTTCTGGAATGTTGCCTTTTGCAAGCATTCATAAATCACAAAATATTGTGTAGTGTAGCACCTAAGATTAAGAGCAGTGAACTCCCAGGCTAGTAATTATGGTAGGAACTGATGCTCTCAAATCAGTGGGTTAATGGAGGGATGAAGTTCTGGGTAACATCCATCTTGTAGTAATAATTTTAGTGTTAAATGAAGTCTGTTCCACACTTTATTCTCTTGTGACATCATTTTGTAAAGTCTGCCACAGCAAACGTTACACCCGGTACAAAACTCATTTCAGGGAAGAACTCAGCTAGGTAACCTTAGGCAAGCCCTGGGCTCCTACTGGGACGAAGGGTGGGAAATAAATAAACAAGCTAAGCCAATGGGGATAGTAATACCGGTATGCCTTTTTGCTGATCGAAGGATTAGTGGCTGGACGCGCAAATTCTTGCACATATTTTCCCCTCTGAACAACTTAAGTGTGGTTGTACACACAGTATCTATCTATCTATCTATTTATTTATTTACTTATACCTCGCCCTCCAGCAGGAGCCCAGGGTGGCAAACAGAAACGCTAAAAACACTTTAAAACATCATAAAAATAGACCTTAAAATACATTAAAATAAAACGTTAAAAACAAACAAAAAGCGTTAAAAACATCTTTTTTAAAAAGGGTTAAAAACATATTAAAAAACATATTAACAAGCAATTCTAACACAGACACAGACTGGGATAGGTCTTACAGAATATGTCTACCAAGGGCAGTGGCAAAACTGACATGATTCCCCACCACCATCTCTAGAGCAGGCTGGGAGAAGCCTTTCCCTTTAAATGTAACATTAACAAGGCATTTCAAACAGTGCAGCCTTTGCAGGATAGGTAGAGATAATGTACTATAGTAAACCATGCACAATGGCTTCATTGTTCATATATAAAGCCCTGAATGACTTAGGGCACAATTATCTGAAGGACTGTCTCTCTCTGTATTGCCGTTTATGAATTAAGATCTGAGGGAAAGATCCATCTTGTTATTCTATCACTGAGTAAAGCCCACAGAGCCAAGACTCAGGGTACAGCCTTCTCTGTGGTGGCACTCCAGCTGAGGTGCAGCTGGCACTGACATTATTTAGTTTTCAGCCCCAGCTGAAAACCTTCTCTTCCTTCAGCAGGACGAAGGGACCTGTGGGCATCAGGGAAGGCCTATGCAAGGCACATGTGTACCCACAGGCATCCAACTGGTGACCCACACTCTAGATAAATGTCCCAATTCCCATCACACAAATCCCTCTGGGTTGGATTCAGTTAGTTGCACTTAAGTCCCACTGATTTCCATGTGAACTAAGCAAAGTCATAATCAATTTGTTCCACTGATTTCAATGGGACACAAGCCCAATGGATTTTGTCTGGATACAACCATATGACTTTTCTGGTTTACCTAATCACTGAACACTCAAAAGAGCGCTTATATTGGTCCGTATCACCAAGGGGATGAGTAACCACAACAGCTTTTCCCTGTTGAACAGTAAGGTCAAACTAGAGATACAGTTTTAGTTTTGTTTTCTTACTATGCATTAACTGCCTGTTTCTGTTACATTTGGCTAAACAATATAGCTCAATCTCATGCATTTAGAACATGGTTTTAAAAAATTGACTCAACTCCTAGAATCATGCCTACCTATGCTTTCTTGCTCACACCAGTGACAATTAGAAATGTTCAGGGTTTTATAGAAAGGATTGAGGTACCTCCAAAAGCCTAAAAGTTAGAAAATAATTAATATTTTTATGTTTTGTTCTATTAAGGCCAGGGGATGACATTAACTACTGGGCTTGTGAGTTTTAAAGTATTTTCAGAGAACCGACTGTGGATGTAAATTTGGGAGATTAGTTTAAAACACCCTGCTAACACCTCTTTTCTGAGCGTCCTAACACATACATAATGATGGTCCAATGTAAAATCAAATACTGGAAGTCAAGCAATGATATTTGATATTTTTCAAATGCATTGGTTATGAAATATCAGTGGCAGGTATCAAATGACATACTAAGTTGCCAACTATCAATAATAATGGCAATATTCAAACAATGGTAAGTATAATTTCATTTCATATCAATGATATGGCCTCTGTGGATGTGTTGCACAAGGTCCAAAAGGGATCCACTAATCACTGTAACGAAAACTGAGCTAGATGTACCAATGGTCCGATTCTGTGTAAGACAGCTTCCTATGTTCCTATGAAATGCTGTCAAATATTGTTTATTGTCTTGACACTGCACTATCTGAACTCCACCACAATTCTTCATGGTCCAATTTCCTCTCCCCTGTATGTACCTACTTGCCCATTAAAATATACCTCAGATACCCTGTTTTAACATTGTCTTTGCAGGAAATCAGATCAGTCTTCCAATAGAAGTGTGTACCACAGGACCCTGTTGCCTTTAGGAGTAGCTATACAACCCATCTTCTTAGGAAGCCTTCTGTGAGCTGAAGGGGACTTGATTGGAGATGATGGCTGCTGAATTTTTATTATGTTTACATTTCATTTTAAAGTGTTGTGTGAGTTGCCTTGAGCATAGGAGAGGTGGAAAAGAACCATTTCAAATAACCCAACCCCCAAAAATGATTTCTGTTACACAACTACTTGTTTAGACAGGCCTTTCAATTATTAGCCAGTTGCTGAGTTTTGAACATGTAGTGCATTTCAAGCAATGTTGAATTTGTAAACCTTTTTTGATGTGTAAGAGAGAGTGTGCAGCCCTCTTCAGGTGCTATGATCCAATATAAAGAAAAAATGAAACGGGCAGTGAGGGCAAGGGTGCTAGCTCTGCCCCTGTTAGTTTCTGTTGCCTTCAAATCATGGAGGGCATCTGTGTGAAGCAGCAAACCATGTGTATCTCTAAAGGCCCCCCACGCATATTAGAACCCTGGAATATCAGAGTTCCAAAATGCATGGGGAGCTTCCACAGATACAGGAAGCTGACTGCTTCACAGTGTCTTTCCACAAGTTGAGGGCAACAAAAACAACAGAGGCTCATCCCCACTCCTCCCCCCAACAGTTTTCCTTACACTGGATTGTAGTAACTGAAAGGTTATTTGAGTGTGTTTTCACATGTGGTGTAAAGGAGTGACATTTTGTGTGTGTTTTTACATCATATGGAGGTTTCATTTTAAATAAGATGAGACAGGATATACAGGGTTATTCTGTCATATCAAACACTGAAATGAAGTATCAAAAATCATCTCATGTCAAAATATTGATGCTAAATATCAAATGTCCACTTAATATTGAAATAGTTCAGCTCTAATTCCATACAAAATACTTATATTATCAGTCTGAGATCCTCCAGCTTTCAGCAGAAGACAACTGAACTCTTAGGCATACCTATCATTGAATGGTGCCAGAGTTGACATGGTTTAATAAGAAGCAGCATCTCTTCAAGAAAATTATTTAGAGAGATGATTGGTACTATTTCTTAATAAAGCTTAATGATACATTTCATGGAGAGTAATTATTTCTTAAAGGTAGGCAAATGAAACTAGTTATCTATTTTGCCATTAGGGCTGTGCCAAATGTTCTCCCATTTCAATTTTGGGTCGACTGCAGAGCTCTCACATAGGTAGAAACACCCCAATCCCCCCCCCTCAAATTCATTGCCATTGTTTGCCCATCCTGCTAATTTGTATTATCTTCTTCCTGGAAATACTTACAAGGGCTGCCTGTTAGTGGTAGAAATTGCCAAAGTGGGCAATGCCAACACAAACTCACTGTCTCTTGCACACACGCACACACACGCACACATACACACACACACACACACACACACACACACAGAGAAATCAGTTTCCTGTTGTTCCTCTCTCTGCTAGAGCACTCTAATGGGGAGGGCATGATGAGTTTAAAGAGAGTCTTTTAATATTTTGTTTTTTCTCTCTGAACAGTTCAGGACGGGGGGAAAACCCCACTTCCAAGTCCAGCACTCCCACTGACCAGATCGGAGTGAGGGAAAAGAACTAAAAAGAGTTTCCTCTCAGCCTAGCATCACTCACCTCATACTTCTGCATGTGGCAAATTGGTACAGAACAAGGTGCTCTATTTCTTTTTGCACTGCCACTGTAGTAGGATCGAGCACTTCAGAAACAGGAAGGAGCATTCCAATCTGCTCTGATGTTTCCTAGGATGGAAAATCATACTGTACAGATTTTGCACAGCCAGTACATTGCTTCTGGGGTCTGGTAGGCCAGAAGAAATGGCTCAGTGGGTTCCATGTTCACCATCCCTATGGAGTAGGTTGTCATGACATAGTATATACCCTATTTGATATCACTGAGGACAAATATTCTAAGTGTGAGGGTAATACTTCCTGAATTGGCAAATATGTTTGAGTTCTTTCACAGAAATTCCTGAAAATCACTGGGGTTGAGGTGGGGATAAAGCCTTCTGACATTGCCAAAAAGCATTCACAAAAAATCACTCCATATCAGCTCAGTCCTACTAATAATTTGTTTATCTGTCTTGAAATACTTTCATCTTTAAATGAAACAGGCACAAAAAAAACAAACCAGCAGTGTGGAAATCACTATAAGTTACAGTATGTATATCAGAGAGGTCCCATTAACTTTCAGTCTTTGTTATTTTATAAAGAGATTTTGTTCAGTTCTCAGGAACATTCTGCCCCAGATGCCAAATTCTATGAGTAATTCTGTAAGGAACTGCAGAAGATAAACAGCCTTTTTAATGGGTTTTGACTAAGCAGTGTCTTGATTAAGTGGTAGTTGGAGTATAATGCACTGTAAAAAACACATACCTCCTTTGATTTGTTTACTTTTTCATATTTCACTGTGCTTTAAATTATGACCATCCTTAACCATTAGTAGTTCTTCCAATGAAAGTTATCATCACCCATAGTTTGTATGTTTCAAATCAAAAGGTGGGGGGGGGTTGGGGGAGAGAAACGTGTGGTTGAAGACCAAGTCAACTCAGATTACGGATCAAAATATTAAAGCAACTAGATGTGGGCACCTTTTTGGCCCCAAGGGCTGCATGCAGGGGGTAGGCAGTGGTTTGGGGGATGCACACTCATCCTTACATCACATCCTTCCTCCCTCTCTCCCTCCCTCACACACTTTAAGTCCCCACCCCTCCACTCCCCAATGCTGCTAATGCAGGCAAAATTGCATCAGTTTTTGTCTGCATCAAAAGCTCTGAGGGGCAGAGGTTCACACTAGTTCATTTTAAGCAGCTGCAGGACCTGATGCTCAACTATAGAACCTAGAAGGTAGACTCTCTACCTGACATGTCTACACTTGGAAACAGAAAGGAAGAAGTAAAGCAGGGGTCAGCTGGGGCAAAAATGAGTCAAGCTCAAGGCTGCAACTGAACAAAACACAACAAAAGTTTTAAAAACACTCCTGGGTGATTGATTTTAAGGCAGCATTCGGTAGCAGCAGCAGATATGGCAATGGCAGGGACAAATTCAGTGGTAACTTCAGTTGTGAGGGCAAGCGGGGTACAACAGGACAAGGGCGACATACAGCCTGTCTGTATCTTAAAAGCTCCAAAGATCCACATCACCTGGCAGCCCTTTATGTCCCTTATTCCCTGCCCGTTTGTTGTACGATGTAATATGGCAGGTTTTGGCAGTTCTCAGCGATGAGCTTGTATCCATCCTTGCTACTGGAACACTGAACAGGGGAAGACAGTAAGTTACAACAATTCCATTTCTACATAACTACACAGCTAAAAGTTTAAATCCTCCTCAAAGAAACACATTTGTTCAAGCTTCTCAATAATACCCAAATAAATGAAAGCTACATATGTGATGTAAGTATATAACTGGTATTTTTCAGGTTAATTTGTACTGTAGCATATTTAGGATTACAAAGGCTGTATTTTAGTACAGCCAAGTACTACACCCACCATTAATTTCTGAAATAATGTTACTATCACCTTCAACGAAATGGAAATGGACTGCCTTCAAATCGATTCTGACTTATGGCGACCCTATGAATAGGGTTTTCATGGTAAGCAGTATTCAGAGGGGGTTTACCGTTGCCTCCCTCTGAGGCTGAGAGGCAGCGATTGGCCCAAGGTCACCCAGTGAGCTTCATGGCTGTGTGGGGATTCGAACCCTGGTCTCCCAGGTTGTAGTCCAGCACTCTAACCACTACACCACACTGGCTCTCACCACCTTCAACACTCATCTGTTATTTATAGCATAGATATAAATGTGTTCCCAAAAGATGTATCAACAAATTAGAACAGGTAAAGAATATACATTTCTTAAAACAGGTATGACCGCCTCCTGTATTCTTAGGCCACTATTATCTAAATGGTCACGATAATCCAAATGGCTGTGGCATGAATAAAAAACTTACTTTGCCCCATAGTTTGATCACCTCCTAAATAGTCAGCATCCATCTAGCATTAAAAGCTCCTCAACTTCAGAAGAACAATTAGCCTTGTGGGTTTCCTTCAACTTGAGGGAAGGAAAGTTATTTCCCTGAAATTGTGAACATAGAAAGCTGTTTTACCAAATCAGACCACTAGTCCATCCAGCTCCGTACTGTCCACACCAACTGGTAGTGGCTCTCTAGCATTTCAGACAGGAGTTTTCCCTAGTCCTACATGGGAGATATCAGGGACTGAACATGGGACCTTTTGCATGCAAAAAATGTACTCTATCACTGAACTTCAGGTCTTCCCCTCAAGGTGAAATTGCAGTCAAATATTTTACCTTACCTTGATTACAATTTGACAGGGTCCCCAGGACTGGATAAAAATTGCTTCAGGGACTGGTCTAACCATTATTTAGAAGTGTCAAACAACATGTATTTGTAAAGGCTTACCGGCACATTTACTTTTTTGAACATCTCAGTTCCTTTGCGGGCATCCAATAAAGCTATATCCTGAGGAGTTGACACAATCACAGCTCCTGGGGGAAAAAAGAAAAGAAAACATATACCATCGTTACAGCCAATATTGTCAACAATACTGTTATTGAGTTTAATAAGAGTATTTCATTCCCTAGAATGCTGTCTTGCACAAAAACATATTGAACTATATTTAAATATTAATTATAGCTTTGCCTTAGCAGGAAGTGCCTCCATTCACATATACTGGGGTGCCCAATTTTCACAGATAGCCCCCAACCTACCTACTGCAGCTCTCCAATGTCATTTCCCATTCTGTTCCAAAGTATCTCCTAATGCTGAAGCAAAGCTTAAGTGGTTGGGTGGAAATCAGTGGAAATCAGGTGCTCCAATTAATAAGAGTGAAAGCACTTTCTACTAAGGCAAAGCTGCCATTGTAAACAACCCTTGGAATTACTCCTCCACTGTCTCCATTAACTCTATCAATGCTTTATTTTCACAGTGGTAGTACTATAGCTATAGTCCATATGTTACTTTAATAAAGCAATTTTAAGCATGTGTTAACTTCCAGTTCTGGAACCCACCTACATCTAACCAAACATACAGAAACCCACCATTATATTTGGGATAAACATTCCTTCCTACCTAGTAATTGCTCCTTCCCTCCAATCCCCTAACAGTTCCCAACACATTTATTCATTCATAGGAAAATATTCATATTCAGGTATGAGACAATCTTATTGAGGAACAAGATTCAGATTCTTTTCCCTTAAGCAGTACTGTCTCTGCAGGATTAGCAGGATTGATAAGTATGAAATTATTTTGATCATTAAAATCAGCAAACGTGACTGAAATTCACTGGAGAAACAGCTCTACTTAAACAGAATGTATAATTTTTTACCTAATCACTTTTCAGAGATGAACTATATTAAGGATGATTGAATGAACAAGATATTGTGTGGATTATGCTTCTTTTGACATGAACTGGCGTTGGCTCACATTTTCTCCACAATCTTGTATGCAGAAATTCATTACTCTGCCTTCTACATTCTCCAATAAAAACCAGGTTGTGATTATTTTTATGGATATAGCACAGACACATACCAAGCAGCAAAAGGCCCATTTACTTAAATCAGTTCTATTCTTATATATAAACTAAACCATACATAAGGAGGCATACATAAGGAGGCATCTACTTTAAAAGGTCTGCAGTTCCTGGCTATATGCAAATTGCCTCTTTGCCAATCAATCCAGGAAGCTTTTGGTGTGAAAGAAGTGCCCCCATAATTGTTTAGTGTTCAATTGGTATTTATCTTATTACTACTTCTTTTTTTAGAATATTTATATATTTCTCAATAAAAAATCCTGAAAGAGGTTTACATAGTATTTAACATGCCAAATGGATTTTCAAGACAGCCAAAAAAAAAAGGGGCTAGACTCATGCTGGGGTATATGCTGCACCAACTGCTAGTCAATAATAGTGACCAAGCATCTGCTGACTAAGCCTGTTCCATAGTTTCTGCATGACTTGTCATGCTAACGTTGATTCTAAACATTTATTCTTGAAACAATGGCAAAGGGACCCTTTAAAACATTATCTGAGTCACATGAGAGTTACTTCTCCATGCTGCTTCCACATCCATGGGGTAGTGTTTAAATGACCCAACTGGGGGTGGGAACAACTATCTTATATGTGTTTTTCCCATTCAATTGGCAATGGACCTCTTGGCAGAGTGTCAATTTTATGAGAGAGATCTGCGGGATTGCTCCCCGCTCGTACGTTTTGAGTCATTTAGTCACATCAGCTGGGATGGAGCTGTTCATAGAAAAGCAGCTTCCTCATGGCTAGGGTAGATTTCAAAAGCTCCCCAGTGCTCTTTTAATTCTTGTATAAACTGCTATGGCTTGTCAGTACTGCTGTCAATATACCCCAAGGGTGCCCAACATTTCTGGACCTGAAATTTGAAAATCTAAGAAACTATCATGGGCAGCACAAAATAGCCACTTCACAGAAGAAAAAAAGACCATGCTCAGAACCCACCCCATAAAAATAGGTAAGTAGTTGTATCCAACAGGTTCTGCACTGGCTACCTATTTGCTTCCGAGCCAGATTCAAGGTGCTGGTTTTGACCTATAAAGCCTTACACGGCGTGGGACCGCAGTATCTTGTGGAACGCCTCTCCCGCTATGAACCGACCCGGTCACTTCGCTCAGCGTCTAAGGCCCTCCTCCGGGTACCAACCCATCGGGAAGCCCGGAGGACAGTTACTCGATCTAGGGCCTTTTTTGTAGTGGCCCCCGAATTGTGGAACAGCCTCCCCGAAGAAGTACGCCTGGCGCCAACGCTTCTATCTTTTGCTCCCAGGCATTTTAATGTGTTTCATGTTACAATTTTAAATCTCTTTGTTTCAGTTTATTTATTGTGATATTTTGTATTTCTGTATTTTTAATCTTTTGTACACCGCCCAGAGAGCTATTCGCTATGGGCGGTTTAAAAATGAAATAAAATAAATGATAAATAATAAATAAACAGTGCACAAGCAGAGTTCCTTTTGCAAAACAGGTCTTTCCCGTCTCCTCCTCCCTCTGTGTCCCCAAAATATGCTCCAAAAGTCTCCTGACTCTGAAAACCAGACTTTAGGCTGCACTGAGGGAGAAGAGGAAGGGAAAGTCCTGTTGTGTGACACAACAGCAGTGCTGGATATAACTCAATAAACCAATATAACCCAAAAGAAATAAAACACAGACAAAAAAAGCAGCCAACCTCTCCAAAATGCTAAAAGAACCATCCTCATTTTTAAAAAAAAGAATGGGACTGGCAGGGGGCCTTGGGGGTTGTCTGAGAGCACCATGGTCCTCATAGCTACCACATTGGGAAACACAGTTATATCCTATGCCAAGCATCTAGCTGCTAGCCAGTTTTCATATATAAATTTAAAACATTTCCTCTCTTAGACATTCTTATTCATAATAAGTAGTCTACATACTAGGCCAATGAATGGCTTATTTCAGTCATTATGCCAAACCATTATTTTTATTTTCAAGCCAACACCCTGGCACACCATGGTGTATAGATGCATGTGTGCATTCCATCCCAGCTACCCAGCACTCTCTTCTTTTGGTGCTGTGGTCTTTAGAGGTAGAGCATTGGCTGTAACTCTGGTATGCCAATTCACTTCAAAACGTATTTTCCAATTCTGTTTTGCAAAACATGGTTCTTCACTCTCGACATTGTTACTGGCAAAACTATATCCCCTCCATCATCGAGCAATCTCAGATCTGGTCACAACAATAAAGTCAACACAGTATACATTCAAAAATATCAAAACAGCAATATTGCATAAATCAATATACTAAAACATTCCCTTCCTCCTCTCAGTACAGGCCTTTGGCTTTAGATGAATACATTCCTAGAAATCTGGAGTAAGAGGAAGGTTTCCAGCAGGCACCGAAAATGAACCAGTGCTGGTGCCAGGCATACAGAGGGAAGACTGTTCCATAACCATGTGCCATCCCCAAGAAGACCCTGCCCCTAGTTCAAATCCCATGAGCTTCTTTCAGCAGCTGTTTAACAAGCAGGATTTCTCTAGTAAAACTTAAGCCACAGAGGCAGGACAGTACTCAGAGTAGCACACCTTCAGATAACTGGGTCTTATGTCATTCAGGATTTTATACATCAAAACCAAAACTATGAATTTGACTCTGTAGCAAATAGGCAGATTCTTGAAAGACTGGTGTTATATGGTCCAAAACAGTCAAACCAGCCAACATGCTGGATGGCTGTAGCTACCAAACCAGTCATACCTGGTACTAACCCCACTGAATTCAGTAGGACTCACTTCTCAATTGACATGGCTAGGATTGCACTGTAAGTCTGTAAAAGATACCTGCAATTGGAATATTCTGTGAGATTGATAGCTGTACATCTCCTGTCCCAGGTGGCATGTCAATTACTAGGTAATCCAGTTGGTGCCAGTCAACCTGGAAAGGGTCACAGATAAAGTGGGATAAGATCCATTTTAAAGTTATGGTTCAAACCTACTACAGTCTTCAACATCAATGCAGGGAGCTTTTAACCAAATGCTATTGCTAGCAGGGCTCTCAGCACCAACACCACATGCCAAGGAACACTTTAAGTTACATGAAAAGCCCTGTGCAGGTCACATGGGCTGAGAATCACTCATCAGGGGTAGGGTGTGTGGTGTGCTTGTGTGTAGGGGGGTAGAGGAGAGAGAATGCCCATCCCAAAGCTCCAGCAAATGTTACCACTGGCAGAAAGAACCAATAGATTGATATATAAGTACTCTAACACTCTTCCATCAAGTCAATAGTCCTCGGCATCAATAGAAACCTTCCTTGGTCATTATGAGTGTAAGCCCAACCAGCACAGAGACCCAGGTATCAAACTGACAAGGGGATATTTATGAGAGGAAAGTACATATCAGATGTGAGTCACAGGAGCATAGCTTTGTTCAAAGTAATCAGCATGGCTTAATCTATATTATTGTGAAAGCATGCAGTATCCACTCTCTTAACCTTAAAACCTGCATTTTGTTGTCCATTTATTTCAGAACAGTCTTAATTAAAATACAACTTACCAACAGAAGATGAAAATCTTAAGAAAATAAAATGCTTCAAATCAAGTCAACTCTCATTAACCAAAATGACCCATTTCAGATGTGAAGGGAAACCAGTTTCAGCAGCATCAACAAGCCATGCCAAGCTTTCAATTTGGGTGCTTCCTTTTCCCTGCTCCTGGTCCTTCCCTTTCACACACCAGAGATCCAATTTAAAATGGATCTACAGTTCATCTGAACTTGGAGAATTGTGGTTTGTTTAAACTCTAATTAGTAAGAACAAACTAGGATCAATAGTATTTCCCAATAGTCTCATTCACACACAATCTTACACTATAGTTTAGCATCCGTACCGAAGCCTCAGAGCCCATATTCTTCCCTCATCATTTCCCTCCCACTTTCAACTGTTCACTTTCAACCTGGTTACTCATTACATCCAAAACCTGGACAAACTATTATTAACAATGGTTCAAGCAAACAAGGCAACTTCAGGCTCTGTTTTACAATCCTGGCTTGTTTCCCTAAATCAAGGAGTGGGCAACTTGCAGGTGGAGGATCACATGTCCCTCAGCCTAATTTCATGCAGGTAGAAAGGAAGGGGAAAGGGAAGAAAGAGTGGCATAGGAAAGTGGGGTGCCTTATTTTTCGGTCTGCCTCCACCTAGTCCATCACCAGCATTCTGCCCATGAAAGAGTATCCTGAGTAATGCAGCAGTCTAGAAAAAAAGAGGGTTTCTTCCTCTCCTCTAAATATAGTAAACTCTAACCACCATTCTGTGTCTGGCTGAAATGAGTAACTGTGGATAGCTGAAAACAGCAGCAAAAGCTACTCATCTCCTTGTGGCCACACCAGAAAATAGGGGGCATCCAGGCTTGTTCCCACAGCACTAAACTATGGGTTAGCATTATGTCTGAATGCATGCCTCACATCTGAATAAAAGTAATGTCATTTGTAGATCATGACATAGCTTTGAGACCATGGGTGCTCTGCATTAGTGTAAAAATTACTTATTTCTTATGCTCCACTCAGGTTAGTGGATGTCTCAAATTATTGTCCTAACAGCCTCCTCATGATCAAGAACACTGCTAAGCTATAGAAAGACTTCCCTTGGTGTAAATTTCCTGTATCCCCTGATTAAAACTGATATTGAAAATGGGTGAGAAGACACTTTTGGCCCAAGGGCCAGATTGGGTTGTGGCCAGCCTCCCACAGGCCACATTCCAATGGAGGGCATGGACTAAGGCAGAAGTGGGCATAGCAAAGTGGGAAAGCCATGCCCACCTGATCACCTGACATCATGACATCAGGCACAGGAAACGTAAAGCCTTGGCTACAAAGGAAGAATCTGGAATGCATTCCCAATTGTTTCTTTGCAGTGGTAGTTTGAATTTGGTGCCGCATCTGGTTCCGCTGCTTTAAGCAGGGATTGGATACAATCAGGAACTCTTGATTGGTGGAGTGTATTTGATCCCTACCAAAAGCAGTGCAACAGGATGATGCACCAAATTTAAACAACACTACACTCAAGCCGTGGCTGCAAAGGAACAATCAGGATCTCACTCTAAGGCTTAGGTTGCATTTCCATTTATTCCTTTGTGGCTACAGCTTTACCTTTCCTACAGCTATCATCAGTTGATGGACAGGTGGCCGTGGCTTGCCCCAAATGGCCTCATGGGCCACATGGGAAAGTCTGGCAGGCCCTGTTAGGCCTATGGGTTAGAGGTTCCCTTAACTGGTCTAAAAAGCATTGCCAGAAAGAGTAATGAGGCTGGAAACATTAAATTGATCTTGCAAGCATGGCATCAACTAGACAAATACACACAGTCTTACTCAGTGAATATGCACAGAATGAGAAATAATGAAAAGAATGTAAAAGGTGCATTTCATAATTAAATGTTATAAAGTGCTTTCAGAAGTGACTGAATAACATTTATAGGTCTTTTAGAAACTATATAAATTGACCAATCTTGTACAAATCTATCTCTGACCCAATACTGCAAAGCTATGCCTGGAGTTACTGATACAAGCTTCTTTAAAAAGGAGGAATGAAATAACTCTTAAAAAAAGTATGAAGGCAAGGAAAGCTAGTAGATACCTATATAAGTCAAATATTATTTTTGGCAGTAGATGAGCACTGGGTGTGATGTTAGATTTACGAGACAGAATAATGCACAATAGAAAAGTCAGCCCAGCACATAGGAATGGTTTTCAACAATGGCATAGTGCTTAATAACACCAGCACTAACCTACCAGGCTTTCTTTTTCACTTATTTATGACATTTTTATCTTCTCACTGATATTCATGGCTTTAAACAAGGTGAATCTGTTAATAAAATGTATTTGGATGATGAAACAGTAAAGCATTCAAACCCCCCCCCCCGAGGACTCATCACCTTAGCTGTTCCTTCTGTCTTGTTGTTATGTGCCTTCAAGTCGATCACGACTTATGGCAACCCTATGAATCAGTTACCTCCAACAAAATCTGTCGTGAGTCACCCTGTTCAGAACTTGTAAGTTCAGGTCTGTGGCCTCCTTTATGGAATCAATCCATCTCTTGTTTGGCCTTTCTCATTTTCTACTGTTTTCCCCAGCATTATTGTCTTTTCTAGTGAATCATGTCTTCTCATTATGTGTCCAAAGTATGATAACCTCAGTTTCATCATTTTAGATTCTAGTGACAGTTCTGGTTTAATTTGTTCTAACACCCAATTAATGGTCTTCTCTGCATGGTATGTCCAAAGCTCTCCTCCAACACATTTCAAATGAACTGATTCTTCTGTTATCCACTTTTTTCACTGTCCAACTTTCACATCCATACATAGGAATTGGGAATACCATGTCTGAATGATCCTCACTTTAGTGTTCAGTGATACATCTTTGCATTTGAGGACCTTTCCTAGTTCTCTCATAGCACCCTCCACAGTCCCAGCCTTCTTCTGATTTCTTGTCTCCATTTTGGTTAATGACTGTGCCAACGTATTGATAATCCCTGACAAGTTCAATGTCCTCGTCAACGTTAAAGTTACATAAATCTTCTGTTGTCATTACTTTAGTCTTCTTGACGTTCAGCTGAAGTCCTGCTTTTGTGCTTTCTTCTTTAACTTTCATCAGCATTCGTTTCAAATCATTGCTGGTTTCTGCTAAGAGTATGGTATCGTCTGCATATCAGGGCTCTGGAGTCGGTACGCCAGACCTTCAACTCTGACTCCTCTATTTTTCTACTGTCCGACTCTGACTCCTTCATAAATGGCAAATATATATTAACTAGTAATAACAAATTTACTGTAGTAAAATGGTAGCACAAGGCATTTCATCACCACCACGTGAATCCAGAGCTTGGAAAACTTACTTTTTTAAACTACAACTCCCATCAGCCCCAGGGATTGGGCTCGTGGGAGTTGTAGTTCAAAAAAGTAACTTTTCCAAGCTCTGGATTCACGTTGTGGTGATGAAATGCCTTGTGCTACCATTTTACCACAGTAAATTTGTTATTACTGGTTAATATACATTTGCCATTTATGAAGGAGTCGGAGTCGGTACATTTCTACCGACTCCAACTCCACCCAAAATTGCTCCCGACTCCGACTCCACAGACCTGCTGCATATCTTAAATTATTGATATTTCTCCCTCCAATTTTCACACCTTTCATCTTGGTCCAATTCCGCTTTCCATATGATATGTTCTGTGTGTAGATGAAACAAGTAGGGTGATAAAAAATACACCTGTCTCACACCCTTTCCGATTGGGAACCAGTCGGATTCTCCATATTCTGTCCTTACAGTAGCCTCTTTTCCAGAGTATAGGTTGCGCATCAGGACAATCAGATGCTGTGGCACCCCCATTTCTTTTAAAGCATTCCATAGTTTTTCATGATCTACATAATCAAAGGCTTTGCTGCACTCTATAAAGCACAGGGTGATTTCCTTGTGAAACTCCTTGCTCCGTTCCATTATCCAATGTACGTTTGCGATATGATCTCTGGTGCCTCTTCCCTTTCTAAACCCAGCTTGGACGTCTGGCATTTCTTGCTCCATATATGGTAAGAGCCTTTGTTGTAGAATCTTGAGCATTACTTTACTTACATGGGATATTAAGGCAATAGTTTGATAATTATTGCATTCCCTGGGATCCCCTTTCTTTGGAATTGGGATGTATATTGAACACTTCCAGTCTGTGGACCATTCTTTAGTTTTCCATATTTCTTGACAAAATTTGGACAGATTCAGTCTCAGTAGCTTGTAGCAACTCTATTGGTATGCCATCTGTATCTGGTGATTTGTTTCTTCCAAGTATTTTAAGAGCTGCTTTCACTTCACATTCTAAAATTTCTAGTTCTACATTATACGGTTCCTCCATGAATGAATCTGTCATCCTTGCATCTCTTTTATAGAGTTCTTTAGTGTATTGCTTCCATCTTCCTTTTATTTCGTCTTGGTCAGTCAGTGTGTTCCCCTTTCGATTATTAATTAATTTTTTAAAATTTCTCTAATCTTTTGGAATAGGGCTCTTATTCTACCTTTTTTGTTGTCCTATTTCTATACAATAACTATCGCAATAGTTCTTTGTCCCTGCATACTAATTGCTGTATTGTTGCATTTAGGATTCTAACCGTGTTTCTATCTCCTTTTGCTTTCTTTCTCTCTTTAACCATTTTAAGAGTTTCTTCTGTCATCCACTGAGGTCTTTCTCTGTTTTTAACCAGAGGTATTGTCTTTTTACACTCTTCCCCGATAATGTCTCTGACTTCAATCTATAGTTCTTCTGGTTCTCTGGCAACTAAGTTTAAAGCCTCAAAGCTGTTCCTTATTTGATCTTTATATTCTTCTGGGATGCTATTTAAATTATATTTTGGCATTATGATTGCTTTGTTGTTGTTCTTTAGCTTTACTCTGATTTTCAATATGACCACTTCACGATCTGTACCACAGTCTGCTCCTGGTCTTGTTTTCGCAGATAGGATGGAACTTCTCCATCTTCTGCTACCAAGTACATAAACACTTTGATTGCTATATTGACCATTTGGTGATGCCCACATGCACAGTCGTCTTTTTGGTTGCTCAAAAAAATGTGTTCGCAAGAAGCAAATTGGCTTCACAGAATTCAATAAATCTTTCTCCTGCTTCATTTGTATCTCCTACGCCCCATTTCCCCACAATTCCTAGTTTTTCTCTGTTCCTTACTTTTGCATTCCAGCTCCCATGATTATCAGCACATCTTGTTTTGGTGTGTGATCAATTTCTTCCTGTTCTTCTGCATAAAAGTTCTCGAATTGCTCTTCTTCTGCATTTGCCATTGGAGCCTAGACTTGGATAATGGTTATGTTAATAGGTTTCCGGTTAAATCTCATTGATGTAACTCAGACCTTGCATTATAGCTCTTAATGGTTTTTGTTACATCACTTCTCACTATTAAAGCAACCCCGTTTCTTCTTAATTTCTCATTTCCTGCATAAAATATTTTGTAGTTGCCTGATTGAAAATGTTCCATTCCCATCCATTTTAATTCACTCACGCCAAGTATTGCAATGTTGATACATTCCATTTTTTGCTTGACAATTTCTAACTTTCCCTGGTTCATGCCTCTCACAATCCATGTTCCTATTGTGCACGATGTACAACTCCAGACTCTCCTTTCACATCTGTGCGCATCAGCCTCCGGGCTTCCTTTCAGCTTTGACCCAGCTGCGTCATTAGTCACAGCGCTACTCGTACTTTTCCTTTGTTCTTCCCCAGTAGCTCGGTGAGTGCCTTCTGACCTGGGGGTCTCATCTTCCAGCACTATCTCATGTTGCATTTTAGATACTCTGTTCATAGGGTTTTCATGGTAAGAGGTATTCAGAGGTGGTTTATCATTGTCTTCCTCTGAGTTTGCCTTCTGTCTTAATACTTGCTAATTAAGCAAGTCTTCTCTATGCATTCTATAGGTGACATGCATATGTACAGTGAATGTGCAAAGGGAGTCAATGTAGTAACAAACCTTGCCACCAACTGCTAGTCTGCAGTTGCTACCCACAAACTATATGCATGTAAGCTTGTCTACACTACTGGAGATTTCACTCTTTGCAGCAATCACAGTATCACTCATAGTCTTTATCTTAGGGGAAAAAAGTCTCAAAATGGTATCACCACCATCACTATTAATATTTTACCTATATCTATATTTTTTCTTCTTGTGAAGATTTATTCATGTCAGTGGTATATAATATATGCTAAAAACAGTATAGCATGTCCCTCCCCCATTTGATATGGTAATGAAGATATTTATCTCAAGAGGTAAAGTGATATAGAGCACTGATCCAACAAGTAAATATCAAAAGTTTGCAATTCTAACATATTGATAAAGCCTGCAGTAATTACAAGGGATAAAATATAAATTTGTCCTTTTAACTCAAGAGATAAGCACTGAATCTCTTTCAAGAGAGCAGACACAGGAGTTTTGAAACTTCAAAGTATTCCAGGATTTAGATATGGATTACAAAGACATTAGACATAAAAAGACAGTGAGTGAGCAATGTCTTTTTAGAGGATATTTTTCATTAGCATTTTATTGTATCTTTTACACATAATACAAATAATCAAATATTGTGATGGATAAAAGCAGGGAAGGAAAGTAATGTCCAAAGTTTTAGTCGTGCTTTAGTAATCTCCCATCAAATAGTAGTTTGATTTTAGACAACATACTATTTATTGCATTTGTACCCCACCCTTCAGCCCAAAATATGAAGTTCATATACTTTAAAGGGGCTCTTCTGTGAACCTTCCAATTAAATGAGATTACAACTGCACCACAACAGTACATGGGGAAATTAGTTAACATTTCTTCCTCTACTGCAAGGGTCACCAATGTGGTGCCAACATGCCCACAGAGCCTTTCCTAGATGCCCACAGGATCCCCTCCACTTGCCAAAATTAGGCTTGAAAGAAGCATTCTATTGTGCTTCTTTCAAGCCAGTAGGATAGGTTATGATGTGTACTTAGCTGCAGTATGCATATGGTGCCCTTGGCAGTTTCTCCATATGTCCACAGGCCCAAAATGTTTGGCAACCCCTACTCTAGTATAGTTATTTTCTTGAGATTTCCTACTCCTCACAATGCCATAGTATCACCTCAGGTTTTAGCCTCAACTTTTACTCCCCCCCCTTTATGAACCACATCAGTCATGTAGGCCTTGAATAAAGCTTCCATTGACATGTCAGGCAGAAACAATAAGTATTATCTACATCTTAATGTCAATCAATATTCAAACCAAGATCGTGCAAGGAATGTAATCAAAAAGTAAAAAGAATTCCCAATGGATATTAGTATCTTCCAGGTCTTCAAAAGCCAGCAAGATCAGAGTTAATCATCATATGCCACGCTATTCTAGTTTTCTAAGCATCTCCTGTTTAAGATGCTTGGACTTTTCTCAATATAATATAATATAAGACAAATGCCAGTTTAAAAACAAGCAAATGAATGATCTAAAACCTTAGGATCTCAAATCAATGCTAGTCCCCTTCATAGAAGATCCATTGAAGTTAATAGACATGACTAGCTTAGGTTCACTAATTTAAATGGATCTACTTTGGATCTACCACCCAGTGGAACAATGCAGCTAAGCCTGTGCAAATGTCAGAAACACCTGGAAATGAAGAATGACCCATCAGCCATGTGCAACAACCACAAGGTTGTTAACTACATCAGAGTAATTAGAGCAGCTTTCAACATCTAATAGTAGAGTAACAGGGTGCTCTTAACTAGGAGATTTCGAGACTGTTCAGGCCAATAGCTGCAGTGTTGACTGCTGAACTGTGGTGTCCTAGTTTCCATAATGTATGAGTTTTGTTAGGACTTGACAACCTGCTCAGGGCATGGGCATGTGTGTTCGCATATCAGGATTGTGGACTGCATCCTTATGTCCTATTAAAATGTTTTTAAATTGTTTTTTTAAAAAAATTAATTGTGTTTTTAAATTGTTTTTGTGTTTTAAAATTTGTATATTTGTTTTTAATGTTTTTAATTGCTGTAAACCACCCAGACAGCTTCGGCTATGGGGCGGGGTGTATATGTGTGTGTATGTGTGAGTAAATAAATAAATAAATAAATAGTGATTATGTTCTACATTATCAGCCCCTTTTCTGCATCCATCTCATTTACATTGATACTAGTTTCTGGCTGAGGCAAATGTGTTCAAATAAACTATTTTAGCCTGCAGATTGTTTCAGAGAGAAAGTGGAACTTTACATTAAAGTCTCATTTGTAAGCAACATTCTACAAAATCGTTGCCTTAATCCTTCTGATCAGTTTTAAGAAATGTGTCTATATGCAAATACTTCTTTGTCTAGGAATAAATTAGCTCAGATTAACAAATCATTATGGTAACAGGAATTCCCTCTTGCATACAAACAAGTGAGTGTTGGTTACAAAATTATACCTGTAACTCTCACCATCTGTCAGCCATTGTGCATGTGTGGAAAATGCTAAAATGTTCACTGCTTGAGTATGTACAGTGTTATGAAACATTTCAGATGTTGGAAATGTAATTGCACTTTGCTGAAGCACAGCATTCATCTTTTTGGGGGAAAAACATTTTCTTGACATTTATTGTTAAGCAGTGTAATTAACTGCCATGGGGTGTCTGTGTATTTTCTCTTTCATGAACTTCACTAAAAGTTCTGTGCAAATTGCTCTAATCAATCATCATGTATATGTGACAAATTAAAAACCAAAATTCTAGGTATTTACATAATATACATTCTAAGTACCTATTGTGAACAACACATTCCTTATGAGGCAACACAAGCAAGTTGTGAAGGTGTAGGAATGATGTTTAAGAACACATTCTGTAAATTATATCATTTGAACAGTAACAAAGAAAAAACTGCTAACTGTGCACTTGCAGTATTCATTTGACACACACCTGTGGAACTACAAAGACACCCCCATTTTGGATGTAACACTAAACTATGACTTAGCAAGCCTGGGGCTCACACACTCTCCTCTTCTCTGATGCAGCCACAAGAAGATCAGAAGCATTTATTTCCTGTTTGAAACTAACCAGAGTTGATTGTTATGTCTGAACTTGGGAGAACTCTGGCTTGTTTCAATAATAAATCATATTTAAACAACCAGGGTGAGACAAGGTAGCAAGGGGCATACAACCCAAAAGATACAGTTACTTAGGCTTGGTAACAACAGCAGGGCATCAGAATTAAGCGATTAAGCTAAAATCTTAACAGAAAAGGCAGGCTTTTATGGTGGCATCTGAAAGCTAAGCACAAATAATTAAGTCATCAAAATATTGGTCATTATGTATATGAGGCAACCTGCAATACTGAAGAACTACACACTAATAATTTTCAATTACCATTCCTGCACATTGGATCCTATGTAAACTAATATACAATGGCCTGGCCATCTTCAGATTTGCACGTTCTCATCTCCCTTCACTCTGGTCCTTCTGCTGTTCTAGCAAATCAGTTTGTCATTATATATGAGTTGGCAACCATGGTTTGAGCTTGCCTTCCAAAACCGAAAGTGGAAACTCCTTCGTCAGGCAAAAAAAAATGGCACTCACCCAAAGGGTGGAAATGCAGTGCATGCTGGGATGCCTATCACGTGTCTGCAGCTAGCGCAAAGCTCCCACAATCTTCTGGGTTCCTAAACTTGCAAATGGATTATTTCTGGTATTATTTAACATGAAAATTAGCGCTAAACTTGAATTATATTCCATTAGATTTCTGGAACTAGCTTTTACATCATGAGAAAGGTCAAATATAACATGCAAATTACCAGTCAAGAAATAGTTGACTGGTAGAACAGAATAAAGTGCAATGTAAAAACAGCCTATGACAAGCTAAGATTCCATTAAAAACCTACATAAAATTATAGAATTGTAGAGTTGGAAGGGGCCTATAAGGCCATCGAGTCCAACCCCCTACTCAATGCAGGAATCCAACATAAAGCATAACTGACAGGTGGCTGTCTAGCTGCCTCTTGAATGCCTCTAGTGTTGGAGAGCCCACCACCTGCCTGTGACAGACACTTGCATAATATTATTAACTTAGTAAATGCTAACATCATGACACTGTCTATCATCTACACACAAGGGAAGGGGGAGGTTTACTGGCTGTTTCAAATGGATTAGAGACCAATAGCCAAAAGGTACAGTCAAGGGGTTGTATCCAACAGCTGCTTGAATGGAAGGCGGCTCCTGCAACCAATTTCTACCCTCTCTTGCAGTCCCTACGCTCTCCTAAAAACACTCCAGATGGTTAGGGGATATTCCTGAAGCATGTGAGGTATGTTATAGAGGACTACAGAGGAAGCAGAAAGTTGCATGAATCCTACCACTCCACTGAACCTTTGTACAACCCACACTGAACCCCCCCATCCCTAATTTTCTGGAGACTTTCTAAGAGTACAATGGCTATAGAGGAGAAAAGGAAAAGAAATTTCAGTTTTGTGAACTGTCTTCTACACACACAACTTTAGGATATTGCTTATCTGTTCCAAAGCACAAACTACAGGCATATGGATGCCTGCAAGTGCACACACACACGCACACACACACACGCACACACTCAATTCCTCAACAGAACTAGTAACCAGTTCTGTCATTTAAAATTGCAGTTATTAAATATTGTTATAAAATGTTATTCTTTACATTGAATAATGGAGATGACAATAAATGCATTTACTGAAGTCACTCTATTGGAAAATCTCAAGGCTAACATTATGAGAGTTTGCTGACATTTCCTACTGATCTCTTAAAAAATGTGAAGGTTTACTGGTAACCATGAACACTTACTGAATTTCTGACATTTCCTATGAGATTTTATTTATTTATTTACACAAACACATACACCCCCCCTTGCATTTGCAGTAAATGTATCATTACTGCTTATTATTCTAAAAATAATGATATTTGAGCAAGAAAATTAACATACAGAGGGCTCACATATGCAGGAATATAGAGAACTACAGGCTTAAGTAGGTTTCAAAAGTGAGCCTTGAATAGAGAGGGCCCTGGTTAGAATTAACTATTATATAAGCATAGATGTCAATTACAATTAAGGCTGTCCTGAGGGAGACATTTTTGATCCAAAGAGGAGAG
The DNA here is from genome assembly GCF_030035675.1 of Rhineura floridana. NCBI lineage: Eukaryota > Metazoa > Chordata > Lepidosauria > Squamata > Rhineuridae > Rhineura > Rhineura floridana. Next base: position 183,408,594 of record NC_084481.1, on the reverse strand, counting down.
GGAGTGTGTGATTGCACATCTGCCCCTAGGTAATGCTATTCTGCATTACAGAGATTCACAGCATTAGGAGATACACATCGAGTGCCTTACAAAAGTAATCAGACCCTTGACCAATGCTCTCACATTGTATGTATGTACTGCCTTCAAGTCGATTCTGACTTATGAATAGGGTTTTCATGAGGCTGAGAGGCAGTGACTGGCCCAAGGTCACCCAGTGAGCTTCACGACTATGTGGGGATTTGAACCCTGGTCTCCCAGGTCGTAGTCCAACACCTTAACCACTACACCACACTGGCTCTCGCTCTCACATTACTGAATTACAAATGGTACATTATAAGTTCGTTCTGTACAATATTTTATTTTGAAACACTGAAACTCAAAATCAAATATTGTAAGGTGACATTGGTTTTATGTTGGGAAATGTTTGCAAGAAACATCAAAAACTGAAACATGTTGCTTGCATAAGTATTCGATCCCTGTGCTGTGGAAGCTCCCAGTGTACACAGATGAAAGAAATTGCCCTATCGAGGACACAATGACCTTACCATTGGTCTCCACCTGTGAACCATTAAAGTTGCTGTCACATTGTCAGGATAAAACCCCACTGTTGAAGGATCATTGGTCAGGCTGTGGATCTGAAGGAAAATGAAGACCGAAGAGCATTCTACAGAAGTGAGAGTTAATGTAATACAAATGCATAGATTAGGAAAAGGGTACAAAATAATATCTAAGTGCTTGGCTATCCCAGTGAGCACAATTGGATTAATCATCTGGAAGTGGAAGCTGCATCACAACACACAGGCACTAACAAACAGACTCAATCCAGACAAGACTGAGATGCTGTTGGTGCGTGGTTTCTCTGATCAGGTGGCGGATATACACCCTGTCCTGGACGGGGTTACACTCCCCTAAAGGACCGGGTTCGTAGTCTGGGAGTCTTTTTAGATCCTTCCCTGTCACTTGAGGCTCAAGTAGCCTCGGTGGCACGGAATGCGTTCTACCAACTTCGGTTGGTAGCCCAACTACGTCCCTACCTGAGCAGGGAGGACCTCACATCAGTGGTACATGCTCTGGTAACCTCGCGATTGGATTACTGCAATGCGCTCTACGTAGGGCTGCCTCTGAAGACAGTTCGGAAGCTACAGCTTGTGCAAAACGCGGCGGCCAGACTGATAACGTGGACCAAGTGGTCCAAACACATAACACCTGTTCTGGCCCGCTTGCACTGGCTTCCAATATGCTTCCGGGCCAGATTCAAAGTGCTGGTTTTAACCTATAAAGCCTTATACGGGGCGGGACCACAATACCTGCTGGAACGCCTCTCCCGATATGAACCTGCCCGTACACTACGTTCTACATCGAAGGCCCTCCTCCGAGTTCCGACTCATAGAGAAGCTCGGAGGGTGATAACTAGAACTAGGGCCTTCTCAGTGGTGGCCCCCGAACTTTGGAACAGTCTCTCTGATGAGGTGCGCTTGGCGCCGACGTTACTGTCTTTCCGGCGCCAAGTCAAAACCTTCCTCTTTTCTGAGGCATTTTAATCTAACTTAATTTAGTTTTAACATGTGTTGTAATTGCTTTTAGTTTTTTATTCTTTTACATTGTTGTTGTATTTTATTATGGAATTTTTGTATATATTTGCACTTTGTTGTACACCGCCCAGAGAGCTGTGCTAGTTGGGTGGTATAAAAATCTAATAAATAAATAAATAAAAGGCCATCCCTCAAAACTCAGCACTCAAACGAGAAGGAGACTTGTGAGAGAAGCCACAGAGAGGCCAACTATTACTTTGAAGGAGCTACAGAGTTCAGTGGCTGGGAGTGGAGTAATGGTGCACCAGTCAACCATATCAAGAACTCTGTATAACACCAGGCTGTATGGGAGGGTGGCAAGAAAGAAGCAGTTACTCGAAAAGTACCATCTGAAAGCACTTCTGGAGTTTGCCAGAAAGCATGAGAGTGCCCCAGCTGCGATGTGGGAAAAGGTTTTGTGGTCTGATGAGACCAAGATAGAGCGTTTGGGCCAAAACTCAAAGCTCTATGTGTGGCACAAACCTAACACTGCCCTTGTCTCTGTTGTTCAGTAAAGCAAGCTATGAGACTCACAGACAGGGTTTTTTTAGTAGAGAGAAGGAAACCTGAAGCAAAAGAGTTAAGCAGAGCAGAACAGAGCGCCAGGTTTGTCAAGGTCAGCAGCTGGTTGGCAAGTAGATAAGACGGGAACTCGCAGAAGCTCAGGTGTGGGGGAAAGTCGTTTGGAGAGAACTGTGTCTAATGTCTTTTGTCAGTAAAGACTCTTACAAGAAACTTGCCTGGCCTGGCTTATTTACTGGATCTATTCGACACCAGAATTTCTTACTTGTACGATATCTATACACACGCACCGACAAGGGTTATGGGCCCAGCGTACCATACAAAGTAAGGGGTTCAAGAGTCGTTTACGTGATGTTGTCGCAGAGGAAAGAAAGGGCAAGACAGAGGCAAGTAAAGAGTGGACAACATGGCTGTAAACCTGTCATCCGGGATGCCGATGGAGAGACTGAATGCTGTAAACTACTCCAGCTGGAAATGGAGAATGAGAGCAGTTCTGATTAAAGAAGATTTGAATGATGTTGTAGAAAAAACCCCTCCGGCAGCTCCTTCAGCAGCGTGGACGAAGAAAGACGAGAAAGCGAAGGCTTTTATTACTCTGGGGCTGTCTGATTCTCAACTGTTGCTGGTGAGTAATGAGCCGACAGCTAATCAAATGTGGGAGAAGCTGAGAGCCGCTCATGTGCAGCAAACCGCAGGGAGCCGGCTGTGTTTAGCGCGGAAGCTTTATCAGATGCGTTTTACAGAGGAAGTGACTATGACAGAGCATCTGGCTGAATTTCATAGATTATTTGCTGAACTTCAAGACAGAGGAGTACATCATAGTGACATTCAGATGGTCTATATACTGTTATCTTCTTTTGATCGAAAATGGGATGTACTGGTCTCTAGTTTGGAGACTTTGCCACACGGAACTTTATCTCTGGACTTTGTAGAGCAGAAACTTCAACAAGAATGGAACAGGAGACAAGAAAGTAAAAGGACTGAGTTAAAAGAGACTGAGGCTGTACAACAACAACAACATCAAAGAAACAGGCAAGAGAATAAAATATGTTATTTTTGTGGGTCCCGGGGACATATACAGAGACATTGTTTAAGTAAGAAGAAAAGTAACAGGGACTTTGGACGTCAGAGACCAAGTGTGAACTTTATTACTAAGGAGGATAATAAACTAATTAACTCTAAATGGCTTCTGGACAGTGGAGCGTCTAATTGCCTGATCACAGACTCTAGTTTATTTTACACATCAAAGCCAGTGCAAGAGAAGATTTATCTAGCTGACGGATTGTCTCGGGATGCAATTGCAAGAGGCACGATCAGGTTAAGTAATTTGGGAACTATATTGACAGATGTGTTATTAGTTTCTGGTTTAAAATATAACATACTATCGGTGAGAAAACTAGCTCAAATAGGTTGTAAAATTACATTTGAAGGGAATAGATGTTTTGTGAGAAAAGATGGTGAAATCTGTATGCAATTACAGAACCAAATATTTATGGTAGAGAGCAAGCTTGATGAACCCACATGTGCCTGGATAGGAGTAAATAAAAACATACATGAGAACTGTATACATGAATGGCACAGAAAATTAGGGCACGCACATTTTGAGAAAGTGAAAAATACCCCAAAGCATAGTCAAGATTTGGAACTAACACATTGTGAGCATGTGGATGAATGTGAGGTATGCTATAAAACAAAAATGACAGTGACTCCAATTAATCAGAGCATTGAAAGTACTACCACGAAACCTTATCAGCTGATACATGTGGATTTGGCTGGACCTTTCCAGTGTTCAAAAGGTGGGGCAAGATTTTATTTAGTGATTGTAGATGATTTTTCCAGATTTACACATGTATTCTTATTGAAAAAGAAAAGTGAAGCAGAAGATAAATTAAAGGCATTTATACAGAGGACAGAGACACAATATGGGGTTGTTATCAAAAATATCAAATCAGATCAAGGAGGAGAATTTACCGGTAATTCGTTTAAAACATATTTGGAAAAGAAGGGAATAATACAAAGTCTCACTGCTCCCTTCAGCCCATTTTCTAACGGGACTGCAGAGAGGAGGAACCGGTCGCTGCAGGATTCAATGAGAGCCATGCTGGCTGATGCAGATATGAATAACACCTATTGGGGAGAATGTATTCTGTACACTGCTTACATTCAGAACCACCTTCTGCACAGAATAATAGGCATGTCTCCATATGAGAAATTGACAGGAAGAAAACCCAGGGTAAAACACATAAGAGCGTTTTGGAGCAAAATGCTGGGTGCATGTTTCAAAGCAGAAAAGGCATGGTAAATTGGCCTCAAGAGCTCAAGCAGGTCGTATTTTGGGATTTCAGAATTCATATTATAGAATTTGGTTGCCTGAGAAACAACAATTAGTGTTAAGTAGAAGCATAAAGGTAATAGATAAACCTTGGAGAGACAGTCAAACAGTAGTACTTGATGATGCAAGCAAGCAGGAAGCAGCAGATGTTCCTTTTGGTCATCAAATACCATTAAGAACCGCATTGACTGACTTAATGCAGTGGTAAACGTACTGTGAAAAGACTGAGGAGTGAAGACATAGCAATGCAAGATAAAGAAGTGCCAGGTACAAGCGCAGGAACAAGTGCAGAATCAGGTGCAGGACCAAGTAAAATTGAGAGTGATGAAGAAATGGAAATAGATAGTGTTAGACGGTCAGAAAGAAAAACGAAAGGAAAACCACCTCATAGATTTACATTTAACGTTACACAAAAGAATGATGAGACAGATGAATATCCTGTAGAATGGGAAAAAGAAGGATCAATAGACAAAGAAACTATGGATCTAATGTGGAAATACTGTATTGAAGAATGAAATATATATGTGTTATCAAAATGCTGTATAACTTGTATGAATAAAGAAAACAAAAATGGAAATGTAAATAGATACTGTAAGGAAACAAAACCATGTACCGATGTGTATTGCAAGAATTATGGAATGGAAATTTATATTGTATAAATGAACATGTAGTTTTGTGATCTGTGAGTCCCAGGTGGGGGCTGTTGTTCAGTAAAGCAAGCTATGAGACTCACAGACAGGGTTTTTTAGTAGAGAGAAGGAAACCTGAAGCAAAAGAGTTAAGCAGAGCAGAACAGAGCGCCAGGTTTGTCAAGGTCAGCAGCTGGTTGGCAAGTAGATAAGACGGGAACTCGCAGAAGCTCAGGTGTGGGGGAAAGTCGTTTGGAGAGAACTGTGTCTAATGTCTTTTGTCAGTAAAGACTCTTACAAGAAACTTGCCTGGCCTGGCTTATTTACTGGATCTATTTGACACCAGAATTTCTTACTTGTACGATATCTATACGCACGCACCGACAGTCTCAAGACACACCATCCCTACAGTGAAGTATGGTGGTGGCAGAATCATGCTATGGAGATGCTTCTCATCAGCAGGGACTGGGCATCTTGTTAAAATTGAAGGAAGAATGGATGGAGCAAAATACAGAGAAATACTGCAAGAGAACCTGCGTCAGTCCACTCAAAAACTGAAGCTTGGGAGGAAATTCACTTTTCAGCAGGATAATGATCCCAAGCACAAGGCCAAAGCAACATTGGAGTGGCTCAAGAACAAAAAGGTGAATGTCCTACAGTGGCCCAGTCAAAGTCCTGATCTCAATCCCACTGAGAATCTGTGGCGCTCTTTGAAAATTGAGGTCCACAAATGACATCCAACCAAACTGAATGACCTGGATCGAATCTGCCAAGAAGAATGGGCCAAAATCCCACCGACCCTGTGTGCAAAGCTGGTACATACCTAAAGCTGTTATTGCAGCAAAAGGTGGCTCTACCAAATATTAATGTGTGGGGGTTAAATACTTACGCGAGCAACATGTTTCAGTTTATGTTTCTTACAAACATTTCCCAACATAAAACAAATGTCACCTTACAAGAATTGATTTTGAGTTTCAGTGTTTCAAAATAAAATATCATACAGAACGAAATTACAACGTACCATTTGTAATTCAGTAATATGAGAGCATTGGTCAGGGGTCTGAGTACTTTTTGCAAGACACTGTAATTATGTCTGTACCAACCTGGTTTCAGTAGGCTATACTATAGAATTGGGAATCTCCATTCATCTGTTACTGTCCTGGAGTATCTCTCCTAAGAGCATAAAGAAGGTTCAGTGTTGCAGTCTCTTTTCCTGAGTAGAAGCTTTAGCTATGCTCTCTTAGACTCCAGAAAGAATATAAACAGATTAAATAGTTTTAATCGTATCAGTTATATTTGACCTGCCTTGGGAGTATCTGCAGAATCTAATTCTGTTAAACTTATATACAGTAAGATAAAAAACTTCAAGCTGCTGCTTTATATACCTCATAGTTTTCTGTGTCACAGCATTATAAAGAAGGAGACTTTATATTCTAACACTGACGATAAAGGCCATTTCACAATATTGCCTTGTTTTATGTGCAAGTCTATGGATTTCTTCTACTGGCTACAATAAAATGCATTAGGAATATTAGATCTAACTGATTTAATTTTCTTGAGATCTTTATTTAATATTTTATAACCCTGCCTCAATGTCTTAGAGCCCCTTAAATTCAATGTATTATACCATAAACCAATATTAAGAAGATAATTTATGAGGATTATATATAGACCAAAAAGAAGGACGAGAGTGAATCATTTCTTCCAAATCTGCTATAAACCAAAAGTTACAACTAGGAAATTAAAGAACAAGGTAATTAATCCTTTTTTTAAAAAGCCCTAAACTTAAAAAATAACTGCTGAACTATAGTTTAACCTTTGCTGACCAGTGACAAAACATGGAGATGAAGAGCCATGGACCTTAAAATAAAAGCAAACACTGGAGCAATACCATATTTCATTTAGTTATTCATGGGATGCTTGAATCTCAACAAATTAAATGCCCTAAGTCATAGAATGAATTGCCCTGATGTTGGTAAACAGGTGATAAGTTATTGTTACAAGCAAGACTAAGATGTACACAGACACTCCTTAAAATACACTACAGTTATATATGCATAAAGTTGCATAGTTATAAAACATTCCTCTACAGCAGATTCTACTTTTCTCTGCTGGTACCTGTAAGCTTTTTGTTTTCCTGAAAGCAAATACAATTTGTCCTGATGCAGGATTAAGGGGTACCTAGTTTATACACAAAAGGAAAAGGCCTGATAGGAAGAAAGTCCTTGTTAAAGCCCTTCTGCAGCCACAAGTGATACTCCATTGTCAGGGGAAATCATTAATGGCCTCTGTGTCAAGGGAATACACTTCTTTTATGCTTCTGGACCTGCTAGATTACAACTGCATCTTTAGTTGCTAGGTAACAACCTACTCAGTATACACCATTATCCACACACATAAGAAAGAAACTGCCATCTGCTTCTCATTTGGGAATTCCATTGACTAAAGCAATATTGCAGTTACTGCAACACCATCCCCCCACAAATCATCATTGGTCTCCTAAGCCTAAGCCTAGCTTGTTAGTAAAGCAAGTAGTGATGTCAGCACCATGGCGTTTTGTGTTGTGGACATGTAGTAGCTTCATAAGAGTAAGACAGCACAGGCAACTGCAGTCACTGATACGTTAAAAACCACACTGTTTATGGGAGGGGGGAAAAGAGTTTCACACACATATTATTCTCTCAGTACTAGTAAACACCTTATCCAATTGCATCTAGTGGTTGCTACAAAGTATTATGTTCATCGTAATTTTAACAAACATTACTGACACTGCGCTAAGAACAGCAACTACTGGAGTAAAATCCTACCTTTACGTCAGGCATGGGGAACCTTCAGCCCTCCAGATGTTGCTAAATTACAACTCCCATGAGCCTGGCAACCATGGCCAGTGACCAGGGAAGACAGGAGTTGTGGTTCAACAACATCTGGAGGGCCAAAGGTTCCCCACACTTGCTTTGGGTGTTTGGAAGAAATTCAAGCAAGAACCAGCTGTTACAGCAGAGAGAAAACAGCAGTCCTTCATCTCCTCCATAACGTCTTGTTGTTGTTATGTGCCTCCAAGTCGATTACGACTTATGGCAACCCTATAAATCAGCAACCTCCAAGAGCATCTGTCATGAACCGCCCTGTTCAGATCTTGTCAGTTCAAGTCTATGGCTTCATTTATGGAATCAATCCATCTCTTGTTTGGTCTTCCTCTTTTTATACTCCCTTCTGTTTTTCCCAGCATTATGATCTTTTCTAGTGAATCATGTCTTCTCATGATGTGTCCAAAGTATAACAACCTCAGTTTCATCATTTGAGCTTCTAGTGATAGTTCTGGTTTAGTTTGTTCTAACACCCAATTATTTGTCTTTTTCGCAGTCCATGGTATCCACAAAGCTCTCCTCCAACACATTTCAAATTATTTGATTTTTCTCTTATCCGCCTTTTTCACTGTCCAACTTTAACATCCATACATAGAGATCGGAAACACCATGGTCTGAATGATCCTGACTTTAGTGTTCAGTGATACATCTTTGCTTTTGAGGGCCTTTTCTAGTTCTCTCATAGCTGCCCTCCCCAGTCCTAGCCTTCTTCTGATTTCTTGACTATTGTCTCCATTTTGGTTAATGACTGTGCCAAGGTATTGATCATCCTTGACAAGTTCAATGTCTTCATTGTCAACTTTAAAGTTACATAAATCTTCTGTTGTCATTATTTTAGTCTTTTTGACGTTCAGCTGTAGTCCTGCTTTTGTGCTTTCCTCTTTAACTTTCATCAGCATTTGTTTCAAATCATTACTGGTTTCTGCTAGTAGTAATAACATCTAATAATGGCTAAATGTTGAGCGGTTTGGGGGAGGGTTGCACTTCCTCAGATCTACTTCATAGACTACGGCTTGCTTGAATTGCCTAATGATGTCCCATCATGCACTGTTGTCATTAGATGCTACCAGCAACAGGGAAGAATGAGACAAGGAGCGACTTCTTTCAGCAGAAGTCCCACATCAACCATAATAAGTAGCTTTGGCTTAAAAGGTTCAATATAGGTAAATCAAATATTGTTCATGAAAGCAAATTTCAGTGCTGCCTATCAGAAAGTGCACCTATTGACACATTCAAAAAAGAAGTGAATGATCCACTATTGATTAGATTAGGCTTTTGCTCGCCAACTCAGGAAGTTATTAAGCATCCGTTTGATATGCAGGAAGCTGCCTAATACCAAGTCAGATCTATGGTTCATCAACCTCAGTGTTACTTATGCAGTGACTGGGAGTGGTTCTCCAGGGTTTCAAGCAGGCATTTTACTCAGCCTGGCCTGGAGATACCAGGACCGTCTGCACGCAAAGCATATGCTCTGCCACCACGTTGCTCTCTGCTACTGGAGAGCAACAACTAAATCTGTCACCAAAAAAAAAAGGGGGGGGGAAGGTTGAAGCATTCATGTCAGCTGAAGCTAAGACTGCAGAGAGTTGAACGGCAGGTTAGTCACATTAAATCTGGAGCATCTAACTTGGGTTACAGGAATAATGTTTTTGCTCATTAGGTTCTCAATATTTCCATCTTCTTTTAAAATGCTTTCATAAGCAATTATAAGCACTTGTTGAAATGATATTTTTCCTTTTCTCCTGGCTGATCAATGAAAGAAAAAAGTCAGTTTCTGCAAAAGTAACATGCTCATACAACTCCTTACCTGTCTCAACAATTTCTCAACAGCTGACATTACCATCAGTCCTCTCCAAACAATTGGTGCAGTCTCTTCTACCAAGAAACCTATGGACATACTAGAAGAGTAAAGCAAGCATAATTTTTTCAGCTTTCAAACAAGATACAAGAAGAAAAATTTACAAAGAAAATATGTAAAATAGATTTGAAAACACAGACTGCTTACCATGCAATTCCATAGTTCACAAGAGGTCGCATTAAGTTTTCTAGAATGGAAAATGTGTTTTAAAAATACATTATTAATAAAAAAATAAGTTCTGTCTGCAATGACTATGAAAATGCTTAGAAATCAAGGCATCTATATGAGCTACATATACACTCTAAGTTTCATGACTTTACTACAAAGCAAAGGGCCAGCCTAGACATAGCATATAACCAAGGTTTACACTAACTGGTTTATTGCTTAGACTCTGGTTAAGATCTCCTATATACAATGAAACCATAGCTTAGCTTAGGCCAGCCTGCAGAAGTTCATCTTTCTGCAACTTGGAGGAAAGCCTTCTCCAAGGCAGCTTCCAGCCTGTGGAAAGAACTCCCCATTGAGATATGGCAGGCAGCTACCAGGGTGAGCTTCTGCCAGCTTGCCTGTGATACCAGTTGAACAATTCCTGGCTACTGAAATTGTGATATTTTGTTTTTATTGTATTATGTCTATTGTATTGTTTCTAGGGTACACATTTTATTGTTTCTGAGTTGTTCATACTGAATGGTTTTATTGTTCACTGCCTTTTAATGAAGCACTAGATGTATATTTTAAATAAACAAACCATCATTTGTGACATCATGTGTAATGTTAACCACAGTTAATATTTACATCAGCATAAGGTATTATATGAATTCTTAAATCTCCCACTCAATTCTTAAATTCCATGACTGTTAGGTTTGCTTCCTAAGGATCTGCTAAGAACCTCCTTACAGAGCCAGCACCAGGGGGTGGCCAGGTTGGGCCCTGGCTGAGGGCCCCTGCAGCCCACAGGGCCCCTGAATGGGCCCTCCTTAGGGAGGGAAGGTAGCACTCCTGTTCCGCAATACGCGGCAGCATCAACTCCTGGCCCTGCAGTGGATCACGGAAAGGGTCCTTCCAGGGACCCCTCCAATACAGTCAGTGTGGGCTTCAATAGGCCCAGAAGCATGCCCCATCTACCTCTCCCATCCCTGTGAATGACATATGCACCGAGCATGCATGCATACCATCAGCCAAGATGGTAGCAGAGACTTCGCTAAGGGGCTCACGCCCCGCCGCTATCTTAGTTGATGGCAGTCATATAAGCACAGTGTGCACATCACCTAGAGGGATGTTAGAGGTAGGTGGGATGTATGTTGTTGTTATGTGCCTTCAAGCCGACTACAACTTATGGCGACCCTATGAATCAGCGACCTCCAACAGCATCTGTCAAGAACTGCCCTGTTCAGATCTTGTCAGATCAGGTATGTGGATTCCATTATGGAATCAATCCATCTCTTGTTTGGTCTTCCTCTTTTTATACTCCCTTCTGTTTTTCCCAGCATTATGATCTTTTCTAGTGAATCATGTCTTCTCATGATGTGTCCAAGGTATGATAACCTCAGTGTCATCATTCTAGCTTCTAGTGATAGTTCTGGTTTAATTTGTTCTAACACCCAATTATTTGTCTTTTTCGCAGTCCATGGTATCTGAAAAGCTCTCCTCCAACACCACATTTCAAATGAGTTGATTTTCCTCTTATCCGTTTTTTTCACTGTCCAACTTTCACATCCATACATAGAGATTGGGAATACCATGGTCTGAATGATCGTCACTTTAGTGTTCAGTGATACATCTTTGCATTTGAGGACCTTTTCTAGTTCTCTCACAGCTGCCCTCCCCAGTCCTAGCCTTCTTCTGATTTCTTGACTATTGTTTGCATTTTGGTTAATGACTGTGCCAAGGTATTAATAATCCTTGACAAGTTCAATGTCCTTATTGTCAACTTTAAAGTTACATAAATCTTCTGTTGTCATTACTTTAGTCTTTTTGACATTCAGCTGTAGTCCTGCTTTCCTCTTTAACTTTCATCAGCATTCATTTTAAATCATTACTGGTTTCTGCTAGTAGTATGGTATCGTCTGCATATCTTAAATTATTGATATTTCTCCCTCCAGTTGTCACACCTCCTTCACCTTGGTCCAATCCCACTTTCCGTATCATATGTTGTGCGTATAGATTAAATAAATGGGGTGACAAAACCCTTTCCAACTGGAAACCAATCAGTTTCTCCGTATTCTGTCCTTTCAGTAGCCTCTTGTCCAGAGTATAGGTTGTACGTCAGGACACTCAGATGTTGTGGCACCCCCATTTCTTTTAAAGCATTCCATAGTTTTTCATGATCTACACAGTCAAAGGCTTTGTTGTAATTTATAAATCTATACTGCATTCCGTGGGATCCCCTTTCTTTGGAATTGGGATGTATATTGAACGCTTCCAGTCTGTGGGCCATTGTTTAGTTTTCTGTATTTCTAGACATATTTTTGTCAAAATCAGGACAGATTCAGTCTCAGTAGCTTGTAGCAACTCTACTGGTATGCCATCTGTTCCTGGTGATTTGTTTCTTCCAAGTATTTTAACAGCAGCTTTCACCTCACATTCTAGAATTTCTAGTTCTTCATCATACAGTTCCTCCATGAATGAATCTGTCATCCTGGCATCTCTTTTATAGAGTTCTTCAGTGTATTGCTTCCATCTTCCTTTTATTTCTACTCGGTCAGCCAGTGTGTTCCCCTTTTGATTATTCAACATCCCTACTCTTGGTTTAAATTTCCCTTTCATTTCTTTAATCTTTTGGAATAGGGCTCTTGTTCTTCCCTTTTTGTTGTCCTCTTATATTTCTATACAATAACTATTGTAACAGTTCTTTGTCCCTACGTACTAGTCGCTGTATTGTAGCATTTAGGGTTCTAAATGTATTTCTATCTCCTTTTGTTTTTGCTTTCCTTCTCTCTTTAACCATTTCGTCAGTCATCCATTGAGGTCTCTCTCTCTTTTTAACTAGAGGTATTGTCTTTTTAGATTCTGATAATGTCTCCGACTTCAGTCTATAGTTCTTCTGGTTCTCTGCCAAGTAAGTTTAAAGCCTCAAACCTGTTCCTTATTTGATCTTTATATGCTTCTGGGATGTTATTTAAATTGTATTTTGGCATTATGATTGCTTTGTTGTTGTTCTTTAGCTTTACTCTGATTTTTCGATACAACCAGTTCATGATCTGTACCACAGTCTGCTCCTGGTCTTGTTTTTGCAGAAAGGATGGAACTTCTCCATCTTCTTCTACTAATTATATAATCAATTTGATTCCTATATTGACCATTTGGTGATGTCAATGTGTACAGTCTTTTCGGTTGCTCAAAAAAATGTTTGCAAAAACAAATTATTGGCTTCACAGAATTCAATAAGTCTTTCTCCTGCTTCATTTCTGTCTCCTAAGCACCATTTCCCCACAATTCCTAGTTTTTCTCTGTTCCCTACTTTTGCATTTCAGTCCCCATGATTATCAGCACATCTTGCTTTGGTGTGTGATCAATTTCTTCCTGTACTTCCTGCATAAAATATCTCCAATTCCTCTTCTTCTGCGTTTGCTGTTGGAGCATAGGATGATGGTTATGTTAATAGGTTTCTGTATCCCCCCTTCCTGAGCATTCAGGTTTTCAAGGCACCAGAGAGATGAAGAAGGCAGACTGAGTCGCAGGTTTACTTAAAAGGAGACAACATGTTTATTGAGTAGCTTTCAACCCACAGGTATACCCAATACACAATGGGACAGGCTGCCAGGCTCTGCACAAACATGGACCAGGCTGAACTCTGAACCAAGCAGCCCAGACCCCTTTTTATAGCATACAATTTGGCATACAAACTGATATGATTACATAAATGAGTGATGACTTTAAGACATCTAAACATTACATCATGGCACCTGCTACATATAATTGGCTATTCTGACCTTTAACAGGACACCTTCAAAAGCAGACTAATTGCTAGAAAACTATATTATCTTTAAGATAGATAGCTGAAACATCCTGGCATCCTTCCTTGGCATACTATATGCCTGCCTTATCTTTATCTCTATCTTTGCTAACAAGCAACTGATAACACACCTGCACTATCTCGTCACTGACCGTACCTTGACTCATCCACCTGCTAAGCATATGACGTATTACTAGGAAAGGCTACATCATACCACATAACAACAACTGATAGGCAAAGCCTCTAATTGCCTAACGAGGCCAAAATCTACATTATCTTGGGTAAAACAAGGTACCTTCCCAGCATCACTCTTGGCAGGGCATCACACCGAATGCTCATTAGGAACCCCAGATTAGACTCCAGGTGGCTATGAGCTAATTGATTGACCGTTCATTGAACTATCTTCCTCATACTTAGAGACTGAATGCTAAACTAGAGAACTAAGGCGGGGGGGAATACACGCCTCCCCTTGCCTACAGGCAGCTATTCTGCTAATATAGCTGCTGAACTTTACTGCAATGCGCTCTACGTGGGGCTGCCTTTGAAGACGGTTCAGAAACTGCAGCTCGTGCAAAATGCAGCGGCCAGATTGATAACGGGGACCAGGCGGTCCGAACACATAACACCGATTCTGGCCCGCTTGCATTGGCTGCCTATATGTTTCCGGGCCCGGTTCAAGGTGCTGGTTTTAACCTACAAAGCCTTATATGGCGCGGGACCACGATACCTGATGGAACGCCTCTCCTGATATAAACCTACCCGTACGCTACGCTCAGCATCGAAGGCCCTCCTCCGGGTGCCTACTCAGAGGGAGGCTCGGAGGGTGGCGACAAGAAAGAGGGCCTTCTTAGTTGCGGCCCCCGAATTATGGAATAGTCTTCCTGACGAGGTACGCCTGGCGCCGACATTACTATCTTTTCGGTGCCAGGTTAAAAACTTTCCTCTTTTCCCAGGCATTTTAGTATGTGTAAAAATGTTTATGTTTTAAATTTAAATTTTAAGCTTTTAAAAAACTGTTTTAAATATGTGTTTCATTGTATTTTATGCTGATTGTTGTGAACCGCCCAGGGAGCTTCGGCTATGGGCGGTATATAAATTTAATAAAATGAAATGAAAATGAAAAATGAAACTTGCCCACGGGCCAATACAGTTTCCCATTTAATGTCATTTAATGTCACTGATCACTCGCTCAGACCTTGCGTTGTAGCTCCTAATTGCTTCTCACTATTAAAGCAACCCCATTTCTTCTTAATTTCTCATTTCCTGCATAAAAGATTTTGTAGTTGCCTGATTGAAAATGTCCCATTCCCGTCCATTTTAATTCACTCACATCAAGCATTGTAATGTTGATACGTTCCATTTCTTGCTTGACAATTTCTAACTTTTCCTGGTTCATGCTTCTCACATTCCATGTTCCTATTGTATGCATCGTACAACTCCGGACTCTCCTTTCGCATCTGTGTGCATCAGCCTCCGGGCTTCCTTTCAGCTGCGTCATTAGTCACAGCAGTACTCATACTTGTCCTTTGTCCTTCCCCAGTATCTAGGCCAGTACCTTCTGACCTGGGGGTCTCATCTTCCAGCACTATCTCGTGTTGCATTTTGGATACTCTGTTCATAGGGTTTTCGTGGTAAGAGGTATTCAGAGGTGGTTTACCATTGCCTTCCTCTGAGTTTGGATGCATCTTAGTCTGGTGTCTCAGCTTTGACCATTCCGCCATGGGTGCTCCTGCTAGGGGTCTAGCCTCTTGGTCTAGACTTCTGACGGCATTGCTCTCAGCTTCTTCAATACTGTCAAACTCCCTCACCATGTTAAGGTGTGCATCCTAGAGGTGGGATGTATGGGTGGGTTTATTAGCCCCACACCGCCTGTATGGAGGGGTTGGGCTACAGTGCCACAGGCCGCCCCTGCCTTCTTAACATGGATGAAGAAGAGTCCCATAAACCAGACTCTCAGCCAGAATACACTATCAAGAGACAGGACCTGCTACTAGTCAGACAAACTAAAAGGGCAGATTAAGCTTCCTTAACGAGAACTCCAAGAAAATGCTGCATCAACAAGCTATCCATAATGTGTTTGGGGTTGGGTTTTTTTCCATTATTATATTGCCACTCTTCTCCACAGATTTCTTTCTGAAGTTTGATACTTGAGTCTTATCAAGAGTTTACTCAATGAAAAACAGTGAGAATTCACTAAGAATTCCTTATATCAGTTCAAGCACTACGCTTTCCATTGAGAAATCTTGCACTCCTTGCATATCAGTTAGCAGCCTGTGCTAAGGGGCCAAGACTGCACAAAATGCTTATCAAGAGCAACTGGGGGGAAAAGCCATCATATGAAGAACCTTCCCTTTCATTTCTCTAATTGATATAACAGGGGGGACATAGATTGTGATTTATCATGACTATTTTCTCTATGCCCTCCTTTTAATATTGCAATAAATCAAAATGCTCACATCAATTCTCAACAGACCTATGGATGCTCTTAAAATGTCCTTCTCTGCATGTTTGACTATGCTGATTGCATAGCCAACAGAGACAGTGTCTGCACTGTTAGACATTGATTAAACCCACTAAAATCAATGAGATGGAAGCACGTGCAACCATACTGGTGTGCATTTTTGCTTTAAAACCTCTGAGCACATAAGCCTACTTCACACATCATATAAACCATAGTTAATTGTTTACTGTTAATGTGCTGATGTGGGCCACTTTGTTCCTCCCTGCTAGCATGCAGGAGAAAAAAACCATGGCTTAACGTTACACCTGAACTAGGCTTGTGGTTTGTTTCAGAAGATCATCACTGTTTGTTTGGAGATAAAATCCTATACCACATTTTCTCAATTTTCATATGCTGAAAAAAAAGTCTGGAAACCAAATAGACAGGGTATGCACAAAAGTACAGAAGAAAGCACTTTCTTTGAAGTTACTTCTATAGCAGTTCCCACCATTGCAGAGACAAGCCACGGTTCAATTTCAAAAATGGATTGCTTTTTAAGCAATGGGATCTTTAACACCACATACAACAAAAAGAGCTTTAGCTTTCCCGAGAGTGCAAGTGCCATCTTGGATCTCAGCTTCAAAATTTGAAACAGACAAGTGTAGGTTTAAAAAGTGAATTTTTAAGTGGCTGGTGCCATTTACAATAGTTCCTGATTACAACTATTAATTTCTCTACTTCAAAATTATATTTCAGTGCAGAGCTACTGAGCTCCACACTCCTCCACATACACTTAAAATTAGACTGCAGCAGACAAGTATTTATTCTGAGCTTACTCAAAAGCTTAGGAATCCACTGCACCATGAACACCAGCTTTCTGTAGAGCTGCAATGTTAAGATTTTTCACCACTCAAAATCATTATTATCCACCTTCACACTTTTTCATGATGTTTCATCAGGAAGAGCACAAAAGACTACCATGACAAATGGTATCCCTTGCCACAATGCTATTCAGGGGGAGTACTGCAGCATAACATGTTGAACTCTTACTACACGCCAGCTGCACAGACTCTACGGGATGTGAATTTAGGTAACATATTGTAGGCAGCAGGAGATGAGAGGAGTTCCTAAAACCCAACCTTTTTTGTTTTTTTTACACAACTGTGGACAATATGATCAAGTATAATTTCTACTGAATGAAATAAGGCTTTCTGTCCTCCCCGCCCCCTCTCAAACAATTAGGATTCCCATTTATGTAACACTGTTCATTTTAAATAGCAACAAATAAATGGTTTCATATGCTCCAACTGTCCCTGTTTACCAGGAACAGCCCTTATTTTGTAGTTTCTGTCCTGAGCCAGCAGCAACAAAAATCCAAATCCAAAGCAGGGGGTGAAAATGATAAAATGTGCCTAAAATCAAAATGTGTCAAAGGACCATAGTATAATCAAAGAAATTGGGAGGCTTTCTTATTTTTTCCACTTGCCTTATACAGAAATCTAATTATAGCAATAGCATTAAAACACAGCTGCCCTAGCTATGCTTTCACATTGCTGATTTAAGATTTTTCTCCTTCACAACAACATTAGGCCCAATTTGAGATGTGAGCTCACCAGTAAAACATCTGTAAATAAGTGTCCCCTGTAAGTAAATTGCCCACATCACAGTAAAATGCACACACCTCCCCCATGACTGTGGAATAATTAGTGCTTTAGCCTAGCTGGGTTCCCTAGGCCAGTTATTAAAAGATTGAACAGGACACACAAATACATGTTACCTGTTGCTGAACAATGCGTATAGTATAGTACATTCAGCGAGAGGATGATTATAATGCTCTGAATTTGTTTACCATCCAATATTGCTGCTAAAATTTACTAATTTGTAGTCCTCTATACAATATATACTTCCTTATAATTTCCAAATATTTGTCTGTTGCAGCTGTAACAAAAAAGAATCTTGTGGTTTCTTAAAGATTAATAAAAGTATTATGGGATCAGCTTTTATTAATATTTAGCATCCAATGAAGTAGACTATAGTCCATGGAAACTTACGTCATAATAAATTTGTTAGTCTTTATGGTGCCACAACTATAGTTTTCTAGGTATGCTTTATGTTTCAGACTAACATCTTCCCACCTCCCAGGGAAGCCAGCAAAGAGAGGAACATAAAATGAACTTCTAAACTCTTATATACACAGCTTTAAAAAAATTAAGAACCAGCCTCAAAAGGGAGGAAAGTGTCTGTTTAAGAAAAATGTTAAGAATGACAAAGCTTATCTAAGAAAAATGTTAGAAATGGAAAAGGATAACACTTAACTTCTATCTAGCTTGCTGTAGCCACTCCAAGTGTTTTAGAACAGAAAAATTAGCAACTAAATCATTTCCCTACCACTGACACCAGTTATTTGTCATCTGGCACCTCAGTCCTATTGCTGGCAATCATCCATCTTTGTGAGATAATAGGGTTCCTCCAGTGAAAGCAAGAGAAAAGAGCCCCCTTTGTGGTCTGATGCCTTGGTGGTGATATGGAGAATTAAACTTCCCTAGCATCTCTTGATCTCACAGGCAAAATCCAAAGGAAAAACAATTCACTAACACATGTGGTGGCATGAATTCGTTCAAGAGTCTTGGGCTGTCTTCTTTTTGCCTCTTGGAGCTCCAGAATTTTTTTCGTACCTATCCCCATAGCTTTAAGCTTCCATGTCATAATCTTATCTCTGTTCTATTGCACAATATGTTGCATGTATTTCAGATTATATGTTTTTACACTAAAGTAAAATACAATTACCAACTGTATCCGAATTACAATCACTGCTTTTTTAAATGAGACAGTGCATCTTTTTTTCCACCTAAGAAAGCAATTCAGTACTGGTCTAATTTGGGCACTGCTCTATTGATAGTCTTTAATATATTCTGTCCCTAAATTAAACAAGCTGCCCTTATTCAGTCCAGCTATTTACTGTATTCTTGCAACTCTAAAGACTAAATCCTTAAATTCTTCTGACAATTCTTTGAGAAGTTTAAAAGAAAACCTCAAATGGCAAAACTAGGGCAGTGCTGCTACTAGAAATCAAGCAGTGGTAGTCTGGGGGTGTGGGGATTACTTCTAGCAATGACCAAAACAAACTTTTGGCCAAACTTCCCATAGTCCAATCCTTTCTAATTCACTACGTCTCTACATACTACTTACTGTTAGGAAGACAGAAAACCCCAAGTACATTGAGAATATTCTTTCAGAAAATATTCCAATGCTGCTTTTTTCTCTGTGATCTAGCACCTAATCTTCCCTACAGAGAACACTTTATTTTTATTTTTTTCATTTACTTATTTACTTACTTACACACACACACATACACACAGAGGGCTATTTTTGGGCTATCCTGCCCAATGCCCTATCCCAATAAGTCAGCCTGTTATCTACTTTGTTTAACTTGTACTAGTCCATCCTCTCTCTCATTGCCCTTATCGTTGGTAAACAGATAGCAGAGTTTAACCTTCTTTACCCCAGATTAACCTGGCCCAGAACCACAAGTCCTTCTATTTTAACTGTGAATTCCTAGAAAGGGAAGGTGAAGAATTTATATTTTTGCACCTTCTCTTTGGAATTCTACAGATGGAGCTTGATCTTACAATAGACTGGGTCATCTAGATGTGAATAAGGACTTCTACCAGCAGCTGTGCTGGGCAACTCCTACTGGCAGAGCACAACTAGCTGCAGCAGAACCCCAAGCAAAAAATATCTGTCCTACAGGAACTTGGGCTGAGATCCTGATAAGACCCAAAGCTTATCAAACAGGCCAAAATAAGGATACCTTATCTACCCAGTATAAGAAGAGATATGGCAATGTTCCGTCCCAATGCCCACTTGAGGTACTGTATATATACAATATGCAAATTGTATGGAACTTCTGCTCCAACTGTGTGACTACCATTTTGTCCACTCTTTCTAGGAATTGCAAGTAGCCACAAGCCTATTCCATCTGGGATGTGGACATGGTCATACTATGACACTACTGGATGCCTTTTGCCAGCTACCACCCAAGTAGGGCTCCCAGCTGCCTCTTCCCATATCGCCTATAAGACACACAAGTATGTGTCCCAAAATTATTTGTCAGTAGCCAAGACATGTGCCAGTCCACATCCTCCTCGTTTGAAGGGAAAGGGAATCATACGACAGCTGAATAAGCTTAGCATTTGGGGCAGGATTAAAACCTTAGTAATACATTCAAATAATCACTGCCTCTTAAGATTTCCTTATAAAATGGCACTACCTCCTTTCAATAGCTTTTAATTGGGGTGTCGTGGAGAAAGAATAAAATCTGTCTTTACTTACTTGGCGTCACTTCTGGATTTCCTTTCAAATTCATCATTTTTGGTATGGAAGGCCCATACACATCTGCATCAAGCAAACCAACCGCTTTTGTCTGTGGAAGGAAACACACTCCATCACATCATTCTTTAAGTTACAAAAAATTGCACACACTAACAGAAAGCAACTTTAATTTTAGCTCCAACTTAATTATAGTTGCTTATTAGCTGTGGTGCTTTAAATCTAGCAAGCATTACAGTGACGTACCCTACCCAGTAAGGGAGATACATGCACAGCCAGTGCCTATTCTAGATGTCCTTAATGGATGCATAGTAAATGGGAACGCATTTACACCTGGACCTGGTAGGTACAAGGTCTGTGAAATTGCTAAGGAAAATACAAGTTTATGTTGACATTTGTGTTTAAGCATAAAATAAAAAATAACTAAGAGATCTCTCTTTAAAAAAAGAAGATATTAATCCAAAGTGTGGAGAACGATTAGCTGCTTATTATTTTGCAGGGCAATTGCTCTATTAGTCAACTGTTACAAAGAATTCCATAGCACCTTAAAAGGCCAATACATTTGCTATGGCATAAGCTTTTATAGACTACAGAGTTCCAGTTTAACAAATGCGTGAAGTAGTATCCTAAGTTGTAGAGGGTTGCACATGCATGTGTGCACACATACCCATGCTATTATAGAATAAAAGAGTTTGAAGCAGACATGAACATGCAAAACATGTCACTGGTGATATCAAGGCTGGATTAAAGTACTTGGGGGCCCTGGTGCAATTCCTAAAATAGGATCCCCTTCCTCTAAACACAGAACACATGAAATAAGGTACCACAAAATAAGTCTTATAGTATCTTAAAGACTAACAGATTTATTTGGCATAAACCTTTGTGGACTACAAAAAAAAATACTATGAGCTGTGGAGTTTCAAAATTCTCAGCAAAACACAAACATTTTGCCAAGCTTGATTAACAAAAATAAAATACACTAAGCATGAGCAGTTGCACATTTTAAACACCCTATACACTCATTATTGTTGCTCACTTTCTGCCTTTATTTATTTATTTATTTATTTATTTATTACATTTATACCCTGACTTTCTTTTCATGATAGAAGCCGAAGGCAGCTTAAATATGGTTCCCATGCAGTCTCCCATCTAGGCACTGACCAGACCTGACCCTGCTTAGCTTCAGCAGGGTGCTGGCCTCATGTGCCTTCAGACCATAGCCTGGGACCTATGGCCTTAGGTGTCACCAACTCTCTGCCCAACCTACCTCACATGGCTGTTGTGAAGACATAAGAAACATAAAATGGCTGCAAAAGGGGGCTTAGTGCTTGTATCATAGGCATTAAATTTTGGTTCCGTTAACCAAAGTGACACATCTTTGTACTCAAAGGGCCATATTTTTCTGTCTCCCTCCCTCCCACCCACCCACCCACCCACCCACCCAAATTAGCACAGCTCCAAAGCTTCAACAAATCTTAATCTGGCTTGATTAGTGCACATTTTAGATGCACAAGCCCCACTTGGGTTCAATTGAGCTTACTCTCAGGTTAGTGCACACAGAAGATTGATTCCTAAGGAGTCGTGGAAAGCAGAATGATCAGTGGGGGCCTCCCGGTTGTGAACCATCTCCCTGGAGAGGTCCACCTGGTACTTGCATCAATCTCTTTTCAGCATCCAATGAAAACCTCTGCTCATCTAAGCCACTAACATTGTTTAATTATCTTAAAATTATGTTAAACTGATCATTGTTTTAGTCTCAACTTTGGCAGCATCTGAGCATTTATTTTGACCTCAATGGAATGATTTAGCCCTTTTAATAGGAGTGCACATGCAACTATATGGAGCTGATGTTCTTTTATCTGATTCAAAACCTTATTGTGCTATTTGATTTTTGTTATGTGGTGCCTAGAGGGGTTAAGGTGTTATGTAACCTTCAAGTCGATTACAACTTATGGTGACCCAATGAATCAGCGACCTCCAATAGCAGGGGCTAAGTTAATAGACAGCTAATAAATGTAAACAATAAATAAATAAATATTTTTGCTTTCATGCTGAGATACATCTGAGACCACAAAGGAATTTACAGACCAGGACAGATGGGACTTATCTTCCCTGCAGCATTTGGCACAGTTTCCTTGATTTAGGTTTGTATCCTTTATTAACTTTATAAGCTGGCAGGAAAGGGGTGTCATTTGCATTTTTGACCTCATGTATTAAAGCAGGGATGGGGAACCTCTGGACAGCGGGCCAGTCTTGGCCCACCAGGCGGTATGATTTTACCCAAAGCTAGTTTCCCAACCCCACACCCACCCGCTCATCAGCTGACATCATTTTTCTTGAAAAGCCCAGCCAGTGCTGATCCCTTTATCCTCTGAAAAAGGATCAGTGTGGGTTGGGCTTCCCAAAAAACCTGGGTCTGCTTGCTTTCACTGCACATGACACAGCAGTTTCTGCCAGTGCCGATGTTTGCTTGCAGACATGGACTCTGGCAGGAACTGCTCCATTGCACAGCAATGAAGAAACATGTCCTTGCTTTGAAGCATTCTTTGTAGCAGTCTCTCCCTCCTTTAAGGATCTTTTAAGGTAGGAGAGACTGCTTCAAAGAGCACTTGCTTTATGACAGTCTCTGCGTTCTTGTGCTCAGACAGGAGTGTGGGGGCCGTTTCAAAGTATTTTGCAGCGCTCTTTGAGGCAGCCTCCCCCCTCCTTTAAAGGGAGGAAGGAAGGAAGACTGCTTCAAACAGTGTTGCAAAACAACCATCTGGTTCTTCATCGCTGAGCAATAAAGCATTCCCTGTCACAGCCAATGCCTGCAGCCCATATGCCAATTATGTGACATTATAGTAGCATGATGATTGACAGGTGGCTTGCCTCTCCCACCTGTCAACATTGGTCCCCAGGGTGGGGTTAGATACAGATCTTGCCCTTGAAGCCAAAAAGGTTCCCCACCTTTGTATTAAAATGTCTTGGGCTGGCCCAAGTTCCGCTACCATTTTCTGTCAATTTTTCTACACACACACGTGCCTTATTTAAATAGTTTTCATGACAAACTCAGTCATTAGATTTTCAGAGACTGGAGTTGTAACAGATCTATTGCTGGCCATCAACGCACATCTATGGTGAGATAGGCTGTGAATCTTGTTTTATCCAAGCTATAGTGGAGGGGGGGGGAGGAGATGAACAAAAATGAGTGTGTGTTCCAGTAGGCAATATTATCTCTATCATGCTATCTGTAAGAACTATTGTCTGTTCACAGCCATAGCTTAATATCATGATTGCACATTCCACCAATATCTTTTCCCAAATCTCTTGATATGCATGTCAATTGGGAGACAGTACCATTTTAGGTAATCATGAAGATCAAAGCAAATATCTCATTTAGCACTTTTTAAAAAATATATCATGTTTCTTTATAGTGTACAAAGCTATTTAAAAACCCACTGGAGTAACTCTGACATATTATGCTGTTTCATGTCTACTGTACGAAAGCTGCAATTTAAGAGATCGGGAAGCCACATTTTCATGCCAGATTTCAAAGACTTTAACACTATTTTCAAACTCCTTTGTTCTCAGACAAAACACATAATTTACCTGATTATGAAGATTCATGACTCATTTCTTTTATCTGCATCCACAGCTAATCAAGCCCCTTCAAATAGTTACTCTAATACTTTATCCCCTAATTACCATTTGAAAGATAAATATTTGGAGAACTGCCTAGCTTGTGCTTAAACCTAAGTAGCACTCTTTTTCCATCTACAGGTTCTCTCATTTTTAACAACCAAAAAGATTAAGGAATGGACATGGATGTAAAGATGACAGTCAGGACAAAGATTTGCGATGACAATGCCATCTTTGGATACTGTAAAAGTTTCAAAACTTTAAAAATGCTCCACAAGTGTATGCTTTGCTGAAAGATTCTCTCAAGGTTATTATTTTATTTGAGGCATTTATATACCACTAAATCATTAGCCTGTTCCCACATGAACCAACCCAGACACTGTGTTTATCATCTGAGGTCCTTCTTCATGTGCCCTCTCCAAGGGAGGTACAGAGAGTTGCAAAACAACAATGGGCCTCTTCAGTGGTAGCTCCCCATTTGTGGAATGCTCTCCCCAGGGAAGCATGCCTGGTGCCATCCTTGTCTGTTTATAGGCACCAGGGCTGTGGCGTCAGAGTCGTGGAGTCGGAGTAATTTTGGGTGGAGTAGGAATCGGAAGCAATTTTGGGAGGAGTCGGAGTCGGTAGAAATGTACCAACTCCAACTTCCAAATAAATTTTGATTGAGAAGAAGCAATTTTGGGTGGAGTCGGAGTTGGACAGTAGAAAAATAGAGGAGTCGGACAGTAGAAAAATAGAGGAGTTGGGAGTAGGAGTTGAAGGTTTGGTGTACCGACTCCACAGCCCTGATAGGCACCAGGCAAAAACATTCTTATTTTCTCAGGCTTATGGTTTTTAATTGGGAGGGTAGTTAGTTATGTCAGTGGCCTTTGTTGCGCTCATCCTTTAAATGAGTGTGGGGGGGTACTTGTTCCTTTTAAATATGTCGTTGGATGAGTATTTGAGTTTTTGTAGACTGCTGTTTATATGCCATTGTAATATCTTTGTTATTTTCTTTTTATGGTGTAAGTTGCTTTGAGGTAAATGTAAATGTACTGCCTTCAAGTTGATTCCGACTTATGGCGACCCTATGAATAGGGTATGAGACTGAGAGACAGTGACTAGCCCAAGGTCACCCAGTGAGCTTCAAGGCAATGTGGGGATTCGAACCCTGGTCTCCCAGGTCGTAGTCCAACACCTTAACCACTACACCACATTGTACTTGAGTGCAAAAATGCAAGTAATCAATAACAGGGGTATCTTTAAACATTTTAAAATATATATTTGTTTTAGAATAATGGTTAAGACCACACAACTCTTTCAAGTAGCTTTGCAAAACTACATATGCCATCTAATACAGAATAGGTCAACACACTTGTGAACCAATAGGACTTTCAATCGTTTTATGTTTGGTTTCTCCCTCCAAACATTCTAGGTATGTGTGGAAGAAGGAAGGAGCG
Source organism: Rhineura floridana (assembly GCF_030035675.1). Taxonomy (NCBI): domain Eukaryota; kingdom Metazoa; phylum Chordata; class Lepidosauria; order Squamata; family Rhineuridae; genus Rhineura; species Rhineura floridana. The sequence continues at coordinate 183,383,031 of NC_084481.1, read as the reverse complement.
ACACAGGAAGATAGGAGAAGGAGGTGGAAAATCCCTTCCTACCTTCTTCTTGTTGTTGTTATGTCCCTTCAAGTCGACTACAACTTATGGAGATCCTATGAATCGGTGACCTCCAAGAACATCTGTCATGAACCACTCTGTTCAGATCTTGTAAGTTCAGGTCTGTGGCTTCCTTTAGGGAATCAATCCATCTCTTGTTTGCCCTTCCTCTTTTTCTACTCCCTTCTGTTTTCCCCAGCATTATTGTCTTTTCTAGTGTCTTCTCATGATGTGTCCAAAGTATGATAACCTCAGTTTCAGCTTCTAGTAACAGGTCTGGTTTAACTTGTTCTAACACCCAATTATTTTTCGCAGTCCATCGTATGCGCAAAGTTCTCCTCCAACACCACATTTCAAATGAGTTGATTTTTCTCTTATCGCTTTTTTCACTGTCCTTTCACATCCTACCTTCTAGAAGGTGGCAAATTACAAAAGATTGCAAATTCCCATGCAAAATGAATGCCAAGCCTGCTTAGAGAAGGTGAATTCCCTCATTTAGGAAAAATGGGCTTTGTCTTAATCCAGCAGCAAAAAGCCCTCAGGGAAAGTGGGGGGGGGGAAGCCTGTGCACCCAGCAGTTTTTTAAAAGTTTGTGTTTTTCTTTATTGCTGTAGAGTTTTCTGAATCAGTTATGCAGGGCCCAATGAGTGTCAACTGCTAGCAAGCTTTCATTAGTCCATACTTTAAAAATCCAAGACAAATTGTGGAGACTGAGACTGAAACTGCAGAAAAGATAGTGGATCCTGATTATAACATCCCATCTACCTCATCATGCAGTTTGGTAGCAGCAGGAGGTAAACATGTAGACACTGAATTCAGTAATTCAAGCAATGTTTCCGGCAGCGAGAAAGGACAGTCAAATGGTGACAATGACAGAGAAGCAGAAACCAGTCGTCAGGCTTGGCCAGACTGTTATATAATGGGGTGTGGCTGTGACTGTCATGAAGGGACTCTGAATTTTGAATTTACCACTATACTACTGCCTAGGAACCTGCAATTAAGGAGAAATAGAAACTTAACCAGGAGTCTGCTCTCCTTCTGATTGGCTAAAAGGTTGGTTGCTAATATGCATTAGATCTAAGGTTATCAGACCTCTGTTTTTCAGCCGGGGACTCCGGTTTTTGGTGGTCCCCTTTGGGTCTCTGGGTGACTCACCTTAATCTCCAGACTTTCAGCTTTCATTTAAAAAAAATTAAGTTTCTAGGTGGTCTGGTTCCAGAGATATACACCAAAACATCAGCCCCTCCCCACAATTTCTTAGTTGCTCTAAATTCTGCTCTAATCCCTACCCTTCAGGTTTTTAGCCAATAAGAAATCAGGGTTGTGACTGACAGGGAATTACAGAGCCAAAAATGTAGAGTCAAATTGAAATGTCTGCTTTCAAGTCGACTCTGACTTATGGCGACCCTATGGACAGCATTTTCATGGTAAGCGGTATTCAGAGGGGGGGTTACTATTGCCTCCCTCTGAGGCTGAGAGGCAGTGACTGGCCCAAGGCTCAGAAACGTGCTTCTTCCTGCTTTTCTGAACATCTCACAGATTGAATAAGTAAGCTTTCAGTCTTTTTCTCTCTTGTGTGTAGGAGTCAGACAGGTTTAAATTTTGAAAACGGCAGTGTTTTGCAAACTTCCCAAACTGAAGCTTTAATTCAGTACTTGCTTTTCCAGAGTAAACATACCCATAGTAAATCCCATTGAATTCAATAGGACTTCCTTTTGAGTAGACATGTTTAGGATTGTGCTGTAAATTCATGGGACTTTTGAGTGAACATAGGAAAGAATTGTGTTTGTGTTGTATATCTTTCTCTCCCCCTACAATCCTATTTTTAAAGCAATTAGGCAGGGCTTACTTAGGTGTCACTGTTTTTATTATGTAGGAAACGAATACTGATTTTTTTTAATGTTCAGTAATGATCAACTGGTTTTGACAATAAACTACTATATGGGGTGTATGTATTTTTACATCTCCAGTGTGTGTGTGTATATGGGAATCTTTCCAACAACCCTGTGAGGTAGGATTGCAGTCTGGAAACCAAGGCAGCTCCCAATAAGAAATAAATCCCTTTAAAACCCAATAACCATAAAAACAAGTATAAACAGTTGCAAAACAGCTTAAAGTGACATGATTCTGAATTTGGGTTTCGTGAATGAAGTTGCTTATCACTTGTCCCTGTTTGAGTAAGCCCCACTGAATACACTGGGACTTGCTTCTGAATAAATAAATATAGGTTTGCTCTATAAATATTTTTACAGGTTGTGTAAACAATATATTTGATAGTCATGCTTATACAAGTATTTCTTCATTTTTCATATTTTTGGTTTTTGGTTAGGAATCCTGGCTGGTTGTGAGATGCTTAGTTTTCTGTCTTACTCGTAGGAATTTTGTTGTGGTTGGTATGGCATTGCATTTAAGAAATCATCACTGTCTTTTGTTCTTTTTCTATTTGCATTTCATTTACCTTTATCCTCATTTATCCTCACTCCCTTTCATCCATAGAAGCAACAACAGTGGTTCTTAAACCCACTGATGATGCACCTTGTTGTTTGTTTCTTGTCCAATAGTGGTAAAAGAGAATTCACATACTGGGCAGCGTGGCTGCAATTGTTGTTGTTCCCAAGCTGCTGCCTATGAAGGTAGACCAAATCATGTGTGCTTTCTCTCTGTCAATTATATTCAATGGAATTGGGTTGGCTGATAAAGTGAGTTTATAGAAGCCCACAGGCAAGACAGAAAAGGGTAAAGAATCTTGTTACTCATATCTCAGATCTGTTTCTGAAGTGAAGCCTTAAATCTGTAAAGAAATTTGGATGTTAAAAGGTAGGGGCAGGGCATTCCAGGAAGGGGGCTGCCAACCCTGCTTAGATATGAATATCTTTGCAGAGAATCCCTAGTCAAGCTTTACCAACAGCACAATCCAAACCGTATCTACTCAGAAGTAAGTCCTATTGAGTTCTATGGGGCTTAGTCCCTTAGTAAGCGTGTTTAGAATTGCAGCTCTTCAGGAACATCCATCTTTAGTCCTGAGTGCTCCCATCTAACATCTCCACAACACTAGGCTCCTTTCTTTCTACAATGGCCTTCTGGTGACTGGCATTTTTGCCAGAAGTGAATTGGCTAGATTAAATGTTCCCTACCCAGGTACCATCTTTTAGCTAAGATTTCTATCTTAATTTCCAATCAGATAAGTGTTTTTGTATGAATTGTATGCGCCAAGCAACTGTAGTTGATGCTTAATGTATCATGCTTAATGACATCACTTGGACCCACCCCATGACATCACTTGGGCTCGCCCCAAAAATCTCAGGGTTTGGGATGCTTCTGACCTGGCAACCCTAATTAGATCAGTAGTTCCCAAACTCCTGCCCCACCCAGACCACTTGAAAATTGCTGAGCATCTTGGTGGACCACATAATGATTGTTCTGCCTGCTGTAGCAATTGTAATTCCATAGAACTCAAATTGTAATAAATCACAATTTAGGAAATGAAATCAACAATAAAAATACAATTAAAAACCCATAAGAACATTCAGTGCGATGGATATCCCATCTCCCATCTCCAACCAGAAATCCACAGACAGTGTGGCCCACCTACAGGGAGCTCGCAGACCACAGTATGGAAACCTCTGCATTAGATAGCTGTAGAACTGAAAAGAAAGAGAGCCATGCAGTCAAAAACCTGAAAAGCTGTAAAACACTTCAATTCTCTTCAAGTATTAGAAAGTGCTAGACAGCAGTTGACTGCAGCAGAAGTCAGGACATGACAATGAAGGAACCCAGAACTGAAGAATGCAAATTGATAAGTATTGATAGATATAGGTGTTTGTATTTTCAATGTTTATTTTTATTTCCTCTAATGGATAACTATAAAATTACTTTTTTGCAAAATAACATTGTCAAACTGTAATTTGTTCTTATCTTACTAAAAGCTTAAGTAAAAGCATAATTCATTTTAGAAAAATATGTTCTGAGGGCTTCTTATTCACCCCCTGCCTAAGTGCCATATCACTCTACTCAGTATTGGGAATATGTTGGGCCAGTTAAAGTCTAAATGGCCTCACTGGTCCAAGGTCTAGTGATGTCCTTCATGGACTATTGGAAAGTGTTCTATGTGGGGCTGGGCTGCCGTGGAAGCTGCAGCTAGTACAGGATGCAGCTGCTAGGTTGATAAGTAAGAGAGCCCAATGTGTCACCAATCCTGAAAGCATGGCACTAGTTGCCAGTGAGATATCAAGCCCAATTCAAGGTGTTAGTGCTAGCATACAAAACCCTCAACAGCTTTGGACCCAAGTACCTAAAAGAACACCTCCTCAGAATCACCCATCTCAGGCTCTACCATCAGCAAGAGACAACTTTGTAGTAATACTTGCCCATTTATGCAGCACCCTCCTGATCAGGTGCATATCTCTTTCTCATTATTGACATTGAGGAGTAATTTTTAAAAATCCTGTTTGCCCAGGCATTTGATGCCCAAAAAGTACTGTTCTCGGCAAACTTGAAATTATTAGCTATTAAGTATATGCAACTATTTTTAGATATTCTTAACCTTTTTTAAATTTCTATATTCATTTATATTTTTAATTGTATTGTTTGCTGCTCCTTTGGGAGGAAGGGCAGGGAAGAGATTTAATGAGTTTAATGAACAAACACCCCAATCCTATGCATGTTTATTCAGAAGTCAATTCTACTGTGTTCAATGCAAGTAAGTAGTCACAGGATTGCAACGAAAGTGAGTAATTTTTTGCTTGATGGAGATTCTCTGGGGATGAAACTTTATTCTGTGCACCAAGGCACTATAGTAAAAAAATTCCTTTATAAAAAAAGTTCCTTTTGGAAATGCAAGAGCCCTAAGCGTTTCAGCTTGTGGATTCAAGCCTTCATCAGGGGAGAAATTCACTCTTCAACAACATATAGAGACCAACTTTCACTGTTGTTTTATGGAAAACAGTGAAAGTTGGTCTCTATATGTTGTTGAAGAGTGAATTTCTCCCCTGATGAAGGCTTGAATCCACAAGCTGAAACGCATTGGGCTCTTGCATTTCTAAAAGGAACTTTTTTTATAAAAGAATTTTTTTACTATAGTGCCTTGGTGCACAGAATAAAGTTTCATCCCTTGAGCATTCTGGTTTTTTGACCTCTTACTTTTCTCTCTCCAGTGAACGCTTCACACTTTTGTTTTGCCATTGGAGATTCTCTGGACAACACTGCTGTAGTCCCAAGGGCTAAAATAACTGAGGTGTCAACAGCAGTGAATAATGACGCCTACAACTTCAAGAAATCAAGGCAGAGAAGAATGCTGGCCTAACCTCATAATTTTCCTGAATGTACCATTTATTTGTGGCAAAGTAGCATTATTCCCCTAGACATGTGTTCTAATTTAGCTCTGGTTGCCTATAGGTATACATCAGTAACTGAGCCATAATATGAACTGTAGCGAGTGGGGCTACATTGCAGACCTGGTTTCCCAACTTGATTAGCAAGAGTAGCAGCAAGGCAATGGGCAGCTCAGCAAAGCGCAGACGGAGCGGTAGAGCCAATCCAATGCTCCCACCACTGCACTTGCACTGTACCAAACTCACTGCTGCCTTGCTCCTCCCTCTCTTGGAAACTGGCAACAACACACAGCATTGGGAAGCCACGTTAGCAATGCAGCTCTACCAGGCTGCTTCCCTTAGCCATTTAGTTGAGTTCTGATGGGCAACACTTCATACAGAGTGTCATGGCCCCGTCAGAGGACTCCTCAGATGAGGATGACTCGGGAGTAACAGCAGCAGACCCAGGAGCAGCAGGAGACACGGAGGAGCCTCCTGAGAATCCAGCTCCTTCTGCCCCTCAGCTGCAGAGCACCCCAGGGACAGCAGAGGCCCTGCAGCCAGACACAGACAGTGAACAGGATACTCCCCCCTCACCTGCAGAACGTAGACAGCAGAAGGTCAGGCAGAAGAGAGGCAGACCTGTCTCCTTAAGGCCCAAACGCTGAGGGCTCACACCTGCTGTCCATCCTGCTCTTTATAAGGCACACCTTGGCTGCAGCTTGTTGCTGACTGCAACGTCAGGCGTGGCTTTGTGTAGACCTAGTTTCCCTGCAGCATCTCTTTGACTGACCTCCTTGGCAATTGATCCCGGACCTCCACTGACCTCGCTTCTGGACTTCTGACTCGGCAAGTACGCTTCGGATAGGCCTGGCAGATTTACAACCCGACTGCTGGCTAAGGACTTTCCTTCCCTGCCAAAGACCCAGGAATTTCCAGCCCCCCGACACTGCTGATGCAGTGTAGAGCTGACACAGATACACATGAGATTTCCACAGTTTCCTGTTCGGAGAACATTTGTACATAGAATGGCCTCCATAAATTTTCTCCACATAAAGGCAAGAGGGTATAAACAGTGCGAGAGACAACCATGCCCTCCAGAACAACTTCCACTGTTTACATGTGTTCATGTGAGCATAGCCTCACTTCCACATTATATTAACAGCATTCTACTTCTTCTACCAAAATACTTATTATTCTTAATGGGCAGGGAGGATTATTTTCAACTCACAATTCTCAAAAACATATATGCCAAACAGATTTTTAAAAATATTTTTCTTAATCTTAAAGGTATAAATGTTGATTGACAAAAAGATTAATTCTTAAGTAGTTGCCTAGGCCTTGTTCTCCTACCAAATTCCTTCCTGTGACCCACTGCTTTTTCAAAAAAAAAAAGGGCGGGGGAAGAAAAAAATATTGTTCATAACAACTAATCAGGTGTTTAAGAAGTGTTTACCAAAACATCTACTATTGCAAACCACCAGACTTCAAGAATCGCTGTGTATTTTGGAAAAAAAACTGAATATCCTTTAGCTCATTTTGGCAGATAGACTACTTTTGAAAAATTGATGGGTGGATCACATTTTTTAAAAAAGAAAGGGCAGAATTATGTCCTGAATTTGCATGCCAAGATTTAATTCAAGGAAGAATGTACATTACAAACACACAGAAAATGCTGACCTGCAGAATTTAACCATCTGCCAATTAAAACCTCTTGGCATTTTGATTTAGAGCTGAAAGGCAGTATAGAAATATTTTTAAACAAATAAATATGACAGCTCAAATATCCTTAAAAAATTATATGATCATATTAAAAAATTAAGATATTTTTAGCAAACTCATTTTACCAGATAAATATTTAGAATTAGAATGTTAAAAAATATGTGTACACGTGAGAGCTAAAAGAAAAGGAATTAGCAAAAAATTAAGATATTTATCTCATTCCACCAATTCTTTTCTATTTTTCACTTGTTCAATTTTACAGTGATCTCCTCTGAGTTTGTGTGAGTGTGTCTGTGTGTGTGTGTGTGTGTGTGTGTGTGTGTGTGTGTGAGAGAGAGAGAGAGAGAGAGAGAGAGAGAAATCACTTATACTCTCAAGAAGACTGTATCTATCAGCTTGCAATCAACAATAGGCTTACTTGCTGTTCCAATATCAGCCTCACACTTTTCTAGATTGGATTCAGTGCGCCAGATCTATGTGATTCTCTGACCATGTAGGTTCTTTGATTATTTCACTTGAAGGCACCAAAAGATATAAAGAAATCAGTGTTTAGTCCCCAGCCCCTATTATTTTCCTTGCTATGTTTGCCAACATTGGCATGCGATGCTCTTGTTTTATTTCGAGATTATTTCTTCGAAAAAGAAAAGAAAAGCATCCCTCAGTAGCTGCTTAATAACTTGTACTCTCTTCTTTCAGACTGTGTGGACTGAAACACAGCTATGGAAGACTGCCTGCTGGATCACAGGAAGACCAACAGGGGAGGGGATGCCATTTTCCCCACACAAAATTCCTCCCCCTGCCCCACTGCTTTTTCATTTGCTTCTCTACATAAGAACACTGTAAGGTAAATCAACTGACCAACCTTGGGTTTACCTCTATGTTCCTGTATGTATCTTGCTTCCCTGCTCTGCTCATCTTGGTTGAATTTCCCTTGATTTTCACTTCACCACATACTTAAACCCCTCTGGGGGCAGGATCCAGTTTTCAAGGAACTTTAGATCAGGCATGGGGAACCAGTGGCTCTCCAAATGCTCATGGACTACAACTCTCATCATCTCTGATCATCGGCCAATTTGGCAGGGGCTGATGGGAGTCCAATGATATCTGGAAGACCACAAGTGCCTCACCCTTGCTTTAAATGTTCCCATAAATTCTAACTATGGAAACACAGAAGGGATTCATACACAGAAATATCCATTTATGTATTAGTATGTCTTCGTAAGTACACTAATGAAACTTAAAAATCTAAATGTACTGCCTTCAAGTCGATTCCGACTTATGGCGACCCTATGAATAGGGTTTTCATGAGGTTGAGAGGCAGTGACTGGCCCAAGGTCACCCAGTGAGCTTCATGGCTATGTGGGGATTCGAACCCTGGTCTCCCAGGTCACAGTCCAACACCTTAATCACTAAACCTACACCAAAAGTTAGACCCAACTTTTGATCCTGACACTAGAATTCCAGAAACAGACCCAACAGGGATGCATTTTAACTCCCTTTTAACTCTTGCAAGAATTCAACACACTGTATTTGAACCACATAAAAGGCAGGCAGGCATAACAAGCACAAGGCTATATATATATCAAACTATGATCAAACTAATATACTACAGAATACTTAATACTTAAAATAATACTTTATTAAATATTTTTGTCAATCTGCAAGTCTGTATCCACTTTTGGAAACAGGAATATTTATTATTTTTTATTCTGCTCCCCCTATTTTCTGTTTTTAAAGTTGATTCTGTTGCTAATAAGAGTTGAGTGTGGATTTCTTAAAAAAAATTATTTCATGATGTCATGGTCAGAGAAAAATGGTGAAAAGAGCTCCCTCTGCTGGCTGCCAGTCTATTACAGCTGAGTTCTTTACTGAAAATGGCCTGGTTTTGATCTTCTGGTATCTATTCCTGGTAGTATTTATTCCCTGCTTTCTTTCTGTTTTGCCTTTTGAGGATACGCCTTTTTAAAATTATTAGCATGCGCACATATGCCACAATGGCAGTTCTTCAGACTTCTCTGCCTGGTCTCTGTAAGTGAAATCTCTGAGTTGGGAAGGAGCCAGTTTACTAACATCCTTGCTGCCCTGGGCTCCTACGGCGGGATATAAATCTAATAAATAAATAAATAAATACATTCCTTGCTCCCTGCGAGGCAGGCTGTAGAATAGTAAATGAATATATTACAGAATATAGAAAGAACAGAACAGCCTTCAGGGTATGTGCATGAGTGTGCACGCATGCATTTTTGTTAGGCAGTCTGGCTTAGAGTGGATTTGGGATCAGGATATAAAAATAGACAAGAGTGCTCCCATCTTCCTCTTTGAAACACACACACACACACACACACTCACACACACCCCTTCAGTGACTTCCCTCTCTCACTTGAGGGTTTTCCAAAGGCAGACTACAGATTGTTGTACCTGGATGTTTTGTATTTCAGGATAAATGCAATATAAATTCAGGATAAATGCAATATAAATGCAATAAATGCACCTTATGCAAGATTATGCTGATTGCACAGACAAATAGCTGCAGTCATTTCTCCCATAAGGTATGATATTCAGTGCTAAATAGATGAAGGCTTTGCTGTAATTTATGTACATTTATTGATACAGAAAACTGATTTTTGCCATCTGTTTTGTGAGAACCTTAAGCATGCTCTCACATTCTTTCACAGTCACAATCAAAAATGGTAAAGGGGGGGAGAGAGAGAAGTGTTTGGCAGGATCACAATCCTTAGTAAAAGGAATTTTTAAAACAGGTTGACTAGAGAGTTTCCCCACACAATGACAGCATAAGCACAATTCCCCTATTGAATCTGTGCCATCCTCAGTCATGCACAGCTGGTGTTTGCCCACTAAAATACTGTGTTCCTAAACAAGCAGTCTTGATGTATTATGCCTGGCTTCTATTAATGAGAGTTCTTTCTGCTATAATAAATTGTCTGGGGCGAATGCAGCTTTTATAAAGATTTGCCCTAACGTGAACATGAGTGATCCTGGCAGAAAAGTCAAAAGAGCCTTAGAAGACTCCTAGGGGAAAGGAATTGGTTACTGCCATTTCTGAGGATTTAAAAAAAGAAATCTCCTGTCAAAACTAAACAGGCAATTAAGATGGGGAATAATAGTGTAAAGCCTGCTACCTTCAGGGGGAAAGCAACAAAGATTTAGCAATCTCAGTACAGCTCTAGAAGACTGCACCGTCTTGTCGCTAATTAACTAAGCCAACTATAATAACTTGGTAACTCAAAGCTGTTACAGATCTATTGGCCCATGACTGGACCAAATGCTCCATTTGCTTAAAGCAATACTTAGCCTGGATGACATTTACATTTGTTACTGAATCAAAATCTTCCATCAGCTAAATTATTTTATCCATACTGAGAAGCTATCATATAAATAAACTTACTCAAGAACAGCTCTAGAATCTGACCTTACTTTTGTAGACACTTACGAAAAGCCAACTATAGTATTGCACACCCCCATATTAAATTACAGACATGTCAATATGGCAGATTTGAACAACGAGAGACATCCAGCATACATATCTCCCTAGACCACAATGGCACTGAGAATAGGAAAATTATAGGAAAAGTACAAACATACTACTTTTGAAAGCATTTGAAATCATCCAACCAAGAGCACAAGAAACCATTATCTGGAAGCATCTTATGGGCATACAGGAACAAAAGATAGTAGGTTGCATCTAATGTAGCGCTAACTCACTTGTTCCATCAGCACTTGGACATCACTTGCACAATGGAACCCTGTGACATCCTTCCCCAGCACCACCTGTGAAACTCTCACAGGAACGTCAGGTTTATTCTTACCCTTTACAGCTCCAGCACAGATCTCCCTAGATCCCACTGCTAGGCAACACCACCAGTCACTTTCTGTAACCCAAACTCCCAGAGACTTTGCCTAAGTCTCTCTATAGCTTGTTACTTTGTGACTGTGTGCCTATGCTGTTCCCAACCCCCTTGTATCTTTATATTTAAAGCATACAACTCTGGGTTGCTCTGGATACGTGACTTGTTACAATTTCTCCCTTCAGCGCTGCCACCATTAGATACAGTTTCTGTTCAGCCTTGGTAATTACCTTGCCCTCCCTTCTGGTCTGTATATTCCCCCAGCCAAGGATCAGGCCTTTGGTAAACCAAACAAGTATTTATTTAATATCAGAAATAACAAGATTACTTAAGGAATGTTTCACAAGCGTATGGTTTCATCTATTTTCTGTTAGGTACTTAACTTCTTACTAATTGCCTCAGAACTCCAACTCACTCTCCACACCACCAAACCTCCAACCTCTCTCTCAACCTCTCTAACACCCCCTCCTAAACCTTCTAAACACCACCTCCAGATTCAACTGTCATTCTTCCATTTATACTCCCAGCCGTTCAAACGCTCAGCCAATCATCCAGCATTCTACTGCTCATGTACTCCCCCCTCCTCTTTCACTCCACTTATCATATGTCTTCTATATAAACAGCACTTACCATATTTACAATATAATCAGAAACATCACAAACCCCCATAACAGATTTAGTGGATGCACCAGGGGAGGAGAGGGAAGTTACGTGGAGCAAGCTTAAATCCTTGTGCTGACAAAATGCAGTAGTTGGATACTGCCCAGTATAACAAAAACCTAAAATAATTAAGATCCAGTTCAGTATGTATGAATGTGATTGCACCTTAAGACACTCCAGTGTATTCCAGGCAAGCTGAAATGTGTAAGCCTAATACTAAACATATGGCCCTGAAAAACAGGCAAAATAAGAATATTAGCGATAGTACCTGAAACCGCATAATGACTCCAATGCTGGCTGCCATTCGGAAATATCAGCAAGCCCTTTCCATTAGACAGATAAAGAAAAGCTCATATCTGCAGCAGAACCCCCAAGAATGTAATTTCAGGAAAGAGAAAGCAAAGCCTGAGACCAGGCTAAATTCACCACAAGTTAAGTATCTATAGTTTTCCAATTTCCCAATAACACTTCGTTTATCTTTAAAAAATGATGGTGCAGTATTTAGAAAGGTTAAAAATGCTACATTTCTATGCACAATACATTCTAGGCCAAGGGTAGGGAATCTGCAGCACTCCACATGTTATTGTTCTTCAACTCCCATCAGCAGGGCCAATGGTCAGGGATGATGGTAGCTGGATCCATTTCAGTCTGGTTTCAGGCCTGGTTTTGGCACGGAAACAGCCTTGGTCGCCCTGTATGATGACCTTTGTCGGGAGAGAGACAGGGGGAGTGCGACTCTGTTGATTCTTCTTGATCTCTCAGCAGCTTTCGATACTATTGACCATGGTATCCTTTTGGGAAGACTGGCTGAGTTGGGAGTGGGAGGGACTGCATGGCGGTGGTTCTGCTCCTACTTGGCGGGTCGGCTCCAGATGGTGGTGCTTGGGGAACATTGCTCGGCACCCTCAACTGTCCAGTATGGGGTTCCACAGGGGTCAGTTCTGTCCCCTATGCTGTTCAACATCTACATGAAACGGTTGGGTTTGGTCATCCAGAGCTTTGGAGTGCGTTGCCATCAGTATGCTGATGACATCCAGCTCTATTTCTCCTTTTCATCCTCTTCAGGTGAGGCTGTCAATGTGCTGAACCGGTGCCTGGCTGCGACAATGGACTGGATGAGGGCTAATAAACTGAGGCTCAATCCAGACAAGACTGAGATGCTGCTAGTGGGTAGTTCTTCTGACCAGATGGTGGATGTCCAACCTGTTCTGAATGGGGTTGCACTCTCCCTGAAGGAGCAGGTTCATAGCTTGGGGGTTCTCCTAGAACCATCTCTGTCACTTGAGGCTCAGACAACCTCGGTGGCACGGAGTGCCTTCTACCAACTTCGGCTGGTGGCCCAGCTGCGCCCCTATCTGGACAGGGATAACCTGGCTTCAGTTGTCCATGCTCTGGTAACCTCCAAATTAGATTACTGCAATGCACTCTATGTGGGGCTGCCTTTGAAGATGGTTTGGAAACTGCAGCTTGTGCAAAATGCAGCAGCCAGATTGGTAACAGGGACCAGATGGTCCGAACATATAAAACCGATTCTGGCCCGCTTGCATTGTCTGCCTGTATGTTTCCAAGCTCCATTCAAGGTGCTGGCTTTAACCTATAAAGCCTTACACGGCTTGGGACCACAATACCTGATGGAACGCCTCTCCCGATACAAACCCACCCGTACACTACATTCAGGATCAAAGGCCCTCCTCTGGGTGCCTACTCCAAGGGAAGCTGGGAGGGTGGCAACAAGGGAGAGGACCTTCTCAGTAGTGGCCCACAAATTATGGAATGATCTTCCTGACGAGGTGTGCCTGGCGCCATCACTATTATCTTTTCGGCGCCAGGTCAAGACTTTCCTCTTCTCCCATGCATTTTAGCATGAGTTTTTAAATTGTTTTAAATTGTGTTTTAAAAGATGTGTTTTAAATTTGTATATTTGTTTTTAATGTTTTTAGTTACTGTAAACCGCCCAGACAGTTGTGAAAGCAACAAACAGAACTTCACTCAAGCTTGCTCTGGATCCCTATAAGGATTCCGTTAATCACCTAAAAATATATATGAATGTAATTGTGATTAACCAAACAGAGGTTTTCGTTGTATGAACAAAACGTTTCAGCTTCCACCTTCATCAGCTGCTAAAATACAAATGCTATTACCAAGGTGGCAGTTATAGAGCTTTGAGGATGGTGTGTGTGTGTGTATATATATATATATATATATATATATATATATATATATATATATATATATATATATATATATATATATATATATATAAAATAAATGAATATATATAAATAAATAAATGGTAGCTGTAGTCCAGCAACATCCACAGGTTCCCCATTCCTGTTGTAGGTTCTTTCAGATTCACATCTTCTCCTCATTAGCACTGGTACTTCAAATGTCTTTGCGACCAAAATTAAGAATTCACACTGATGCACAAGATCCACTTCAGGTTTTGAACAAATCTAGTATTTCTAAACCTTTCTAAATACGGCACCATCATTTTTTAAAGATAAACAAAGGCAACTCTATAACCTCAATTTACCTTGCATATTATTAGTTGGTTGAAATATAATTACAGGGCAAGCAACAAACGAAGAACCTTGCAGCACCTTAAAGGCTAACACATTTATTGTGGTATAAGTTTTCATGGACTATCCTGAGTTGCAGAGGTGTGTGCGCGTTTTTTTGGGGGGGGGGCAGGGAGGAATTGTAAACAGTGAAGTCAAAAGAAAGATAAGGGTTCTAAATCCCAGAGGACACCTACACAAAGGGTGGCAGGCAGGAATTCTTTCCCAACAAGTGGAATGCGATGAAGCCAACAAGGATGCAACAGAGAGAGTGGTGGCCAACAGGCTCCTATGTGATGGTAATTATGGGGAAGTGAGGGGGAACGACTGAAAAGAGCTAGCATTATCTCCTACGAGAATAGTGATTTGCCTAGTTTCCACACCCTGTACCATTCTACTCCATGCCCCTCATTTATCATGCAGACCTTTGTGATCTGCAAGTACTTGGGAATTACAACATCACCATATGTTCTTAAAAACACTGTTTTAATAAGATAATGAGGTTTTATTCGAGGGGTGCAGAAGCGGAACTACCGCATATACATCTGCTGTGAACTAAGATGATTCTTTGTTTGCTACTTTGCTAAACCTATTGTATCACCATCTTAAATTGCACCCCCTGCAATACCACTTGGCATTAATTATGAAATGTTTTCTATGCAGTGTTTGAGAACTTGCCAGGTGACTCCTATTAGTGTCAATCAAGCAATTAATTCCAATACACTGACTTTAAAAATGTACTTCTGTATCAAATATTAATGCAACATAGGTTACTCTCAAGTGCTGTTTCCCCTCATTCTCCCTTTTTTTCCAGTCCTTGAAAACCTGACAGATGATCAAGAACTTTTCACTGGTAAATTCACATTCTGTACTTTAATCTTGATTTGACACCTTCATTTTAATATTAGGTATATTTGCTGTAAATATTTCACATTCCAAAAACATTTTGGATTCATTCACATGGATTTTGTATTATTTCCTTAAATGCCAGCAAGGGATATTATGACCACTGAACTTTTCCTTGACTGAATGTTCTCCCCCCTCTCTTCCACCCCACCTCCTAAATCTGTTCTGGGGTTTCTCCCAACCCTAGAGCAGATTTGGGGATGGTGCAGGGCACGCACTGGGGGAGGACAGGGGGGAATCCCTTGCGCTACTTGAAGACGTTTTGCTAGCATAACACAGGAGTTTAGTTGAATACCACCCTTAGAGACTTAGCTATGAACCAGAAATCTCCAATTTAAATCTCATCTCTTGCCTATTTCACATATTCAGTTGATGAGTAAGCCAGTGTTTTATTTATTTATTTATTTATTTATTTATTTTATTTGTATCCCACCCTTCCTCCTAGCAGGAGCCCAGGGCGGCAAACAAGGCACTAAAAACACTTTAAAACATCATAAAAACAAATCTTAAAATACATTAAAACAAAACAGCGTTAAAAACATTTTAAAAACTTTTTAAAAAGGTTAAAAATATTATTAAAAACATATTAAGCAAATCTGACACAGAGACAGTTTAGTGGCTAGAGTGTTGGTGGTGGGAGACCAAGCTTCAAATCCCCTCAGCCATGAAGCTCACTGGGTGACCTTGGACCAGTCACTGTCTCTTAGCCTAACCTACCTCACAGGATTGTTATGAGGATAAAATGAGGAAGGGGGCAATCAAGTATGCCATCTTGAGCTCCTTGAAATAAAGATGGGATATAAGTGTAAAACTAAATAACTGAAATAAAATAGCACAGCAAGATCACAACTTCTAACTCCATTATTGACTTATATGTACATACAAGGAAGGCATGAAACAGCCTAAGAGCGTACACAGTGGGTTTGGAGGGGATTGTAAAAAAATGAGGTGCCAGTACTCATACCTTCATAAAAGTGCTGTGATTGCCAGCACAAAATGGTTGCCATGGGCAGCCAAAAAGAGATGCTGGTACTCTGTACCAGTGAGTAACATCACAAAAAAAGCACTGAGTGTTCAAAAGTTTTGTCCACGGGATTATGGCCCCTAGAACAGTCAAGGTCTATTACATGGACAAAGCCTACCATACAGCTTGTAGATATGGGATCTTTTACACCTTCTCCTGAACATATGACTGGAGCAGCTGCGGAGTCAGCAGCTGCGATCCCACTTCCCCTGTATGCCTATTTGGCTGAACATGTAAAAGGGACTTGTGCCGAAGTGGTCTTAAGCAAGTTGGTATCTCTCAGCCTCAACCCTAATTAACTGTAGAATTGGGTTTCTGTAAGGATTTTCTGATGCAATGTACATGAACTGCTTTGAACTCTCAAAAATGTAATATTATGATTTATAGTTATAGTATAGCTATATTTTACAAATATACTTCAACAAACACATAAATAAGTGAGTCTAGCAATCATTTCATAGTGAATTTTGCCCATAGAAAATGATTTAACTTTAATTCAAGTTGACTACAAAACACACATGTGCATCCTGAGATTAATCTCTTTAACTTTAAAACTTAAAAAAAACAGGCAACTTTAAAAACACACAGATTTTCCCACCCATGATTTTACTCCAAGCGTGAAAAGCACAAGGAGTGTCCAAGAGATTTAGCATCACAGTGAAGAATCATCATTTCCTTTTTTTTTTTTTTTTTAAGATTCTTAATGGCAAACATGCTGGGGGGAAAGTGTCTACTCTCAACTTTATTATCTGAATCCACCTACTGAAATTAAGTCCATTATTTTGTTCCCCCCAGAAGCAACATTTTTAAACATCTGTGACTAAAGGTCAATTATTAAGATGGTTAAATAGTTACTTACCGAATCATTTGTTGCCAGCGCAAGGGCTACATTTACTGGAAAGAGGGGCACGCATACAAAAAAAAAAAAAAGAACAGCACAAAAATTAGCAGAACCAACCTCTTAGAAGTGAGATTACTTCCAAGAAAAAATAACCCCCCAACTCCAGATCATTTATGAATAAGTAAAATAGCACAAATCCTAATACAACCCATTGGGACACCTCAGGGCATAATTTCCTTTAGAATGAAAATTATGTATCCCTATCTCCCTACTTCCAGGTTTCTTACATCAGCTACTGATCCACAAGAGAACTATCTTCCTAAATCATAATAGCTATCTGAAGAGTTTGTTTGGAAGTGTATGAAATCCACTGTTTTTCTTTTTCTACTCAGTTCATCTCAAGCCTTTAGTATGTCTCAAAAAAGTGTACTATTTGCACAGTATTTATAATCTACGTGTGATATACACACCTACCTGTCAAGAGTTCCTTGAGAAGTATATATCTTTCTTTTCCCCACCTTCCCTTTCCAAAATACTTGTTATCAAGAAGGTTCAAACATCAAACTAAAACACAACTTCAGATACCAATAATGCTGCAATGGACAACAGTCAGTCTGCATGGTAGTGTTTGATCTTTCTACTGAACTATTTCCTCAGTTTGGTAGATAAGATTCTAGAGAATACTCAAATCATTACAAATCTGCAAACAGACAAGCATAATAGGCAAGGCATACATTTCTATCTGCTTTAAATGGCAGCAGCACATTAAGATCAGCAACTTCTGGGAGCATATAAGAGTGGTGTGCACTAGGGAAAGGACCTTCTTCGCAGTGATCTCACATCTTTGGGATACCTGACTATCTGGGGTCCAGCAGACCTTGTTGCAACAGGCCTTTCAGAAAAATCTGAAGACGCACCTCTTTTCCTTAGTCTTACTTTGAGATGTTCCTGTTGAGCTATTGTTGGTTTTAGCTGCATTTTGTTATTGACTGTTAATATTTTTGATCTGACTGTTTTACTGTTTACTGCTGGCTTTATTTATTAATTTACACAAAGTATTTTGTTGCATATTTTCCCTTGTAAGCTGTCTTGAGGGCTTTTTTACCTTTAAAGATGGCCTAACAATATTTTAAATAAAATATAAATAATAAAATAGGAATAGGCTTCTGAGAAATCTACTATTAGAAGGCATTATTCTGTTCTTTAACTTTAAATACATACTTAACATTTTAGGAGAATATGCCATGCCAGACCACTAGTCTGGATTTAAATGAATTCAGTCTATGAATACAAGAATATATAGCTCTTGCTTTCACTGATTAAACATTGCCATCTCCTAGTAACATAACTTTAACATATATCATACAGTTCACACTCCCATACTGATAACTGTTCATTACTGTAGCTTGTTTACTTGTTACAGTAGACTACTGAAGGAATAAATTCAGTTTTCACCTTTCTGTACTCACAATAAGTGAACATATCCACAGTTCTCTGTCTAGTGATTATGGGTTGCTGACAACTTTGTTTATACTAACATCTTTTAACAAAAAAAATATCAGTCACTGACAATCCTAAAAATGCATTTCATTTTTCTCTGCTGTCAACCATGAATGGTCTGCCTGTGAAACAGCAATTAACAGAAAAGATGCAGGTCTCAGTGGATTCATTGGGACTTATTTCTGAGAAGACATGCATAGGATTGCACTGTAGACTTTTTAATTTACTGTCGAAATCGAGCCAAGAGCTTAAAATTATTTCACCATCATAATAACTTGAATTTTAATGAAGAGCTACTTTCATCTTAAATTTTGTGACAAAATGATGGATTTTAGATTAAACAGTTTTAGTTTAGTACATGTTGACTCAGATATAAATTCCACTGTGTGCAATGCAGCTTACTCCCAGGCTAGCATGCGGGTACCACTGCACACCCTTAGATTGGCAAAACCATCAAAACATTGAATATGAGTAAATCAACAAGAAACCACTCTTTAAGCTAATAAAAAGGAAGTTTTAAAGTATCAGAAAATGAACACTAGTTTTATTAGGGTCTCTAGTTTTTTAGTGTTATCTAGTCCTTCTAACTCTATTTTGCCTAAATAAAAAAAAATGACAACTCGTTCACCTTCTACAAACACTGAAATACAAGTAGTTCTGCAGGCAAATGGACCCACTCAATAGAATGTGAGAATAATTTCTCAAATGTAGCTCTTATATCCCAATATAATTCTTGCACTAGTTTCAGCTGTGTGCATTCCAAGCTGTACCTAGTTCATAGCAAGAAGAAAATTCTGCTTATCTCAGATTTCATACTGAACAGCACTTTTAAAAAAGGATTTTCAAATTAAATTAAAATTAAATAAGCTTTTAAGATCTACTATATATGTATGTCGCTAGAACACGGATAAGAACTTGATATACATTTGCCCTATTAAAATGTGTCATTTACTAATTACTATCCACAGACTTATATCAACAAGCAAATTTAAGGGAATAGTATACTGAATAAAACACACAGAAGACTTACCAGCAGTTGTTGACTTTCCAACACCTCCTTTGCCAGAAGCTATAACCAATACTTGCTTAACTCCTTGAATTGGTTTTTGCTTTGGAAGTCCTTTAGCCATGATTCTACTACGCTTTTCTTTGAGGACATCATCATTTGCATTTGATGACTTCAAAAACAAAAAAATAAGAAAGTGTTAATATAAACTGTTTTAATACACCAAGTTCTGTAGCTTATTAAAATTTGAATAAAATAGAGCAAAACCTTTAACAACTGCCTCTCCTGTTAAAAATTATTGACAACTGTCTTTAGCATTGGCTGGAATTCAGCAAGACTGCAATATATCAAGCATGACACTAATGAAATGTGTAAAATTACAACTGAGCATAACTCAGAAAGCTCACAATTTTTTCCAGGTTTGCAGCCATTAAGTGTATTAGCCTTAAGGGATTACCAGCCATTAATAACGTTTCAAATCCTCGAATTTAAACATCAAAATCTCCTGAGTGGCGTCTCTGAAGCAAAAAAAATCTATTCAAGATTTGAAGGCAACAGCTTATATATCAAAGGCATGATTCAGTCGCAAAACAGTTAAAACAATAGAGGAGACGCGCAGAGAGGCACTTCTAGGTCCCAACGGAAATGGATACTGCCGAGTCGGAAGTACCTCTTCGGCAATGACAGGGGACCCAAACAGGTCCCAGGATTTGATAATCTACCTGCGTAGAGAGCGAAGTCGCTGCGGCATTAAGCCCGTTGGGTTCTGCTAGTCTTTGTCCGTAGAAACCAGGAAGACAGGAAAGTCCTAGGCTGATAGTTGAGAAGGCAAATCTCGTTGGGGCTCCGCAGCGACAACAGCAAAGATTCTTCGGAGACAGCTATAATTCTTAAAGAGACAGCAGCCTCCTGACAAGTTTCATACTGGCTAGTGATGAGATAGGTTCTCTTCTTCTCTGTGATCGGGAGGAAAGGGTGGCACTGCAAACGATCTTAGATTCTGTACTACAACCACTGAATCTTTCAATCTATGTATACTTTGTGTTCCTTCCTAAGCTACATAGAGTAGACCAACTTCTAGTGATGCTCTCGACTACTTGTCTATGTGCTCTTTTTTTCTTTCCCCCAGGATCTTCAGGAGGCAAGATAACTTCCTTTATGCCTTGTCTGTCATTGGAATCGTCACTGCCTAATTTGGTGACACTGTGAACAGACCCGGTCCCACAGCAAAGCACATTCTTTAGTTGCAAGCTTTCTTCTTGCACTTCTCCTAAGTGTAAGAGGAATGCTTGCAATTAAGGAATATAGGGTACTTTACAGTGTGATTGGGTCTGTTCACAGAGCATGGGATATGTCATAAAAGAAGGCAATACATATGAGGAACAGTAGATAATGAAAATCTGTGTGTGCAAAAGAAAGCAAGTAAAACACATATGGCTTAGTGACAGCAGAACTTACAGTGAGGTGAGGTGTAGATAGAATTATTTGCTATTTAAAGAGGAGGGAAAGTGAGAACGGGAGGCAGTGATGAAAACCCTGAGAGATGTATGTGGAACAGAAAATATGGACAAATGCCTCCATGCAAGTATGTGAAAGAATTACACTGCAGATGGTGTATATGTATGTACTTGCATGGACTCTTTATATGTAAATATGGCTTCTAGATGGTGGTGCAAGAAGTAATTGGAGAAGTAAAAGTAAAGATTAGTATGATAAACTAATGGTGATATATCTGTTAATGAGTAGAATGTAAAAAAACCACCCTTCTTTTGGAAGCACATAAATATCACTGAAACCAACCCCACTGCCACCCATTAAAAATGTATTGTGCAGTGCAACTTTTAAGGCAATTTAGGGAAAAGGTACCAGAGACAAACATGCGCTGGAAAATGGAACAGACCAAGCAATTTCAGAAGAAAATCATCCTGTGCTTTATAGATTACAGCAAAGCCTTTGATTATGTAAATCATAAAAAAACTATGAAATACTTTAAAAGAAATGGGGGTGCCACAACGTCTGATTGTCCTGATGCACAACCTATACTCTGAACGAGAGGCTACTGTAAGGACAGAATATAGAGAAAATGAATGGTTCCCAGCCAGAAAAGGGGTGACATAGGGATGTATTTTGTCACCCTATTAGTTTAATCTATATGCAGAACATATCATACGAAAAGTGGCATTGGACCAAGATGAAAGAGGTGTGAAAATTGGAGGGAGAAACATCAATAATTTAAGATACGCAGACGATACCATAGTACTAGCAGAAACCAGCAATGATTTGAAACAAATGCTGATGAAAGTTAAAGAGGAAAGCACAAAAGCAGGACTACAGCTGAACATCAAAAAGACTAAACTAATGACAACAGAAGATTTATATAACTTTAAAGTTGACAATGAGGACATTGAACTTGTCAAGGATGATCAATACCTTGGCACAGTCATTAACCAAAATGGAAACAATAGTCAAGAAATCAGAAGAAGGCTAGGACTGGGGAGGGCAGCTATGAGAGAACTAGAAAAGGTCCTCAAATGCCAAGATGTATCACTGAACACTAAAGTCAGGATCATTCAGACCATGGTATTCCCAATCTCTATGTATGGATGTGAAAGTTGGACAGTGAAAAAAGCAGATAAATAAAAAAATCAACTCATTTGAAAGGTGGTGTTGGAGGAGAGCTTTGCAGATACCATGGACCATGAAAAAGACAAATAATTGGGTGTTAGAACAAATTAAGCCAGAGCTATCACTAGAACCTAAAATGATGAAACTGAGGGTATCACACTTTGGACACATGCGAAGACATAATTCACTAGAAAAGACAATAAAATACTGGGAAAAACAGAAGAGAGTAGAAAAAGAGGAAGGGAAAACAAGAGATGGATTGATTCCATAAAGGAAGCCACAGACCTGAACTTACAAGATCTGAACAGAATGATTTATAACACGCTATTGGAGGTCGCTTGTTCATAGGGTCGCCATAAGTCGTAATCGACTTGAAGGCACATAACAATAAGTGGGGTTGCATATTCTGTTTTTAAATTTGAATTAACTCCTTTTATGTATGTATGAAACAATGACATATACACAAGATGATTATTAGAAAGCTAATGACATACATCTAAGATTTGTACATTCAAGTAACAGTAAATAGCAATGGAACTCCTTTATCAACTGCTAAGCAGATATGAAGGAATGCACACTAATGTATTATACATCAGACAGCCAAGGGCACAAAGCCAATATGGCCTTGTTATATTTGCACACTTGAGGGTTAAAATAATCTTACAAAGTTCGTTTGTCACAGTAAGGAAATACTTTAATGATCAGCCAAAGTACTATGAAGAATTAAGTGCTTTGAAGTAATAGGCTTCCATTACACTTGAGATACTACATCATTTGAAATTCTTATTTAGAATTAAAGGCAGATGATTCCTGGCCTTGGAAATGATTATTGGGAACAATAGTATCTAGGCTAACCCACATCAGAGAAAATTCTTATTAAGAAAAGCACTAATAAAAGCACAGGCTCCTTGAATATGCTTATGGGGAACAATTCTATCTAGGCTAATTACCTGAGCCCACAATTACAATAGAGGCCAGGCACCAATGGGATTTCACAGCCCATACAAACGACTATTTAGTAGCCCCCATAAGTTAGAAACATAATATATCGGAAGCATCCCGCAGGCATGCCTAAGCACAAGGGGAAAGAGGAAGAAATAACAGAGGCCGTCCTACTCCACAACGCATTTTTTACGTCCCAAAGCTTCCTCTCCAGTCTCCCCCAAGAGTCCTAACTGAAACATGGCTCTTCGCGTGTCACTTACCCGAAAGCGGACGGAGAAAACCGAGTTCACGGCTCCACCCCAGCCAGGCCGGAGCCATTGCAAGGCTGTTCTCGTCATTACGTTATCCTGCGGAAAAAAGTTGCAGCGCTGAAGCACAAGCTCGGGTCACCATTGCAGCCCACCCCCGCTGCTGAGCGCCTGCAAATAGTCCTCCTTAGCCACGCCTCAGTCCAGCCCCCTTTCCTCCAAGGAAAGCGGTGTGGGCTCAGCGGAGAGGGGGAGGCCGTAAACAAGCGAAAAATGCGGCTTATCGGTTTTTACAGACCTGGTCTTTAGCATCTGTTTAGGCTGATGTAATTAGTATTGTTCTGAGTTTGCGTACAGGCGGATTAACCCCGTGCAGAGGCAAGCGTTCAGGGCTAATGTCACGTTGGGCAGCTGCCGCGACCCTCTCCCGCCGCGACCCTCTCCCGCCGCGACCCTCTCCCGCCGCCCTCCATCCCAAGAGGGCCCGCTGATGCTAATCGGTGGCCAGCAGTTGTTGAAGTACAGCAGCCCATGGAAGGGGTGGGCTAGTCCACAGCAACACCTCTTATCCCTCAAGCTTGGAGAGCAAGTGGGATAGGGCTGGTTTGGTTTCTGTCGCCCAGGAAAACAAGCAAGGAATGGCGACCGCTGCCTCTAAACGTTTGTCTGCCCTCTCGCTCGGGCATGTGCAGAAATGAAGGAGTAAGCCTACTGTTCAGCCCAGAGAGAAAGCACAGGTGAGCAAGAAACAGTGAGCGCTCCCGGCTCTACCTACTTAACCCCCCCCCTCGGTCTCTGGGCACACATTGGGGATAAGTGCAGCTCTCCAAAGAGACAGAGCAGGAGGGCTCAGACGAACTCGCTGACGCATGAAAAACACACGCGAGGGTCGTGGGGGCTGGTGATCATTGGGACTGGTAGGGCGGAAGGCAGGAAGGCTAACAATAGGCGGAAGCCAGCCAATTACAGGCAGGGCCAAACAGTTCTAATTTTGCCCCATCCCCACTGAGTTCTGCAAGGGCAACACGGAGACTAAGGAGGAAGCTGACAGGCGGTGCCACCCCCTGGATAAGGCTCGAAAGTAAGAGGGCAGGCATGCAGGGGAGTTAGTTGAGAGCAGTCTGAGGTTGGTGGGGCAATGCCCCGCTTGCCCTAACGACCCAGCCTCCACTGTGGGCTAAGCTGCTGTCAGTGTGCCTGGTGGACACAACTCATCCTGGCTACATGGTATTTTGGGGACCATGAGAAGGCCTAGGATCCATCCTCACGTGGAGGCGTTCTGTGGGCTTTGGTACGCATATCGAGTCCTTTCTCATATAATAACTATCTTGCCTTTTGCCTCAGCCAGCAAAATGCCTTGTACCTGCCCTGAATATTCTGTGCTGCCATTTCCAGATTTTTGGCTACCCCTTGCTTATGGGATACTCTACTTTCTCGGCTCCCTCACTTCATGTCAGGCCACATGAAGACTGAGCTTAGCACCACCACCAAATGCAGAGCAGGAGGGTGAATGGGGTAGCTTTTAACTCATATGAACTCTCTGTACAGCTTGTGTGAAGGTACTGGCCACTCTTTGCAGGAGTACACCTCTATCTTTTCTCATATGCACCCTCTCTGTGGGCCCAGTAGCACCACATAGAGAGAGTGCAACCTTCTGACTGCTTCCTTGCTCACTTTCTCTGTTTGGCACGATGGCAATCAGGGAAAATGTAGGTTCAGAAGCCAGCAGAGGCCACCTCTTCCTTACACTCCCTTATAGTGACGAGGACTGAGCCCGTTAGAGTGACTAGATATAAAAGAAGGCAGTGCTCCTGCACCTTTAATACTTGTGTAGTAGAGGGTACTTTGGCACAAATGATACCTGTTTAAACCTCCCTCCTCTACAACTACTAAAGGAGCAGGAGCCATGCTCTCTTTTGCATATGGTCACTCTCTAGAACAAGTGTGGTGATACTTTGGCCCTCCAGATGTTGCTGAACTATGACTCCCAACATCCCTGACCATTGACCATGCTCGCTGAGGCTGATGGGAGTTGTAGTCCAGCAAAACCTGGCATTTCCCCACACCTGCCATACATCCCAGTCTTCCTCACTGTACCTCCCAGGAGGTGCAGTATGGTTGAGTACTTTGAGCCATACATGCTCGGTGAGGTTTTGTTTTGGTTAGAGGTCTTCTAAGAGAGAAAGAGCAGTGTTCTTGACTGTGCTTTCTGGGTCGTGCATTGGATCCAAGCGTCTGCACTGCTGAGAGAGAACTGGTGAACAGGAGTAGACACACATGCTCTATTTCTTCCATTCTGGGCAGCACCACAGAGTTTAATTATTAGTTAATTCATGAAATAGGCTCTCTGTTCAGAATATAGGAAGAACTCTGCTGGATTACAACAAAGGCTTTTGTATTCCAGCATCCTGTTTCCAACTGTGGCCAACATAATGATTCTGGGAAGCCCACAGGTAGGGCATGAGAGCAACAACCGTCTCCTGCTGTTGCCCTCACCAGCCATTGTTATTCAGTGGCAGACTACCTTTGAAGATAAGGATTCCATTTAGCTATCATGGCTACTCGCTTTTCTGTCTAGCTGAGTTTTTATTCAGTCCTCTCTTGTCTTTCTTTTCTACTGCTTTGGCAACCTTTATGCGTCCAGCCGGCCTATTCTTGCAATGTTCTATGGCAGTGGTTCCCAACCTGGGGGCCGTGACCCTCATGGGGGTCGCGAAGTAATCCAGAGGGGGCCGCAAACAGTAAAGAAATGAATTATTTATTGATTTTTTTTTTAAAAAAGTCTTCACTCCCTGGACAGTCTGCTCCCCACTACTGCTGCAAATGACACCTCCCCCCTACTCCAAACAAGAGGGGAGGACTTTTGCTGAAGCACCAGAGCATCTTTCAGACATCTGCCTGTAAAATACATGGCAGATGCCAAAGGATGCTGAGGGTGGAGATACCGGAAGAGGGGATTACTATCACCGATTCCTCCTTGCACTGCTGCTGCTGCTGACACCCTTACTCAGAACGAGAGGAGAGGGCTTTCTGCAGAGCAAAAAGAAGGAAGGCTGCAGGGAAAGGCTGCTTTCCTCCTTCCTTCCTGGAAGGCAGCCTGCCTCTCTAGAGGGAGGGGGTCATGGAATTTGTTGAGCTTATAAAGGGGGTCCCATACTCATAAAGGTTGGGAACCACTGTTCTGTGGCACCAGGTTCTTTTAGGCTGCTTCACACATTTTTCTTTTTTCCCTAAAAACTGAGATTCGAATCCCAAGTTTTTGCTCTGTAAATGAAAGGAGAGGGTTTTTTATTTTCTTTGATGTTTTTATTCATTTAAGGTTTTTTGTCATACTCCCTCTTATGGAAAATAGTGGAATAGCATTCATAATAGGTGAAAATTACCTAATAAATTAAAAAAACAATAAAGCTTAATAAGTAAATGTTTCTTGCCAGGGGAGGGTTTTGGCCCATCTGCGTTCCTCCTAAGTAGCTCAGGTGTGCCATGTGACAGAAGGAAGAGGCCAAGAGGAGAGCCTGCTTATGCCCTTCCTTTCCAACTCTTCTAGGTCAGTGGCATTTTAACCTTCCAGTAACTGCTGCCACCATGTCCCTTTCAGCCCCCAGCCCCGCCCCAGATGGGAAGAGATACTGAGGTGTCCAAGAAAATGCTAAGGACCCTTGGGATTCAGGCACAGCACACCCTGCACTTCCCAGCCAGATTCCTCTTACAATTTACCCAGAGAGTAAAAACAGCACAGCTTCTCTCCCCTCTCCCAACTGTAGAGCAATGTGCTGGTACTTTTAACAGCCCTGAAAAATACTATAGCGTGAACACCAAATGGTTTCTATATTTATTAAGAATAAGATAGGCAGAGATAGAACAAATGAGTAGAGCAGGATTCTGAAAATAAGAAGGAGCTAACTGAGTGGTCCAAAACCATACTTACAATTAGGCTTTTGGTCTCTTCCTGTCACATTTCACAGGTAAGGAGAGATAAACCCTTGCTGGGATGTGAAAGGTTGCTAGATGCTCCATAGGGTTCCAAGGAAATTGTGTCTCTTTGTTTTAATTGATTCCCCTTTTCCCATCCGACATGGGAAAACCCCATCCTGTGGGTTTGGATTCCAGCTGGGAGTTCCATGCTGACTGAACTAGGCAAAATGGAAGGGCAAGAGACCAGATTTTCATTGCATGCAGAACCCTCCATCATCTCTTATTGTGGGGTTGTACCCTGGATCAGAACCCGGGATCACCGGCATGTAAAACATGGTTTCACTAGATCAGAGCTCCTCTTGCGTTCCTTATATTTATGACTGGGTGTTAGAGCTAAGGGTAGGGAGGAGATTTTTGTCAAATGTTGTGGCTGAGTGGTTAGGGAACTGCTCTGTGGAGCTAGTAGTGTGGATCCAAGCCCCAGGAACTCTGGCTGCATACACATCACATGTTTAAAGAACAATAAATAAATAAATAATAAATAAATAAATTGGGGGGGGAATTCTGGGAACTGTAGTTTACCCCTAACAGAGCTACAATTCCCAGCACCCTTAACAAGGATTCTTTGGGGAAGTTGTGTGGTTTAAATATATGGTGTGTATATACAGTCTGTTTTTTCTCCTGAACAACTTTTTTTAAAACCAGGAATGTGAAAGGTGGGAACATTTCCATTCTTCTGTGCTACCAGAAGTTGCTACTATCAACACATTTGGTGGGTACTGTTGTGTATCCTGATTCCCCTCATTTGCTGCTTAACAAAAGAGTATTTTT
The DNA here is from genome assembly GCF_030035675.1 of Rhineura floridana. Classification (NCBI taxonomy): domain Eukaryota; kingdom Metazoa; phylum Chordata; class Lepidosauria; order Squamata; family Rhineuridae; genus Rhineura; species Rhineura floridana. The sequence continues at coordinate 183,355,036 of NC_084481.1, read as the reverse complement.
CTTCTTGGGTGGGTGTTGAATTCTTGTCCCCAGAACAGAGGACTATGTGAATGCTGTTCTGTGTGACTTCTCTTTCCCCCCTTTGTGTGTGGTGCACTCCTTAAACAGTACTTCATTACCCAGAGTAATGTAGGAACTGTCTGAAGAACTCTCTGAACCACTGTCCATTATCTTTGCAAAATCATGGAGAATAGGTAAAGTGCCAGATGACTGGAGGAGGGTTAATGTTGTCCTCATCTCCAGAAAGAGCAAGAATTGGGAACCTGGGAACTACAGACCAGTCAGCCTGACATCAATCCCTAAGAAAATTCAGGAGCAGAGTATAAAGCTGTCAGTCTGTAAGCACCTTGAAAATAATGCAGTGATTACTAGAAGATAACATGGATTTGTTAAGAACAAATCCCACCATATTAGTCTTATTACATTTTTTGATCGGGTAACCTCCCTGGTAGACTGTGGGAATGCTGTGGACATTATATCTCAACTTCAGCAAAGCTTTTGACAATGTGCCCCATGATATTCTGATTAGCAAGCTAGCTAAATGTGGGCTGGATGGAACAACTCTCAGTTGGAACCACAGTTGGCTACAGAATCATACTCAAAGAGTTCTTGTCAATGGTTCCTTCTCAGACTGGGGGGAGGTAATGAGGCAGGGTACCCCAAGGCTCTTTGCTAGGCTAAGTAGTCTTCAACATTTTTATTAATGATTTGGATGAGGAGGTGCAGGGAATGCTTACCAAATTTGCAGATGATACAAAAATGGGATAGCTAATTACCCTCGAAGATGGAAACAAAATTCAAAGGTATCTTGATAAGCTGGAGGATTGGGCTGAAAACAACAGAATGAAATTTAACAGAGATAAGGGCAAAGTTGTACACCTAGGAAAAAGAAACCAAATGCACAGTTATAAGATGGGGGGATACTTGGCACAGCAATACTATATGCAAGAAGGATCTTGGAACTGTTGATCACAAACTGAGTAACACCCAACTGCGATGTGACTGCAAAAAAAGGCAAATGCTATTTTAGGCTGCATTAACAGAAGTATAGTTTCCAAATCGTGTGAACTACTAGTTCCCCTCAGTTCGACACTGGTTAGGCCTCATCTTGAGTACTGCATCTTGTTCTGGATACCGCACTTTAAGAGGGATGCAGACTGGAACAGGTTCAGAGAAGGGCAACAAGATAAGGGATTGGAAACAGCTTTATGAGGAGAGACTGAAAGGACTGGGCATATTTGAGAAGAGAAGACTGAGGGGAGATACAATAGCACTCTTCAAGTACATGAAAGATTGTCACACAGAGGAGGGCCAGGATCTGTTCTCAATCATCCCAGAGTGCAGTTCATGGAATAATGGGCTCCAGTAACAGGAAGCCAGATTTTGACTGAACATCAGGAAAAACTTCCTAACGGTTAGAGCAGTATGACAATTGAACCAATTACCTAAATAATTTTTAGATTGCCATGTTAAAAGAAAGTTTAGAAATATGAAATTGAAGCACCCTTTCTCTATTTTTAAAAGATTGACGCTTTATTACAAGTTTAATTACAAAGCAAGACTTTGTGTTGGCATACAACCAGTGTCTTATTAGGCTAAATGAATATTCATTAATAATTTGTAAATTCTATATTGTTAGATTTTTTCATTTAAGCATTTTTCTATTAAAGCCAAAAGAGAACAGCTGCAATTAGGCTGCTGTTAGTTTGATTACAAGTTTACAAAAAGGGTGATCTTACTGAAGCAAGCAAAGCTTTGTATTAACTGAGACAGATTACTACAAAATGAGGACTGACTGCACACAATAGTAGGTTTCCATGGTTTGTTTTAGACTGTGACCTCTTCTGATTTTTTCAGGACTAACCATCTTAAAGGACTCAGCACTTCTTCATACTAAAAGGCATTCAGATTAGCAAAGAACGATATCCCAAACCTTTGCTTTAAAAAAGTACACATGGTATGTGTACTTACACATGGTATTACTATGATGGTGGTGTTGGTAGGTATTTCACACCTACATTTTGTGCTGTTGTGCTGATATTGACCAGCTGTTGCAAAATTGGTGCTTTCCATGGTAAATCTAGTTTAGTTACTGTTAGAAATCCAGTATTAGTTCTGCACATCTCCACAAACCCAGCATGAAAGAGACAGATTCCTGACTTTTGGAACATAGTTGGCTAGATCCTTATATAATGCAGAGTCTCCTCAACCCTTTACATTGCAGAACAGAATAAATAAGCAGTTCAACAATGACATTTACTGTATTTAGAATTGCCCCTTCCAGAGTGGTAATGTTAGTCTGTTGCAGCAAGGACAATAAAGAATGTTGTGCCATCTTAAAGACTAATAAATATTATTATATGGCACAAGCTTTGGTGAACTACGAGATAATATTTTTATTTAGATTGTTTCCAGTGTTGCGCAAGCAGAAGACAAGCTTGCACAATAGATCTTTTACTTCCTCTCCCCCTATAACAACTCTCATTCAGATTTGGGGATGTACTAAATGTTGTGGACTACGGTTTGAGAATACGGAATCACTTGAAATCAGGAACCTTACACAAGATTTCTCCATTCAATTTGTGGCCATTCTCTGCTTCCACTGCAGCCTTTTCAGACACAGCCTACAATGTCAGTATCCAACTCCTTCTGGTGAAACCCTTCAGAGGCTGCAGGACGAGGAGGGGAAGGGAGGAATCCATTGCCCAGGCTGCCTTAAGCAATGTTGGATATAATGGGGCGGCCCATCCATACAGGTGAATTAAATGGTCACCTAGGGTGCCAAGTTAAGGGGGGTGCCAAATTTGAGGAAATTTACAAATTTAAAAATACAAACAAAATAATGAAGATGTCATTATTTCAATTCTATGTAGCACTAATGAGATCCCTCTGTCAATGCAAACGTTTCTGCTTGCTTGCCCCAGAAGTCTTCCCTCTCCTCCCTCCCCCCATGTGCTGTGGAACCAGTTTGGGGGTAGGCGCAAGGGGAAACCATGTTCTGCTAGTGGGAATCTTTGCAATGGCTCCTGCTAGTGGGACCGTTAGTTGAATCGGTCATTGTTTCAATTCCCATGCCCATACAGAGGGACAATGAATTATAATTATAATAAATAAGGTGGTTGTGATGCCCTTCCCTGGCTCTCCCTGTCAGGTTCCTACCTGCTCGTGGCTACTGCCTGTCACTAGGCACCACAAAGCCTCTGCCACTACAGGGGCTTCTACGGATCTTAATGCTTCTGCGTCTGGGTACCTGGTGGCAAAATCCACCACCACCAATAGATATTTCTTGCCGTGCCTTGTGGGTTTGGAAAAAGGGCCCACCAAATCTACTCCCACTCTATAAAAGGGTTGCCCAATTATAGGAAGGGGCTTTAAGTGTGCCTTAGTCTTTACTCCACTTTTTCCCACCTTTTGGCATATACCACAAGATAGACAATGTTGTTTTACATCTTTGGAGATATTTGGCCAATAATAGTGTGCAGCCAATCTCCTCTTGGTCTTTTTTATTCTCAGATGTCCTGCACATGGGCCATCGTGGGCTACCTCTAGCAATCTGGTTCTGTATTTGCTAGGTACTATCAGTTGCTTCACTGGTTCACATTCATCCTTTCTCTCAGCAGGCATCCACAGTCTATATAAAATCCCATTCTCACACACAATTTGATTCCTCAGTTTGTCAGTAAAGGGAATCTTTTGTGTCAGGGCTTGGTCTTTTATTTGCTTCAAACTTGTATCCTTATTCAGTTCTTCCCTGAATTGCTCTGCCTCTTCCCCAGAGACCAGTTGATACAGTTTGTCTCCTTCAGCAGGCCTTCTAGGGGTAGCTATGGTGACCGTAGGCTCGAAAACAGGTTTCACCCTGTTTTCTTCAGCCTCTGTTAACATGGCTTCTTTTTCTCTGCCAAGTTGTTGTCTGGTTACCACATATATTTTTCCTTGTGCCCCCATTACATCTCTTCCCAGTATCACTGGTTCTTGTTGTTGGGCATTAATGCCTACTTTATATTTTCCCTCTCGGCCTCTCCACTGCATTTGCACTAGGGCCATGGGTAAATTTTCTGGTTGACCCCTCACTCCTTGGATAGTCACCGTTTCCTGAGGTAATATTTCCTCAGATTTTATTAAATCTGGCCTCAGTAACGTCTGAGCGGCACCAGTATCAAGCAATGCCCAATAATTTGCCCCTTGTACACTCACTTCCTCTCTCAGACTTGAATCAAGGTCTTTTACTTCTGTCCAGTTTATCTGGCAGAACTGAACCTTTTTCGTTGTTAGATCTTTTGGTTCTGTTTTTACTGCCCTTGCCTGAGCAGGATTACTAATGGGGTTGGCAACCTCACATTGAAAACGTAGGTGCCCCGGTCTACCACATTTGTAGCATAATTTCTCCTCCATTTTAGGGTACACAGATCCACTCTGGGGTGTCCTGTGCCCTTCAGATTTTACTGGAGGACTCACTCGCTGTGGCACCACATCCTTTTTGCCACCATTATATGGTCTGGGTTTAAACTCTCTTGATGTTTTCCCCACCCAGCCAGTTCTGTTGGAGGCAAAGTGATCCGCCATCTCTGCGGCCTCCTGCACCGATGTAGGGGAACGGTCTTTGACCAGGAGCCTTATTTCTGGTGGTAACTGATGGAATAATTGATCCAGTATCATGAGGCTTTTCACCTCTTCCACTGACTGAGCTTTGGCACTACTCATCCACTTTCCAAATATATCCATCAACTTCGCTCCCAGTTCAACAAAAGACCTCCCTGCTTGGATCTGACAGTTTCGGAATAATTTTCTAAAGTAGTCAGGTCCCAGTCTGAATCTTTTGTATACTGCCTCTTTATACTCAGCATAGGTGACGGGCCTGTCTGAGGGGAAATATTGGTATACCTCTGCCAATTCCCCTTTAATCAGGTTGGATAAATATTGCATATATTTATCCTCCGGTAGCCCCCACATTTGAGCTGCCTTTTCAAAAGTGCTGAGGTAAATTTGTGGATCTTGTCCAGGCTCAAACACTGCAAAGTCTTTTGGTGTAACCTTTATCTTTGTTTCATTTCTGTCCTTTCTTGTTTCATCAGAATGAAACTTCTCTCTTTCAAATTTTAACTTTTCCACCTGTAATTCAGCATCCACTCTCATTCTCTCAAATTCCAACTCCCGCTGTTTTTCCTTCTCTTCTGTTTCAAAGACCCTCTGCGTGTCTTTTTCCTCAGCCTCCCTCCTCAATCTCTCAGTTTCCAACTCCCGCTGTTTTTCCTTCTCTGCACCTTCCATCCTCAATCTCTCAGTTTTCAACTCATGTTCCCATCTTAACTTCTCTCTCAAATACTCTATATAAGCGGGATTGCTTGTGTATCCTTCTGGGGTCTCTTCCCTGACAGGTTGTTTTTGCTGGACAGTTGTAAATCCTATTAGTGCTACCCTCAATTCGTCTACTCCTTTACCCTCGTGAGGTAAATTGAATGTTATGCACTTCTCCACCAGCTCTCTTTTCATCTTTATATATTCAGCCATGTTTTTGGAGTTCACTCACTCTTTGCCACACACTCTTTGCCAGTCACTCTCACCAGTAATCTTTATTTGTTATTTCTGTTTGTCACACCACTGTTAGGGGCTCTCTTTTGTCCGTATCCCACCGCTACAGCCAACACCTGTGGCGCCCTTCCCTGGCTCTCCCTGTCAGGTTCCTACCTGCTCGTGGCTACTGCCTGTCACTAGGCACCACCAGGGACTCCACCAGTCCGGACTGTCCTTTTTTATGGTTTCTCTCTCCGCTCTAGCATAGACCTCACCAGATCCCCCTGCTAGGCAGCACCACCAGTCACGTCCTATAACCAGTATCCCCAGAAACTCTGCCTTAGTCTCTCTCAATCAGGTTACCTCTGTGACTGCGTGCTTAAGCTGTCCCCAACCCCCTTGTATCACTGCAGATAACTCATAACTCAGGGTTGCTCTAGATACTTATGAATGTTATAATCTCCTCTTCACCGCTGCCACCATTTGTTACTGTTTCCCTTCAGCCTTGGTCATTACCTAACCCTCCCTTCTGGTCTGTGAAACCCCAGCCAAGGATCAGGCCTTTGGTAAACCAAATATAGTTTTTATTAAATAACAGAGATAACAAGATTACTTTTCTAATGGTACTTAAGCATATGGTTTCATCTATTTCTGTGATACTTGACTTATCATAAACTAGAACTCCCACTCTCTCTTTCTCCACACGCTCCTGACATCCACCTCCAAACACCACCAAACACTTCTCAAACAACCCAGCAACGTCCACCCAGATTCACCACAGATTCTCCACCTATACTCTCAGCCATCCAAACACTCAGCCAATCATCCAGCATTCTACTGCTCATTTACTCCCCCCTCCTCTTTCATTCCACTTACCATGTATCTTCTATACAAACAGCACTTACCATATATACATTAATACAGGAACATCACAGTGGTCTATAAAAGAAAAGTAACAGCATTAACCAGGACCTTTTTAAGGGGAGGGCACAGAGGGCAATTGCCCAGGGCCTCACATATGGAGGGGGCCACATGAATCTTGGCAGTGCTGCATTACTGCCAACTATTTTCTTTCAGAATCTCACCATAAACCTAATGGGATAAATCACAAAACAAACTCTCCTGGTTGCTATGTCCTTTTCTCATGACAGCATGAACGAGATGGTTGCTGCCACAGGCAGGGCTAATAGTAGCCACCCAACCTGATCATAGTCAGACTTTTAAAACAAATGCTGTGTTTATATCTCGGCTTTTTTCCTCCAGGGAATTCAAGGCAGCTTACACAATCCTCCTCTCCACCACACCGCTACAGGCCCAGGGTCCTCAATGCAGAGTCTAAAGCACCAGTGTGCTCACAGAAACGTAGCATAGTGCACTCCAGGATCTCTATTCCCTTCATTGCACAATTATAAATTATTCACTAATAGGCAAAAAAACCTTACAGTTTAAAAACATACCTATAGCCAATAGATATTTCTATCAAACTTTAAAAAGCAGGGAAATTGGGCAGCTATAGCGAATGCATCAGGGAAGCAGGAGACCTGACCTTCTTTCTGAGATATTGTACTGCCCTACAAATTTGTAAAAATGCAAACACAATTTGGGTTGGTCTTTCACAGTCCAATCCACTTCCTGTGTAGCTTGGAAGAATTTGGTAACGTGCTTCTGAGCATATGGTGAGTGGTGGCAATACCTGCCATCTCCAAAGATGGAGAATTACATTTTTGTATGTTTCTTGGTGGTGTTCTCACTTTGCTTCTTTTCTGTGTTACTACTGTTTCTACAGAGAATCTAACCTAGAAAATTATATTTCTCTCATTATTCATCCTAGAAATCTGTGTCAAATTTATTTTTATTAATTTCAAAGCCTTTTTATTGGTCAATTTATTTATTTATTTATGTATTATTTGATTTATACCCCGCCTTTCCTCCAGCAGGAGCCCATATGTCATATGATGGTGAAGACAGCCTTTTGTGTTTCATACTGGAGGTTATGCTCTATTTCTATTTTGGGCGCATTAACAGTTGAATCTGAAACTCCAGTTTGATGTAAAATGAGACTGATTACAATATGTTGCTACTTAAGCAATGACTCTAGCTGTTGGAAAAAACAAACTTGGCCTGCCCAAGATGCATGTTTTCAGCCTGCTATGCTTAAACCACTCCACTTAAGGAAAGGTGGGCATGGTCAATTAAAAACATAGAGCACACCTAGAATATTGCTAGAATATATTTCACGTCCCACTATTTTATCTTGTGCAAACTGAGACACTCCTCATGTCCATTGGAAACTATTCTGCAGAATAGTCAGTGCCATTATTCCACAATTGTTTTGGCACTTTTTTTTAATGTTGCAAAGTGTTGCTGTAGTTAAGTTCACATATTCACAGAAACAGAAGCAAAAGAAAATGATTTCCTATAAGCTTTGGAATACCCTACCCCAAGAAGCCCGCTCTGCTCCCTCTCTGATGGTTTTCCGGAAACTTCTGACAACCATCTTGTTCTGGAGAGCCTTTGGGAGGGACTGAGGGTAGAGCCTGACACTGACTTTATGCCTTCTATGCTAATTTTTACCTCTATAGTCCCTTCAGTACCACTCCCTATATATGTGTGTGTGTGTATTGTATTTTATGTATTTTAATTGCATTTTATGTATTTTAATTTTTTTAATGTTTTGTGATCTTTATTGTGTACAATTTTTATTATGTACATGTTCGATTTTATTGTAAGCTGCCCTAGGTGCCCTGTTATAGGGTAGAAGGGTGGGATAGAAATATTTTAAATAAATAAATAATGTATATGGTGCTTACTGGAACAAAAGGTCTAGAACTTTTTGATTGTCTTAATAGCCAAAAGTTGTTTGCCTCTGGTTTTATCTCTGCTTGAATCTCAGGTTCCACTTAGAGTTTCAAAAAAACCGTGGAAACCCTTTTTGTCTCTTTCAGCCCTTGGCCTGCCTTTCCAATTTCTTAACACACATCCCCATCCAGTTGTCCACCCTTCCTTCTCACTAATCGCAAGACAAAGCTGAGATTTTTTGCTTTCTCCAGCTGATGGGAGGGTTTGGCATGGGCACTGAGACAGAAAAGGCTGCAGCTGTATCCTCCTTTGTGGTCATGTGGTAGCTCAAGTTCAGTCCCTTCACCAAAAGCTGCATCACATTGCCTTCGACCCAGAAGCTTCAGACACAGCAGTAGGATGCTAACAGCAATAGCTTGTCACACAAAGCTCCTATCATCTCCCATTTTAAAGGCACTGAAGTGAATCTTGAAGTGGTAAATATCACAGCAGGATAGCAACTGAACTGCATTAACATCACAGGCACCTGCAGAGGGAAGACAATATGATTAAATGAGTTTTTGTTTCTAGCTTTGTGCTCCAGAGAAGAGTGTGAGAATACATACAGCAAGCCTTGCTGACCCATGCTGGAGGAAGATGCTTGTCTTTTGGAACTTTGTAAGGAGATATCAAATAATTTATTGTTTTTTACTCTGAAACGCAATGTTGATTACCTTAATTTAACATGTACATCTATCTGTTCTGTAATTGTCTGAAATACTAAACTGTCACCTCTTCTTAGTATTGTTATATATATTTCTCTGTGTGCTGTAAACACCCTGCATAAAATTAGCCACTTATACACTGGCTTTGCTCCCGCACAGCAGGAAAAGCTGCACAGTTTTTAATAATTTATCCCATACTTTGTGGGAAAGGCAATCTTTTAAAGTTACAAGGTTTTAATACAGGAAATGCTTGTGTTCAAGGAACTGCTAGTTCAGGCTCCTAACAAGGACTATTTATACTTGGTGTCAAAAAGGAATCTAAATAAATTATGCGAACGTGTGTGGGTGTGGGTGTGGGTGTGGTAAAATCCTATAGAATAACCAGGAAGATGTCAGGAGAGTCCGTCATGCCACACAAACTCCCTTGCCTTACAGAACAAGTCTATATGTGGTCTACTCAGAAGTAAGCCATATTCAGCTCAATGGGACTTACTCCTATGTAAGTGAGTATAAGATTGCATCTACTATCTATATTGGAAAGTTGTTTATTCACTATGCGTTTAGAGACCTCTTAAGATATTGTAACCAAATTTTGCATGATGGTTCCTGAGATCAAGGAGCAGGATTTGGATACAATTAGACATCATTTGGAACAAGATGGCTGACCGAACCTTTCAAGACTGCACTGAGTTCTTTGGTTTCTTAGAACGTCTGAGCAATGCTGAGGCTGGTAGTCCTTAATATTCTAGAGAGTCTGAGTAAGTCATTCATGTCCTGTCAGTGGACTGGCTGACTGTTGCCCAAAATAAGGTTGCTTCCAGACAAGCATTCATCTTGGTTAGTTTGCATAAAGTTTGTAGGGAGATTATACAACATTGGCTGTTGAGCATTTATTCTGACTTGTTTTAACGAAGATTATACAACCAACATCATGTCAAGCAATTGTTATCCCACACTTTTGAGTACATTTTCCTGTCATTCTTCTTCCAAGAAATATCTAACTGGGAAGGCAGCAGGATCATCAGATAAAATGAGAGCAGGAGAACATTGGAGGAAGATAGTGTCAAATTATTAAAAGTAGAAATCAATTCTTCACAATTGGGGTATGATAAGAGTGGATTTGTTCAACCCTTTTGATGAAAATTTGCAAATAGATTAGGGCAGAAGTGGGGAATCTCAGGCCTGGTAGCCAAATGTAACCCTCCAGGCCTCTCTGTCTGGCCCTCAAAACTCTTTCCAGGCTACACCCCTCACTGGCCCTAATTTTCATCCCTAGTATTTTTGCCTGGCTGGAATGTGTCCTTGAACTTGGATAATGTCTTGCTGGTCTGAGGGGAGGATAAAGAGGTTGTAAGTGGGTGTAAAAACTAGCCTACTTGTACAAATGTAACATTTACATTCATTGACCCACCCACTTTTGCCTTTGGCCCTGCCCACTGCTGGCACATGGCCCTCTGAAGGTTGCCCAGAAGGGAGCGCCATCCTAGAGCTGAAAAAGGTTTCTCGCCTCTGGATTAGAAATTTTAGTCTACCATAGTAATGCAAAACAAGACTAGTAGCCTCTGTTTATGGATGTCCCGTCCAGAGCCAGAACTACGAGGCTGAGATGCGATGCAATTAAATCTCGTTTTATTAAAGTAATGGATACATCAAAGGCATTGTGCTTCATAGAAAAACCTGCACTAACTCACTAAAATCCCTAACTACACTCTAGACATGCTCTGCGGCATATGAAGGAAGTTGACACAGCAGCTCCCCACTGTAAGTGGCAAGCTTAAGTAGGGAACGTTTTCTATCGTAATCTCTGACTCCTTCACAAGTCCTGTCTCTGCCCTGTCCGTTTCTCGCGGCGGCGGGAGCGAGGTGACGGGGGAGCGTGTCTGTTAACAGCTCATTGGAAGACACCTGCTCCTGAGTAACGGATTCGAGGTCAGGGGGTTGCGTCACGCTGGTGGTATCCTGGGAACTGCTTGGTAAGGGAGGAGTTGGCACTTTTGCTGGAGCTTCCCGCAACAGGTCCTCAGCAGCAGGTCCTCCTTGGAGATCGCGTCTTCTGTGGGAACTGACTGGAATTCAGGCTCGCTTCCCTCCCCAAGGTCTCGCGCTGTGTCTCCTGGCAGCGGAGGCGCCTGAAACTCATGCCTCCCTCCTTCCTGGCCCTTCTGGGAGAGCTGAGGCTCAACAATGGATCAATACAAGTTATCCTTGCTTGTAATTATCTTACATGTTTTGTGTTTGAAATTTGTGCATTTATGGCACGAAAGGGGCCAGACAGTATCTAGTCTTGCCATTTGTGCATTGTTGGCTCTCATTTTACCTTTCCCTACCTCCATCTTTGTTCTATCCAGCCCCTTAAAATTGTTATTTAAAGTGCTTAAACCTGGCTTCTCCAAATCTTCTTTTTCTCCTGTACATCATAGAACCGCCCAGAGTTGTGAACCGCCCAGAGAGCTTCGGCTATGGGGCGATATATAAATTTAATAAAATAAATAAATAAATAGAGTGGTACTGTACATGTGCTGTTGATAGAGAAGCAGCTTTTCTGCATGAATACACCAGCAGAAATGACTTTTTAATGTCTGCAGTGCAATATCTCAATACCAGCGGAAAAGAGCAGGACAAAAACTGATGTTCTGCAGACACATAATGAACTCTAGTAACATGATCACTAGTTCCTTTGTTGTGATTGATGTGACCTTTGTCTCTTGAGTATCACATGGTGGTAAAGCAGTAAACTAGGAGAATCAGCAGATCTGGAGAAAGTTACTTTAGTGCTTTCCATTTTTCCTGGTCACATTGCATCACGTCATCTGATTTTTATCATGGTATATTTATATATTCTATACGTATTCTTGCATCCTTTGGAAATAAATGGCAATCACTGCATATTCATAATTCTTAGTGGATTTGACATTCAAGCAGAATGTTCCAATGTGGTTGGGTAAAAAAAAGGTTTATAATAATAATATTTTAAGGTCACAGGCTGCAGATACAAGGGCTATCTTAAGTCCAACTAGTTGTAAGATGTTGCCACAGCATGCATCTTTACTCTCTTCCTTGTAACATCTGATACCAAGCATGATGTGAACTAACTGCACTAGGTATCTCCCCATCCCTTCTAGTCAATTGTGAGATGTGGGGCTTATGAGACATTCATGATAATTCAATGGCACAAATAGCTTGTATTTGACAGTAAAAGGAAGTGAGAGTGAAGAGACATGACCTCACAGCAGCTCTGTGTCTCTAGTTTGTCCCTGGACTCTGTAAAACTGCACTTTTATCACTACAGAATATAGATGCATGCACATCCTTCCCAATATGCTTGTACTCTTTTCATATTAAAGGGCAATATATAATGAACATGTTTTTGCCATTCCTTATCAAAAAGCAGTTGCTTGGCTCCAGTTTTAAGGTAAACCTTTCCCCACATTTGTTAAAATGTTAGAACATACAAATTAGGAAACTATGCAGCTAAGGCAGGAAATATTAACATATTAATGTCTGGTTTATAATTTGTAGTGTTGAACAAAACAATGTATGAAGACTGATGTAGTATTTAAAGAGCAGCCATCAAGTCTTCTTTACCCACAGTTTGAGCCTGGCTTCATTTGCATAATGCTCAGACTTTTCAGTAAGTTAGAGGTTCAGCCTTCAGTCTTGTGCTTCTCAGGTTTCAAGCTGAACACAGCACCTTGGTTTTGCCTGGATTCAATAAAGGTTTTTGGCCTACATCTGACCTACTACCACCTCCATACACTGTTTCAAGACCTATACTGTCTCTCCTGGTATCAATGGAACTGAGAGATAGAGCTGGGTGTCATCAGCATATTGATGGCACTTTGTTCCAAATCCCCACAGGACAACTCCCACCCTCCTGAACAGAAGTGACCCTTTGCTGTTTTCTAGAACTATCCTTGGAGATTGGAGCAGAACCACTGCAACACAATGGCTTCAGTTCCTTCAGAACTAGGAGGATACCATGATCAATTGTATCAAAAGTTGCAAAGGTCATCAACCAGGGTGACCAAGACAGGTTCAGTCCCAAAAGAGCCTGAAGCTGGACTGAAGTGGGTCTAGATGGCTGATTTCATCCAGGCATGTCTCAAGCTGCCCCACCACCACTTTCGCAAGCATCTTGCCTAAAATGAAACTTTTGTAGTCAGATTATAGTTATTCAACAATCCTAAGTCCAGGGAGGACCTCATAAGAAGACACACTACTGCCTCCTTCATCTTGCCAGGAAGAGCAAGGGCTGATAAGCCATTTGGTGGGCTGTATACCTTCAAGTAGCTTGTCTGTGTCCTTAAGGCATAGTAACTGAAATATGATAGCTTGTATATGTGTGTTCCTTTACAGGAAATTGATGGGGGGCGAGGGCTGGCTCCAACGTGCATTTGGTCAGGACTGAGTTGTTCTGCCTCCTACAAGGTCACAAATAAAACCCCAACTAGTCAGAAGGCCAAGCAAAGGCATGGGCACAGACACCACCATGGACCCAGAGAGAATATCACACAATATTAGAAGCACCCACAGAAGAATAAAGAGCTGCAGGAAAGGCAACACAGAAACAAGGAAACAGGAAAGAAAAGATATCTTGACATATTTTGTGTTAACCTTTTTTGTAAGTGCTTATTTGATCATTATACTTAATATTCTATCATTAAATGAATTATTTGCATTAAACTTAAAACAGTTTCTTTCCTCCTTAAAAAATAACCTCATATGGATGGGGAGGAATGGCCTGGTCAGAATTGTTAACTTTTTATTAAGTGACATGCATCTGTAAGACACAGTTCTCACCATCAATTACTTGAGATACCACTGTATCCATTCAGTAGGTCACTGTGGTCTGCGGCAGGGGTTATTTTTCAAAGATCTCAGAAGCCCACTCCGTAGTAACTTGGAGAAGGGCTTTCAGTATGGTTGCCATAGTTCTGTGGAACAGCATTCCTGTCAAGATACAACAGACCTCCACTACCTACACGTTCCAGAAGCAATTGGAGACATATTTGTTCTAACAAGCCTTGCCAGCTGGATGAATAGGTCTCTACCATGGGTGTCTCTATGTAGTATTGGGTTTTTTCAATCACTGGTATTTTCTGTTTTCTTCCCCCCCCACCCCATTTTTAAGCTGTTTTATTGCATTTTTACATCACCTTGAGATGTGTGTAGAAGGTGATTAATAAATAAATAATAAAAATAATAATGTTAGAAAACATGATGTACCAACTGCATCAGTATACCTGTCCATCCAGTCAATTGAAGGTACTACAGTATATCATTTTATCAACATCCAAATCTTCTATCAGTTTTGGTAGATTCAGGATTGTTAAAATATAGGTTCTGATGTATGCTTTTATTGTGACACAAATTTATTTATAAAAGAGTAATTTAATTTTAATTCACTTTTGACAATCTTCAGACTCACCAGTCCCAATTACAGATGCTAAGATGTCTTTTAGTTACTGCTACATTTTTATGCAATCTAAAGTTCCCCTTTTACATTTGAATCCTAAACATGCTAGCCCCAAACTATAGCTTGACACATGTTATGAGTAGAACTGGATACCTGTTACTGGGGGCAAACAAGGACAGTCTGTAGTTCTTATGTCTTGCTTGTGGGTTTCCAAGAAGCAATGGGTGAAAGCATCAGAAACACTTTAAAAATCATCATCACAGAAGGGTTATAGCTCATTTGTACTGCATCTGCTTTACATGAAGAAGGTCCCAAGTTCAATCCCCTACATCTCCAGGAACAACGGGGGGGGAGACCTGTCTGAAACTGGAGCTGCTGCCAGTCAGTGTGGATAATACTGAGCTAGATGGAGCAACAGCCTGACTCGGTGTAAGGCAGCTTCTTATGTTCATCACTGGATGGCCACAGGGTGCTGGACTAGATGGTTCTTCCAATCGGCGAATGGCGACAGGGGCAGGACTGTGAAATCCAAAAGCCCCCAGTCATGAACCGGCACATGGGCGGTGGATACAGACTCAGTCATCCTGGCTCAAGGTCCGAGGCAGTTGAGTAGTTCGGCAGCTATATCCACGACTGAGCAGTCCTATTCAGGATCCACTCTGCTCACCCCGTATGGGGAGGGTGCTAGAAAAGGTGCCCTAAACATAGTCTGCCTCATCTCTCTCCCAGACTGGATCACCGCATCCAGTGGGGTCACCACGTAGCGGTCGCAAAAGACAATTACAGGGCGAACGGGACAAATGAGCTAAGCGGAAGGCACGTCAAGCAAATCCTCATCGTGACCATCTTCCATCTGGACACCTATGTCCTCACTGTGGGAGGCTGTGTGGATCCAGAATTGGCCTCCACAGTCACTTACGGACCCACTGTTAAAGACCTTACCCTGGAAGACAATCTAACTTGGCTACGAGTGATCGCCAATGAGAATGATATTCAAGTCCACATCATAAGGTGCATCCAGCCACCAATAGAGCCCTGATTAATGTTGCAGATGTGAATGCACATCTGCTGTAGATGGATTCATTCTTCTGCAGATAAGAGCAATGCTTTTTAAAAATTGTAAAATGTCCTTGTTGAGAAAGGCACTTGGCTAGCATAAAAGTGAGAAAGGCATTTTCTGGTTATGATATTGCTGAATGTGTAGTTTTAAAAATAATTTTGGTGTAAATTTATTAAAATTAATAAACGTGCTATACATGCTTTTCATATGTTCTTTAAAGATGCCTTCAGCTTATGAAGACATAGCATGTTAATATTTCAAAGAAATAAACTGGATAAAATCCATCTTGCATTGAGGTGAATAGCAAAACTCATATTGATCTTCATCAGGCAGCTATTTGGTGACTATCGGGTTATACCCAGGCATATTCTAATAGCCTTCAGCTTTTCATAACTTTAAATAGCTTAACATTGTTTTGTGACATTTTGGTTGAGTCTAATAAAATCTGTGGATTTTGGTGTTTGTTTTACTTATGGACTAACATGGCTACCTTGGCTTTTTATGAGCTTTAAATGATTGTAGAGTGCTCTTTTGCAGTACATCATTGCAAATGGCTGCAAAAGCTACAGTACTAGAAAATGCTGACCTTGGCTCCTTCTGGGAGGCAGGGTGGGATATAAATTTTAATAAATACAGTTATACCTCAGTTAATGAAGTACATGTGTTACTGGACATTACTATAACAGAAACTTTAGTACCAGAAGTAGGAATAACATGGAAAAAATAGGGATAGGTTCCTACACTACAAAAAAGAAGGGTTCAAAATGTTCAGCAAACTTTTTATTCAAAACTAATAATACACATGTCTGGAATGAAACAACCAGGTCAATTAAGTCTTGCATACAGCCCACTTGAAGGCTTCTTCCAAAATGCATCCAGAGATGCCTGCCTTGCCTTTCTTCTTTTATCATGTAGCATCTTGCTATAGCAATCTAAAGCTTTGAGCACAGTTCTCTCCGTACACTTGAGCAGGCAAGCAGAGGGCAACCACCACCACCTCTATCTCTGCCATCCTCCCCTATACTCGAGCAGACGTGTCTGAAGTAAACAGTGCTTCCAGGGTACCCAAAACACTGTTTCTTGGGGAGGTGCCTGTACCACCTGGCAAGGAGTACCATTCTAGTAACACATGGGAGAGCTACCTGCAGCAGCTACAATCCAGTAGACAAGGAGCCACATTCTGACTATGTCAGAGTGTGCTCCCTCCCCCCCCGCAAACAAGACTTTGTCAAAAGGAGCTTCTTTCCTGGAGAATAATACGATCCTGAACCCACCACTTCCAGATGCACTATTGGTGCATCAAAACAAATATATTCTAGATAAGCTGCTGACCTAAGTCATGTCAGCAATGTAAATTTGCTAACGCTAATTTCTACCTCTAGATCATGAAAAACTATGGAATGCATTAAAAGAAATGGGGGTGCCACAACAACTGATTGTCCTGATGTGCAACCTATACACTGGACAAGAGGCTACTGTAAGAACAGAATATGGAGAAACCAAATGGTTCCCAGTCGGAAAGGGTGTGAGACGGGTGTATTTTGTCACCCTCTTTGTTTAATCTATATGCAGAACATATCATATGGAAAGCAGGACTGGACCAAGATGAAGGAGGTGTGAAAACTGGAGGGAGAAATACCAATAATTTAAGATATGCAGACGATACCATACTACTAGGAGAAACCAGTAATGATTTGAAATGAATGTTGATGACAGTTAAACAGGAAAGCACAAAAGCAGGCCTACAGAACATCAAAAAGACTAAAGTAATGACAACAGAAGATTTATGTAACTTTGAAGTTGTCAGTGAGGACTTTGAACTTGTCAAGGATTATCAATACCTTGGCACAGTCATTAACCAAAATGAAGACCATAGTCAAGAAATCAGAAGAAGGCTAAGACTGGGGAGGGCAGCTGTGAGAGAACTAGAAAAGGTCTTCAAATTCACGTGAGGATCGTTCAGACCATGGTATTCCCGATTTCTATGTATGGAAAGCTGGACAGTGAAAAAAGCGGATAAGAGGAAAAATCTCATTTGAAATGTGTTGGAGGGGAGCTTTGCGCATACCATGGACTGTGAAAAAGACAAAGAATTGGGTGTTAGAACAAATTAAACAAGAACTATCACTAGAAGCTCAAATGATGACACTGAAGTTATTATACTTTGGACACATGAGAAGACATGATTCACTAGAAAAGACAATAATGCTGGGAAAAACAGAAGGGAGTAGAAAAAGAGGAAGGCCAAACAAGAGATGGATTGATTCCATAAAGGAAGCCACAGCCCTGAACTTACAAGATCTGAACAGGGTGGTTCATGACAGATGCTCTTGGAGGTCACTGATTCATAGGGTCGCCGTAAGTCGTAATCGACTTGAAGGCACATAACAAATTTCTACCTCCAGTCAAGATTTGTGATATCCTGTTCCCATTGCTATTATAAGCTGCGTTGAGCACTTTTTTAAAAACCAAAAGGCGGCATACAAACAAATGGATGGTGATAATTTCAACAAGTATTTCTGGTGCGTTTTCATGATTCCGATTTCTATTTCGTCTCTGATTTCTGTCCCTTAGCACCACTCAGACGCCAACTACCCGCTTAAAATCTTGCCTTTTGCAACTGATTGCAATAAGCAGCTTTCACTTCCGCCTACGTGAGGGGGGGGGGAACCGTCAAAGAGGAACCAGGAAGTTCCTTCTCCATTCAATGAACTGACTTCAGCAGGGGAAAGCAGTGGAGTTTGCCTGTTAGAGGAGGAGCTGGAGAAAGAGTAGAGGCGGGTGTGGGTTTCTGTTTCTGTTCCTGTTCCTATTTCCCCCGCAGGGTGTTATATGGCCATGGCCGGCTCGAACCGGGGTCCTTCCGCCCGAGTGCTTTTGCAGCAGTGCCTGCGCGCGAGGCTGCAGGTGAAGCCTGCCGAGCCGGGTTCCGAAGCCGAGTGGGTGGAGGTAAATCTCTCGGGTTTCCCTTTACTGTCTTTTAAGAGATCCCCGAAATAATAAGCAGAGCTCATAGCTGTCTCTTCCTGCTTGCCCGTCTGCTGTGAACGTCTGTAGAAGGAAAGTCCAGGAGATCAGGGTTTCAATGATTTAATATCCTCTCGGCCCTAAAAGACATTCCCGGATTGATCTTCAAATTGAACATCATCACCCTGCTTGCTTGTTTGCTTCCTAAAATAATCGGTCTGCTAATGTGGATCATTGTAATAATCGTGAGGATTTTTCCTGAGTGATATAGATACTGTAGATAAATAGATAGACAGACACAGACACTGCGGCAGGGGAAGGGGGGAGAACTGACCAGCTTTTATCACAAAAGAAATGTATGTGAAGCACTTGCGGAACTCGGGAAAAATCCCGGGAGCGTAATGGTGAGCGTTTTCGCATATGAAAACCAGGGTTTGTAACGTCAGCGCGAAACCTCTGCTCGCCATAATTGCTTAGCAGTACCGATGCCTCTTTTCTGCACTGAGAACCGTCAGCATGAAGGGAACGCAAAGGCTGCAACATACTTATCAATACATACATTTAATATTTCAGTGGGACTTAATTCTGAGTTTGTTGTTTTTATGTGCCTTCAAGTCACTACGACTTTATGGCGACCCTATGAATCAGACACCTCCAACAGCGTCTGTCGTGAACCACCCTGTTCAGATCTTGTAAGTTCAGGTCTGTGGCTTCTTTCATGGAATCAATCCATCTCTTGTTTGGCCTTCCTCTTTTTCTACTCCTTTCTATTTTCCCCAGCATTATTGTCTTTTCTAGTGAATCATGCCTTCCCATTATGTGTCCAAAGTATGATAACCTCAGTTTCATCATTCTAGCTTCTAGTGATAGTTCTGGTTTAATTTGTTCTAACACCCAATTATTTGTCTTTTTCGCAGTCCATGGTATCCACAAAGCTTTCCTCCAACACCACATTTCAAATGAGTTGATTTTTCTCTTATCCGCTTTTTTCACTGTCCAACTTTCACATCCATACATAGAGATCGGAAATACCATGGTCTGAATGATCCTGACTTTAGTGTTCAGTGATATATCTTTGCATTTGAGGACCTTTTCCAGTTCTCTCATAGCTGCCCTCGCCAGTCCTAGCCTTCTTCTGATTTCTTGACTATTGTTTGCATTTTGGTTAATGACTGTGCCAAGGTATTGATCATCCTTGACAAGTTCAATGTCCTCATTGTCAACTTTAAAGTTACATAAATCTTCTGTTGTCATTAGTTTAGTCTTTTTGACGTTCAGCTGTAGTCCTGCTTTCCTCTTGAACTTTCATCAGCATTCATTTCAAATCATTACTGGTTTCTGCTTGTAGCATGGTATCGTCTGCATATCTTAAATTATTAATATTTCTCCCTCCAATTTTCATACCTCCTTCATCTTGGTCCAATCCCACTTTCCGTATGATATGTTCTGCGTACAGATTAAATAAATAGAGTGATAAAATGCACCCTTGTCTCGCACCCTTTCCAACTGGGAACCAATCAGTTTCTCCATATTCTGTCCTTACAGTAGCCTCCTGTCCAGAGTATAGGTTACGCTTCAGGACAATCAGATGCTGTGGCACACCCATTTCTTTTAAAGCATTCCATAGTTTTTCATGATCTACACAGTCAAAGGCTTTGCTGTAATCTATAAAGCACAGGGTGATTTTCTTCTGAAATTCCTTGCTCCGTTCCATTATCCAACATATGTTTGTGATAGGATCTCTGGTGCCTCTTCCCTTTCTAAATCCAACTTGGACGTCTGGCATTTCTCACTCCATATATGGTAAGAGCCTTTGTTGTAGAATCTTGAGCATTACTTTACTTGCATGGGATATTAAGGCAATAGTTTGATAATTACTGCATTCCCTGGGATCCCCTTTCT
This sequence comes from Rhineura floridana, assembly GCF_030035675.1. Classification (NCBI taxonomy): domain Eukaryota; kingdom Metazoa; phylum Chordata; class Lepidosauria; order Squamata; family Rhineuridae; genus Rhineura; species Rhineura floridana. The sequence continues at coordinate 183,334,674 of NC_084481.1, read as the reverse complement.
TTGAAATTGGGATGTATATGGAACGCTTCCAGTCTGTGGGCCATTGTTTAGTTTTCCATATTTCTTGACAGATTTTTGTCAAAATTTGGACAGATTCAATCTCAGTAGCTTGTAGCAACTCCAAGTATTTTAAGAGCAGCTTTCACCTCCTATTCTAAAATTTCTGGTTCTTCATCATATGGTTCCTCCGTGAATGAATCTGTCATCCTGGCATCTCTTTTATAGAGTTCTTCAGTGTATTGCTTCCATCTTCCTTTTATTCCATCTCGGTCAGTCAGTGTGTTCCCCTGTTGATTATTCAACATCTCTACGCTTGGTTTAAATTTCCCTTTAATTTCTCTAATCTTTTGGAATAGGGCTCTTGTTCTTCCTTTTCTGTTGTCCTCTTCTATTTCTGTACAATAACAATTGTAATAGTTCTCTTTGTCCCTAATTCTGAGTAGACATAAGATCTGTTGACATGCTCCAATCAACACATGTTCAAGGCTTGTGCGAAAAATGTATATTTGTTGATTTGTAATGCTCCATTATTGTGTACACAGATTATACATGTTTAATGTAATATGTGAACACTTATTATTTTAATAAGCTTTAATAATATGCTTTAATATGCTTTCATTTGATTCCCGCATTGAGCCGGGGGTACATGCATATTGGGAAGCTTCCTTATACCAGGTCAGAGCATTAGTACATGTGGCTCAGTGTTCTCAACGCTGAATTAGCAATGGCTTTCCAGGATTTCAGGCAGGAGTCTTTCCTAGTTTTATCTGGAGACACAAGTGATTTGAACCTGGGGCGTTTTGAATGCAAAGCATGTACTCTGCTTTGAGTGACAAGCCAGGAATATTGCGAAAATGCCTAGAGCTATGAACATTTGACATCTCTGATTCAAATCTCATATCTGCGACAGATCACTAGTAGGCCTTGGACAAGCCACTATCTCAGCCGCATTCATTGCAATATAAGGACAATATTACTGTCCTACCTTACAAGAATATTGAACACTCTACAATACTATAAAAATGATGAGGATTATTTTATTTATTAAAATAATCATCTTTACACAAATCCTCTAACATTACGGGACATTGTAAAATGTCAATTTTGTTTTTAATTATCTTTTCCAAACTGAAGTCCATATAAAAGATTAGGCATTATTGTCTCAAGAAAGCTGACTTTTACTGAAGATCAGCTGACTTATAGAAGTTGTGATACATTTTGATTACAGATTCAGCTGGTATTCAGAGACTAATACCAAGTATGGAACATACTTGCCACGTGGCTGATGTTGTTTTACAATTTGAATATAGTTTTGAAAACAGGTATATTTTGAATGCATTTCAGACTTGTGTATGCCACAAAATAAATTATGTAAGTTTGTATTTAGTAAAGAAATATAAAATATAAAAATATTCAGTTCTGTCACTAAAAAAGTTGTTTTTAAATGTATGACATCAGAGGTTCAGAGACACATTTATTATTATTATTATTATTATTATTATTATTATTATTATTATTATTTCCATTTATAGACCGCTTACTATCTAAAAGATCTCAATGATCTCATATATCCCAGATAGGAAAATCTTTAATTTTATTCACAAGACCTCTTCAAGATACTACCCACACCCTTAAAGAAATCTAGCATTTGACTTTCTAAGTCATAGATAAGCTTTTACTTCAGAATCCAGGCACTGAAAAGAAATTACTTTTATTGTGCAGGCACAAACATTTGAGATGAGGCCTGAACAGAAATGAATTAGTTTTTTCCCAATTAAGGCTGCAATCTAATACTTGTCTGTTTAGAGGTAAGCTCCACTGGGTTCAATGGGACTTACTCCCAGGTAAGTGTGTATTGGATTACAGCTAAGGGTGCAGTTCGAGTCACCTTTCCTCCAGGCTGGGATGAGTTGGATGCCACAGTGTGCTGGCTGCACGGGGAAGCTCCTGGCTTCGCTGGACTCTGCCAGCAGCAGCCCTCCACCACAGCACAGATGTGGCTCCAGCAGGAGCCTGCCAGCGCCACAGGGGATGGCCAGTCCAGCCAGGCTGGTGGTTCCTCAGCAGTGGGAGGATCCCATGGAGCTTTCCACGGGCTTCCCAGCAGTTGGATTGCTGTGCCTGGATAAAATCCTATACACATTTACCTGGGAGAAAGTGCCATTGAATTCTATGGGCTTATGCCTGAAACTACATGTATAGGATTGTGCTGCATGAATGGTTTCATGCACAGAATTAATAGATATATTTAATTACAGTATAATGCATTTTGTAGGTATATAGTTGTATAAATATATTTCTTTGTTATTTTGCATAGATCCAACGGGGACTTATAATCTATGTATGTTTCTTCAAGGGGGCTAGTGAAGAAATCATTCCCAAAATAGGTAGGTTTATAGTTAAAATATACTTAAAACAGCCATTTAAAAATATTTAAGTAACTTTAGCTGCATAATTGAATATAACTTTAATAATACAAGCTCATTTTATGAGGTTTTGTATTGAAAAACTGTGAAATAGTGAAAGCTGTCATCTTGGGAACTCTTGGGAAAGTTATTCTGAACAAGTGTTTCATTCAGAGTTGGACTGCATGTAAATCCAATGTACTTTTTAATTAACTCATCCTTATTAAAAGTGGCTGTTAATAAGCTTGTTGAAGCAGAGTGTGTTTTTAATGGAATGCCATTATTTAGCTTTAGACTTGAGGCTGTATTGAAATAGAACCTGAACTGGTAATAAAAGAATACGTTGCAATCCTTTTAAGATTTTCTGTTCTTTTTTTTCATCTATAGTTTATTTTTTGAAAGAAACTTGTTAAGTGGCACACACTCAGTATTGTTACACCTTGCTCCTATAGTATGTTTACAGCCAGTGTAGTTCTTTCCAGAAATAGGGACCATGCAGGGGTGTAGTTGCCCAGGGGCCCTTAGGGTCTTAGACCCCTTACCTTTTGGGAGCAGAGTCCCTATGTCTCCAACATTCTATGCGCCAATCAGCATAAAAGGGGAGTGTGTTAGCTACTGATATGAGTCTTCTAACATGCTTCTTAGGCCTTTCCTGCTGATTGGAGCCAATCAGAGTGGAAGGAGGTAAGTCAGCAACTGAGAACACTATTCTCGTTAGCTTAACACTCTCCCCTTTCATGCTGATCGGCTCCTAGAGGTGTCTGTAGCTGTGGGAGACACACTACTGCACTAGTGTGGGAGACTACACACACACACACACACAACTGCACTAGAGATGTGAAAATTTAGAGGAAAGCCAGGGTTTTTTAAAAAAATTCTGCCCTCATTTTTTCCAGTTTTTTTCTGAGCCTTCATTACTCTAGGTACCACTGGTTTCTCAGAGTGGTATCCTCCCTTGTGGCCTGAGACTTCAGATTTTTGTCTTCATAACAAAGGAAGAACCCATGCTGAAGCCAACTCCCACCCCACGAACACATCAGAAAGGGCTTCTAATGCTTACAATTTGTCATCTTTTAATTATCTTGTTTTACTAATGATTAGGGTGATGAAAACTAGCACACGTTTCAGATCCCTTCACAGTTATGAAGCTTAGGAACATAAGTAGGCAGGCCTTTGGGGAGGATTAGATTTTATTATTATTATTGGTGTAGATTTTAATGTTTACTGGATTGCTATGTTATTAGATGTGTAGATAGATTTTATTATTGGCTCAGATTTTAATGTTTATTGCACTGATATGCTAATTTGTACATGGCCAGAGTGGCTGGAGAACCAGCCAGATGGGCGACTAAGAAATTTAATAAATAAAATAAATAAAGTATCTCATAGTATAATTTATAACCCCAGGTTGCCATGAGGATGAAGTGAAGTAAGAATACATTGCAGTCTTCCAAGAATTCAGAATAAAGGTGCAAAAGTAGTCTAAATCCAAGTCCCATTATTAGACAGTGAAAAAATGTATCAAATGAATTGGTGGACTTACAGTCAGGGCCACTTCATACATGACAATAGGCCATGAAGTTCACTGGGTGACCTTGGGCCAGTCACTGTCTCTCAGGCTATCCTATCACACAGGAATGTTGTGAGGATAAAATGGAGAGGGGAGAACTATGTACACCACTTTGAGCTCCTTGGAGGAAAAGTGGTATATACATGTAAACAGCAACACTGCCAAACCATGTGTTGTCTGTCAGAACTATATTTCAGGTTCACACACACCTTCTCATGCACTCCAGATCTTCTCTTCACCTTCTGGTTCCCAAGTAACCAGTTTGTTCTGAGCAGCTTATTGTTCTGGATGGTTATTGAAAACCATAATTTGCTTCCAAATCAGGATTGGACCAGTTCATACCATGGTGACATTCTGTCCATTTCAGTGTGTACAAACATTTTCCTATTTCAGATTATATCTTGTTTTAGAAAAAAAATATGATATGCATTCATTGATTTTATTAAGTCCTTAGTGCCTTGTCTAAATTGTCTAGATAACAAGTTCTGAAGCTGCCCATGACTTAGACTGCAACAAAATCAACAGTGTGCACATTATTCTTACATGGAAATAATCTCTATGTAGAAAGATCATGCACAAAGTGTCCTTAATTTGGCAGCTGCACATATTCCACTTATTGCTTGTAAGCAACTGGAAACTGGTGTCTGAGAGATCTTTCAGGTGACTGTATATACACACACATACTTCAGGAAGCCAGTAGGGGGAGCCAACATACAGGTAAATTTGTTTCTTCTCAGCTATTATGTAAGAAACTGGACACTGATGTTCAGGTACTATTTATCTGCCTGTTTCACAATCCAAATGTCTTGATTTCTTTCATTATGGTTAGCATTTAATATGCTGCATTGTTAATGTGACTGTTTTAAATGTGCTAATTACAGTCTTTTTCCCCCTTCTTTCTTTGCAGTTGATACACTCGTAAATGTGAAGTTAAGTGAAACTGAAGGTGGCAAATATGTTTCTATTTTGGATTTGCCAGGTAGCATATTAATAATACCCCAGGCTACACTGGGTGGTAAAGTGAAGGGAAGAAGCATGCAGTATCATTCCAACGTTGAAAAGGAAATTGGGATGGAGCTCTATTCCCAGTTTGTGACTCAATGTGAAAGAGAACTATCTGCTAATACCAAATGTGCAGAATCTGGTGCTGTTCTCAAGCATGGCACATATGGAAACCGGCAAGTGTTGAAAGTAGACACAAATGGACCTTTCACTCATGTGATTGAGTTTTGAAAAACAAGTTTTTTGTTGTTGTTTTTGGAATTCATACTGCCTGACAAATGTTGCATTATTGTGTCAAATGTTGCTATAGGTTAGCAGTATACTTAAATTGGTCCTAAATGACTGAGAGCAAAGAAAAGATTTCAGTCATCCCAGTAAATAAATATATTTAATTATTAAATTAAATAGTTTAAATTTATCTTCCTCCTTTCAATCAGTGGTCCTTGTTCTTTGACAAAAAGAGACCCACCAGCAGAATTCTGTCTTTGTCCTTGAATCTATTCTACCAGGCCTCTACAAGAACATTTTTTCTCTCTGGCCATTCTCTATAATCTTTTCGTGCCATTATTACTACAGTCAGTAGTGTAGTGGCAACTTCAGAAGTGCAGGGTCCTGTTTTGATAGCTATACCCCTCACAGCCACACCCCCTTCTAAGATTATACAACCTTCTAAGACTATAGAATAATTTGGCCAGGCTTGATTACTGCTTTGTGCTTCTCTGTCACATTTGACTGTCCTTTGTAGTGCAGTACACTGCTGGAAATTGGTATCATTTTAAAAACAACCCCTACCCCCAGTGCCAGATATTATGCTTCTAATATTGATGCACTCATGGGAAATCCAGAATTAAGATGTATGACTCTATGGCAAGTGATTATAAGAAGTTGGAAATACAACGTTAAACAAAAATTAGGAACAATTGTCATCACTTTGGGGATTTGCAAACCACAAGTAACCAAATAGGTGTATAACTTGGAAGTTCTCTTTGATATACAGTATCTGTGTCACTTGAGGCCCAAGGGACCAGGAACGCCTATTTCCAGCTATAACCCTTTCTTGATAGGAATAGCTTGGCTACAGTGCCACCCTGTGGTAACTTCCAGATTTGACTGCTGCAATGTTCTCTATGTGGGGCTGCACTTGAAGACAATCGGGAAGCTTCAACTAGTGCAGAATATACAGCAAGTCTGGTGTCTCCAGCCAGACGCACATTAAACTAGTCTTGAAATATCTGCTTTAGTTGTCAGTTATCTTTGTTAACACTAATGTATAAACTGAGCCCAAACTGAGTTGGGAACCAAATATCGGGGAAGGTTTGTCTGGTAGTACCATCACCCTTTGTGAGTCCTCAGCTTGTGGAATAAGGACCTAGGTGCACCTTGCACCACCATTGGATGCTTTTTGAAGGTCAAGACACATTTATTTGTCCAAATCTTTGGCTTAGTGTATGTCTTCTCTCCTGCATACTGCTGTTCTCTGCTGCTGTTCTGTTATTCCAATATTGGTTGTTTTTATCCTTTTTATTTTATTTGTGATATTTGTGTAACCTGCTCTGGAGTGGTGAAGGGTGGGCTGTAAGGATAAATAAATATGGGAGTCGGCGCTGACTGCAGCCAGGGTAAGACGTGTTTCTACTCCTCTCTGATTCTGTCTTCTCCCTTCCGGATTCCTGCTAATTAACAGTAGCCTTGAGCTCCTTTTACAGAGCAAGACATTCCGAAGTTTGTCCTGAGCTTTTAATAGACTCTTATTCCTTCTAAAGAACAAATATTTAATCTTTATGATCCGATAAGACACGAGTCTCTGCCAACTCTTCTTTGCTTTCATCCATCTGCCTATGTTTGAATAACATTGTGGATCTTCATAAACACTCTCTACCTCCATGAATAACAGAGCAATAACAGAGTATAACCAAGCTACCTTTCCCAACTGAGTGTGATTTCATATTTGACTCAGCCATCCACTCCTTTTAAGTACTGACAAAGGAATTTCAGGGGCTTATAATGGTCTATACTAGACAGAAATGTAAAGAACTGGGCTTATCTGAGGGGGAGGACATTCATCAGCAACTTACGATTACACACTTCTTTCCTCCCAAGTCAAAGTCATCTTTCTCGGGAAGGGAAGCGTACGAGTGGACTTTAGACCGTCAGCTTCCTAAACATCTGATGAGTGATTCCTCTCAATCCAAAAATTTGGCAGCAGAACTTCAGGATGCAGGCTTCAATTGATCGTCTGGAGGAGATATCCCTACAGAGCTGCTAACTCTCGACTCGCTGCATGACTCGCAGGATTCATCGTCTCCATTTTTAATCACTCATTCCCCTTGTGAGCTGCCTTCATTACAGAAAACAGCAGCCTCATGTCCCCCCCTGCTGGCAAGAGACGATCCTATGATGAAGGAATTGGCCTCGATTAAAGCCTACATCGTTGAGACTAACAGCCTATTGACAACACTGGTCCAGGCTATGGGATTACTCTTAAGTAACAATTCTAATGACTCTGGTAGACATTCCAGCTCATCTGCTTCTGTATGCTCAACCAAAACAACCTCCAGAAGGACCTCAAAGGCACACTGTTCCACCAAGACGGCGCCAACAAGACCTCAAAAAAAATCTAAAAACATCAAGAACTCCAAACTTAAACCAGGGAAGAAAATGAATTTCAAGCCTTTATTCAAACTCCTAGATCCCCCTACAAAACCCTCCAAGACAACTTTGCGCCATCATGGCAAAGACAACCAGAAATCCTCCACCCAGAGGGCCGTTCCCAGGGACAATTGCTACTATGACCATCAAGCCATAAGACCCAGAGATTCCTCTGGAGGGAAAGGTCCATCTTCAAAGGCTAGCCCTGCAAGACAAACCCCCAAGCTTGATCCACCCAGACTGAGCATTCTTCACTCCACAAAGAATCAACTGCCCTCCCATCAAGCAATAATCAGACAGGAAAAATCCCTACCCACACTCAGACCAAAGACGAAACCTATTCCAACTATACCTTCTTGTGCATCTCCAGGCCCTCCCCCTTGGAACTTAGTATTACAACCAAAGAAGCTTGTTGTCATATACCATCAAAAGGATCTTGACACTCGTCCGTCCTTTCCAAATATTTCTTTCCTAGACCTTAGTTTTAGCCGTGCCCTTAAGGCTACTCTTAGACAAAGTTTTATTAACCACATGACTAACCTCTCCTCTAATCTACGATCCTGGAGACTCATTGTCACTTTTCATTCTGAGTATGTGACGAACAGATTATACGACGCAAGAGAGATTTTACAAAAGCAAGGTATCCTGTTATATCGCTATTTTTTAAATACTTCCTCCCCCAGGCCGTTAATACTCCTACACCCCACTATCCTAGGAACATTTAGTAATTCATTTACTAGTATTAAGACAATCCCTTCCCCTCATGAACAATCGATTTCAGATCTGGGACAAGATAGCAGAGAAAGTAATCAGGCATCTCTCATGGACAAGGAACTGTCGGGCTCTCAGTCCACATTCGGTATCTCTTCACCTCACCAAAAACAATATTGCCCTATGGACAGATCCTCATACTCCCTACTCTCCAGAAATATCTTCGAGAGTTTCCCTAATGGAGAAGAGGCCTCGGCGTCCCGTTCATTTGCAACGTTGTCCCCCCAGGACCAACTTGATGTTCTGCTAAGATTAGAACGTTTCAAGGATTACCTGCTGAACATCTTTAAAGAAGGGAAACCAACAGAAGAACGACGGCCATCTGAGTTCGATCCTGATTTCCAGCATTCCTTGCTGCCCGGAGAGGTAGCTCAGTCTTCAAATGCCCAACCCACTTACAGTTTCTTAACTGCTTTTCTTAACACCGAACATTCTTTAGGGACTTCATTACTTATTCCTACCTCCCCCAGCCCAGATGAAACGGGCTTCCTGAAACACCCACCTCCACAGGATCTGTCTGATCTCCCCAACCCATTATCTAATTTTTCCAATCCAGAGCTACCTCATTGACAACATAAAGTATGTTCTCCCAATTTTACTCGCCCATGCCCCCTACCCCAATCCTTACACCCTAAACAGGTCAAACCAAATGCCACACTTAATTTCCTCTTCTGGAACATAGCTGGCTGGTCGTCTAAATCCAAACTCCCTGATTTGATATCTCATCTCTCCCATTTCGATTTGATTTTCCTCCAAGAAACCTGGGCAGTCAACTCAATTATTCTTGAAGATTTCTCCACCTTCGATCTTCCCGCAGCCATACCCAAGGGCAAAGGCAGGCCCAAGGCGGGGCTTGCCATCTTATATGCAACATCCTTGGCTGCTACCATTGTTAAACTCCCCCCCTGTGAATCCATGGCCATGGCTGCTATACTAAAACTTAACGATCTTTCACTATTATTAATCAACATTTATATTCCACCTTTCTCAACCAAGAGAGATATTTCTGAAGCCTGGGAGTCCCTAGAGGCCTACATCCTGGATATTGAATTGCGTTATCCACATACTCCTCTAATTTTAATGGGAGATTTTAACGCCAGGATAGGACCAAACAATTCCACCCTGTTTTCCTCTCATCTCTGGGAGGCCACAGAACTCATCGATATATGTTCCTCCTATGAATGGTCTTCCAAAGATCAAAAGGCAAACCACGGAGGCACCTGCCTGCTTCTCATGGCGGGCTGCTTTAACCTCTCAATTCTGAACGGCCATAGCCAGCACGGTGGCTGTGCTGAATTTACTTATATTTCGGGCCGGGGCAGTAGTCTGGTCGACTATGCCTTGGTCTCCTCCTCTATATCTAAAGATATTGCCCACTTCTCAGTGGGCTCCAGACTGGAGAGCGAACACCTCCCATTGTTGCTGTCACTCTCAACAACTGAGCCAGTTCATCTAAAACCCATTCCCTCATACAATAATAATTCAATCCATACTAGAAAAAGAACAGCTAAATGGTCTCAGGCCACATCAGATAGATTAGCTGCCTTCCTGGTATCCTCCCCTGCTCTGGAGCTCAAAGAACGTGTAATGAGGTCTACTGACCCACAATCCAAACTTGCCGCTTACTCTGATCTGACCCTTGCCTTGGACCCTTTCTTAAAACGTAACTTCCCTTCCCCTAGGTCCCACGGCTCATATCGCACGAGTAGTTGGTTTGACAACGAATGTGTTGAAGCTAAGAAAAATCTGAGGAGGATCTACGACTTATATAGAATAAGTAATTTAAACCATCTCCCGCCGGAATATTATGTCACTAAGCATGATTACAAATCTCTCTTGCGCCTTAAAAAGAGACAAGCTATACATGCAGGGTGGAAGTCATTAATAAATGCTGCTAAACTAAAAGACTCTAAGATGTTTTGGGCCATGGTCTCGGACTCCCTCTCTTCCCCCAACCCAATTGCTTGCCATATCCCCCCACATGCATGGGAAAAACACTTCTCAGACATGTTCAAGGATTCCACAGTAACACCCTCATACATGATTAACTGCCCGGCTCCTTCAGACCATTCCCTTTGGTTTCCCGTCACACAGGATGAGATTATCTCACTTATCAATAGATTGAAGTCCGGTAAAGCTCCTGGCCCCGATTCTATTCCCCCAGATCTATTGAAGGCACAATCTTCATGGTGGGCCCTCTTTTCTCCAATCTGTTTACTTGGATAAATACTTCTGGCCTTATTCCATCTTCATGGCTTGAAGCCACTGTAATCCCCATCTACAAAAAGGGGCCCAAGGATAATCCCAAGAATTACAGACCCATCAGTTTACTATCCACGGTTGGGAAACTGTATGCCAGATATCTTAACGATAAACTGACTACATGGATAGAGGAGGAATCCATTCTTGGCCCCGAACAGGCAGGCTTTCGAAAAGCTAGATCTACCATCGACCATTGCATTCTCCTAAGACACCTTGCCGAAAAATACACTAGCCCCCTAGGTAATAGTCTCTACGTGGCCTTTATTGACCTTCAAACGGCCTTTGACTCAATACCCAGAGACAGGCTTTGGACAAAACTTCTGAAAACATCTATCGATAAAAGACTTTTATTTCTCATTTACCAACTTTACCAGCCTTCTACCTTTAGGGTCCGGTGTAGATCTGATGGAACCATGACTAATTCCATTCTAGTCAATAGGGGGGTAAGACAAGGTTGCATACTGGCCCCCACACTTTTTAATCTCTATTTGAATGATCTCAGTTCCTACTGCCAATCCACCAATTTTCATCCTCCCAAAATTGCAGACCAGGCCTGTCCCCTATTACTATACGCCGATGATACGGCCTTACTATCCCTATCCAAAATAGGCCTCAGAAGGCTCTTCCGCACCTATATGGCTTATTGTGCCTCCAACCGCCTGACCATCAACTTCTCTAAAACGAAAATTCTGATCTTCTCCCCGCGGCTAGCTACATCAGTCTGGAGAATTAATGGACAGAGGATTTCCCAGGTGCGAGAATATAAATACCTGGGGATCACATTCCATTCTTCTTTATCCTGGTCCCCCCACATACGTTCCTCCATTGCCGTGGCTAGGGCCACAGCTAAAGCACTATTACGCTTTTACTTTTCCAAAGGCGGCCAATTTGTCCCACCAGGGTCTTCACCGCTAAGATTATTTCCGAACTTCTGTATGGAAGTCCAGTATGGTTCCTTAATCCCTGTCCCAAAATAGAGGCGATCCAATCCAATTTCCTCCGTTCCATCCTAGGGGTCCCTCGCTGCGTGTCCAATGCAGTTTTGAGACTTGAGACCGGGATGCCCTCCCTAGAATCTCTTGCTTGGTCCCGAACATTGTGTTTTTGGGCCAAGCTTGCCCAAATCTCCAATCTTGCGCAGGGATATTTCTCATTTATCCAGTTAGACTCCTTCAAAACCTCCTGGGCTAAACTGATCCTGCATAAATTTTCTTCTCTTGGCCTCCCCTGGGAGTCATTAATGCCCCTGGATTCAATCTCAATTAAAGCTGCCATCAATAGGAGACTAAGAGATATAGATCTACAGCAGGATACAGCTAACGCCGCCAAGATATGTTCCCCTTTATATTCTGGGTTGAGGTTTTTTACTCCCCTCCCTGCTCCATACTTTGAATTTATTGACCTTCCATGTTATAGATTAGCCTTCGCTAGGGCCAGGCTAAATTGCCTAACGTCAGCCATTCTTGAAGGCCGCTATCGGGGCATTCCCCATGCTCAACGCCTCTGCTCTTGCCCCTTTAACGAAATTGAATCCCTTTCACACGTCCTTTTTACCTGCCCCTTATATTCTATCCCACGTGACAAGCTTTTAAAACCTCTGATTGCAAATCTCCCACAATACAGAACAATTCCCGACCAATTACAGTTTCTCCTAGCTGGTACTGATAAACTCATTTCGCTTAGGGTTGCCAAGTTTCTACATCTGGCTCAATCCATACGTGGTGTAAATGTCACAAACCCCTAGCGATGTCAGATCTCACGCTTTCACACCTTCTTATTGCAATTTTATATGTCTGTAACTTTAATTTTAATTTTTACTATGCAATTTTATGTATAATGGGTCATTGACCGTACAATAAATATTGATTGATTGATAAATAAATATGTATTAGCCAGTTCCCAGCATTCTATTTTTGTCACACTTTAACATGGCAAAGAAATGGGATGTCTACTATACCAAGGATGACAGAAAGAACACAGAGGTTCATTATCTCTGCTTGCTCCCAGCTTGCACCAATTATTAGGTCCTCCTTGCCTGTTAAAACCAAACTGTAGCTGTGCAACTTGTCTATCAACAGTAGAGTATGACAATCTTTGAGAGAAAGTGCGGCGGGTGGGGAGCAGATACTCTGTTTTGGATCTTCAGTTTTCCAGGCATGAGTCAACAGACTGAAGAGACTGGCATTGCAGCACACACATAGGTGAGATGGCTGAAGCAGTTTAAGGAAGGTTACTCTTCCTACCTTTTGGTGGTGGCACTTCATATGCAAAAAACCCTGCAAAACACCCCATATCTCCTTTTCCTGGTGTGAAATGTAAATATTGCCCATTATACATTGGTTAGTGTTAAAGCAATAGTACTGAATCTTTGATTTCTAGACATTTAGGTTTTGTGCTGCTTACATTGTAGTCCACTATATTAGGTGAATAATGCCATCAAGTTGCTCTTAGAGAAAGGGAACAATTTCTACTCTGTTCTCATATGTTTGTTTCTTACCATTCCAAAGACCTGCATGCAGCTTGGTGATGTGCCCCTATATTTTAATGTGTAATGAGGTAGCTCCAAGATGGCCTTGAGGGATAGATCACACACACACACACTCACACACAAACACACAGTGTTCTCTTGAGCACCACTTGCAAAATCAACTAAAGTAAATTCCCTAATATTGCTATTACTATTTGACTGCTCTGTATTTAACAGTACTATATCACACTCATTTTAATAGTATTTGGATATTGGTCACAATATACTCTTTAATTCAGCATATATTAGAAATATGGATGTAAGAGCAATTGAGATGTGCTGCATTAGAAAGATTGCAACATATTTTGGATTGCTGATCAGGTGGGTAGAATGTCCTCATCTATGCCACACTTGCCTCTATCTATCAGAATAATGTATTTTGAAAGGTGTCAGAAATTAAAGTCAAATATTAACTGGGGGAGGGGCAGCTATTGTATTTGAAATCAGGCAAAAATGTCAGCTCCCACATTTTAAACAATGTTATTAAGTGTATCTGCTGATTATAAGGGGAGCTGTTTAGCATTAAGCATGGTTAGCAGCACTGCATATGTAACTCTTAAGTCGGGTGGGGAGCTGCCCATGATTTAAGTTTGCTGGTTCTAGCCTCTCTGCATGCCTAGAATGAATGTTGTTAGACTTGCAGACACGGGGGAGAGACCCTTTCCAGCCATGGCCCTCAAGCTCTGGACTAATAAATTTAATAATAATAATAATAATAATAATAATCCTACCTGAAGAAGTCCATTCTGCGCCCTCCCTGATGGTGTTCTGGAGACTTCTGAAAACCATCCTGTTCCAGAGAGCCTTTGGAAGGGACTGAAGGCTGAGCCTGAAACTGATTTTACTTTCCTCCCTTTTTAGTTTTACCTCTTTAGTCGCCTTTTAATATCACTCCCCTAGATTTCTTAACTGCATTTTATGTATTTTTTATCTATTTTGATGTTTGTTGTGTTTTTATTGTATATGATTTTATTGTGAGTCACCCTGAGTACCCTATTTTAGGGCAGAAGGGCAGGATAGAAATATTTTAAATAAATAAATAAAACTTCCAGCTGGCAGGCCTAATGTGCCCCACGGGTCCCAATTTGGCCCATGAGGCTCTTTTCCCCAAACCATGCCCACCTATCTGATGTCACATGTGTGTTCCCAATTGTACATTTAACAATGAAAAATTGCTTCATGTTAAGAGTCAGCTGTCTTGGGTCATTATGAGTAATAAGTACAAAGTGAATGAAGTCAGTGTCTCTGATTGTTTCACATTGCTTGGATGGAGTTTAGTCAAAAGTCATCATTGTACTGCTTGCAGGGATACTTTGACCATGGGATCACACTCACACAAAGTGATTTGGTGTTACTGCTGACACCAAAGAGTTGGTATTACTGAACCCACCAAATTTTGAGAACAGGTTTGCTCAAAATGAAGAGATTTATTTTTGTCATGTTCTTGAAGGGTCACGCATAATTATAGTGCATTTCTGTTAATGTGCTGATTGTCACACTTTCCCTGTGATAATTGCAGTTTCATTTACTTTATTTTTGATGTGGACAGAAGTAAAACGTGTTTCTCATTAAGAAGAAAAACTTGGTGTATATTTCTTCAATATTCCAGGATGCCATCAGACCATCCATAGATGGCTGAAACTATGTACCAGAGCAGAGGGATAATCATTTATTTAAAATACGTTTTTATGTATGATCAGGTTTATATACCACACAATCAAAATAGTAATGTAAAAAATACAGCAGGACAGAGAAAACCATAAAATCACAGCAGCCTAGGTGTTCAGCCAGTTTAAAAAGGCCTGGAGAAATCATGTCGTAAGATTAAGGTTTGCACAAGGATGGTTAATGGAGCCAGAAGAACTGCTGACACTGTTAATAGTCCTGGCAAGCTTGCCTGGTACATCTTTTGTTAGGTAGGAAGGCTGACTGCTTTCAGTAACTGGATCTTCTTAAATCGTATTTAATTTTATTTATTTAAAGATATTTATTTACTACTTAATCATTTGCACTTCTACGTGGTGTCCACAAAAACAAGCCATGCATAAAATGAAACAATAGTCTTCTTGGTGGCTAGGAAATACCTGAAAGGGGGCATTACTTCCCCCATATCTTCTTGCTAAGGTTTGTTTATTTGTATTTATAGCCAGTAGCTATAAATGGTCCCAGGGCAGGTTACAAAAACAGACAGACAATGTAAGTACAATTATGTAATCTAGGTCTGTACAAGGGAACAAAGAGGACAGAGTGCAGTTTTTCAGTGGGGCGGAGACACACACAAGTTTTGGGGCTCAGTAAGGTGACAGTGTCAGGGATGTCTTAAGCCCAAGTAGGGCAGAGGATTTGTCTATGTGCTGGAGTGTTTAAGCTGTGCCTCTACTTATACTCAACCTGCATATTTATGAATAAACTCCACTGTTGCAAAACACCATAAGCCTCTACTAATGTACTTCTGAAGGAAACCTAACTTGGGTAAGCACTGTACCCTGGAACTTCTTACCATGTGGACAAGTGGAGGATAACAATAAAGGAGAGATCTGTGATAAGGTCTGTTCTGACACCTTTGTCATGGATGGCCAGTTTTCTGGTGAGGTTTGATAAGAGGGTGGTAGTTCTCCCCTGTAGGGATGTAGGACAAATTACAACAGTCTACCCCCAGAGACTTACTCAGGAATCCTTGAGATTCCATGCTGTGGGGGATTTTCCAGTTGGCACAGCTGATGCTCTGCTCTCACTACAGAATGACAAAATTAAAATGGTTATTGACAGAAGTGCCTTTAAGTGCTCTCGTCAAAGCCGCAGTATCTGAAATGGAGCACCCTGGTTTTCCAGTGAGCTTCAGATGATGAAGCAAGTTGCAGTGCTGGTGTTCAAGTGGCACAAATCTCATAACAAAGCCAATCGAACACATGTTAGAGCAGATAGTTATGCCTACTGTAATGTCTGTGGTGGGTGCTTTGCGAGGTTGAGTAGACTCTAGGCTCGTTGTGTAAACAAAGAATACTGAGCTAGATGGAACAGTGGTCTGACTAGGTATAAGGCAGCATCTGTGGATCATTGAGGCCCAAGTGGCTGCAGTGGTAAGGAGGAGTGCTTTTGTTCAGCCCTGTCTGGTTCACCAGCTATTGTCCATTGGACCAGGACAGCCTAGCCATAGTTTTGCATGCTCTGTTAATCTTGTCTTAACTATTGTAATCCACTCTATAAAGGGCTATCCTTGAGCATGGTCCAGAAACTGCAGCTAGTGCAGAATGCTGCTGCCAGAGTGCTGACTGACGACTCGAGGTGCAGACATGTAACATCTATCTTAGGAGATCTGCACTGGCTGCCTATATGTTACCAGGCCCAGTTTAAGATGTTGATGTTAACGTATAAGGCCTAGAACAGTTTAGCACCTTGGTATCTGATGAAGCGCTTCTACCTGTAGCAGCCTGCCCAGACTTTAAGCTTAACAGAAAGGACCCTTCTTGCTGTGGCCCATGTGAGTGTTGCTCATTGTGTGGGGATGCATGATAGGACCTTCTTGGTAGTTGTGCCCAGGCTGTGGAACTCACTTCCCCTGGAGACACAGATGGGTACCTTATTGATGGGCTTTCGTCACCAACTCCACAATGAATTTGTTCACACAGGCTTACAGTGGACTTGTTAGCCTGTTTTTGATCACAAGAGTAGCATTATGCCTGTTTGTGGAATCGATGGCATTTTACTCATGTTTTATGGTTTTGAATATTGTATTACTTTGGTCTGGGTTTTTTGTGTGTGCATCATTGAAAACTGCTTTGTGACCACATGGTGGTGAAAAGTGGCATACAAATATTGGAAATAAAAATAAATAAAATAAATAATAAAGTACCTAGCATAAAAAAAGGCCTGAATAGGTGACAGGCTAGCTTTTCTGAGGAAGACATTCCAGAGGCAGATCCTAACAATCAAAGAATTCTCTCTTCCAGGTTGCCACCTACCTCACCTCAGGCAGGAGCACCCTGGGGAGGGCCAGTGAAGATGATCTCAAATGTACATGCAAGCTTGTGTAAAAGAAGGGGCTTCTTCAGGAACCTGGATCCCAAGCATGGGCTCCTTAACGTACCTTGATTCCATGATGTATAGGATTTTAAGATTAGCACCAGCACGTTGAACTGTGCCTGTCTGGAAAGCAAGCCGGTAGCCAGTGACGTTTCAAAATTGGCTAGAATGCTTTCATTTGCTTCTAGGCAGACACAGTGCCTTTCTGTCACAATCTGTGTTACTGTTCTGAATACTGAATGGCCCTTAAATGCAGGTTTATGGATGCACTCATGAAACAAGTCAACCAGGAAGTGCCTCACCGCGCTCGCTGCGACATCCGAGTCCAAACAAACAGGTCGTGGACTGTAATGCAATTGTTAAATGAATCGCATCTGTGGGAGCAATTAGCTCCACAGTAAATCAAATATATTTCAGAAAGAACTCTTGTGGCAGTGCAATATGGAATTGGGGTGTTTTAAAAAATAGCAGTATCTCAAGGAAATGTTTTCTTACAGTAACAAAAAAGTAAGCTAAATGAAAGGCCCTTTTCCTGGCCATGTTTTTGGTTGCTCGCTGATGAAGTCCAGCTTTCTCCTCCGTTTTTAAAGGAAGGGAATAGCCCTGAAACAAACGTTTGAATTCAGAGCAGAACTTGCCCGAGGTGGGGTAGAGCTATTCGTCTCTGGGGACTGGGTCGGTTTCAAATTAGTTCATTGCGGAGGCAGACTCTTTTCAGCTCTGGCAGGGAAAGGAGTGGGTGAGAGTATTAGAAAACGGGAAAACAGGCAAAAGAAAAATCGGGGGGAAGATTGTTGCTATGACTTAGTAAATAATTGTTGCAAAAAACCTACCCCCATTTTAGGAGAGTTAAAAATTAAAACATGCATGCACATTTATTATAAAATAGACCACAATGTATTATAGAAAGTATAGTCAGAACGCTAATGTGTGAGAGACAGAGCGAGAGCGAGGCGGAGGCTGTAGGCGGTTGGAAGGAGAGAGTGGTTGATTCCCTTCAGGCCCGAAGCTACCGCGAACTGTGGCAGAACCGCCGCAGAAAGCAGCTTCTCAGCATTGCCTTCCTTGCCAGACCTGCGCTGAAACAACGAGGCCTGCGCTTTGCCGCTGTAGGCGTTCGATGGCTCCGGGGCCGATTACACAGCCTTGAGCGGCTACCCAAGTGGGAAAGAGGGAGGAAGCCACAGGAGAGCAGCTCCTCCTCCTCACCGAGGGGAGGGTGCGGGCTTCCCTGGTTCAGGGCGAAGAGAGGCGGCGGTGGAGGAAGAGGTGGGAGTTCTCGCCCGTGAATTCCCAATTCCGAGGTGGCAGCCTCTGCAGATCCCGAGGAGACAGCGAGAGGGAGAGGAGACTTCCCCGGGTAAGCTGGATGCAGGCCGGCCAGGTAACCTTAGCAGAGGCAGCTCCTTCTTGCTTTTTTCTTTGTGGGGACGGACGAGATAGGATTAACCCGATGCTGGCAGGTTAGGAATCACCTCGGGGCGGTGGTCGGAAGTATGCAAGGGAGGTTCTGCGACTGGAAGGGCGTGAGGAGATTCGGCAGCCGTCGAGAGCAATCTGGGTTTGGGACACTTGTCTGTTCCCTGCTGATAGAGTGAGGCGACTTAGGACACTTAAAAAAATTTTTTTAAGAGCTGGCGTTGAGGGTACAACGAGACGCTCCTCTTTTCATATTCTTATGGGAATTGCTGTAGCAGAAGGCAAGAGATGTCCACCTAAAAGTTTCGAGGTGTTCGTACCGAGGCTTCCAACAAGGAAGGAGAGTGTAGGGGACAAAAAGCTGCTGAGGACAATCCGTCAGCCTCTATAAAAGGATGGTGGAGGTCCCTAAAAGATAGATATTCCCAAGTCTCCAAGCCAAAGAAAATGTACTTGCTTCCCCTAGAGAAGGTGTGAGTGGAAGTCAGTGTGGCCAGCTTTCAGCATATATGAATAGACACCAGCCCCCGACTGTAGAACTAAGCACAAAATCAAGATCACTTAAAGCTAATGAGTTACTCCCTGTCAAACTCGATTAGGGTGGTTGGTAACCTTTTCTGTTTATTTTTACATGTAAAGCAAGTTTCTTTATATGCCTTTATTGATTCTGAGTATGGAATGGAATGATAGTGGCTACTTTGACTTATTAATGCAAAGTATAAGGATTTTTGACTTAATGCAAATTATAAATTATAATTTTGGGGGTTGTGGAATAAATATAGGCTCACAATGGACAAAGGATATGGCTAGCTTGGAAATCTGGCTGTCTAGTATCATGCAGCATGGTTGAAAAGGTGTGCTGTTAAGCTTTCACCATTAGGAGGGCATATCAGATCACTCCTTTTTTGTTTTTCACTTTGAATGAATTAATCTGGAATACAAACCATTCCCTGGGTTATGTACTCTGTTACCAATATAGACAGAATAACAAGTGTTACATATGTAACGTAAGTGTTGGAAAAGCCCACCCTTTAGCCACTTTGTTGGTAGAAGAGGGGGTGCTTAAAGCTTGCAATCTTAAACCTTTCTGGGGAGTACATCCAGTTGAACTCACTGAGTCTTATAATTGGATAAATGTGCATTGGACTGAGCTAGAAGTGCGTTAAGGAATAACAGAGAGATCTTGAATATGCACCTTAGAAAATGCTCTGTTGCTTTTATACACATGATTAGCTAGTTATAATTACAATCCCCATATTCATCACATGAATATTCTCAGGGGGGTTCAAATTAAAATAATAAGAACAATACAAGAATTGCACAAAACCAGGAAAACTGTAAAGTAAATAAACATTAATCATAATTAAGATACAGCAGGTAAAACTTACATAGTGGCTAAAAGGTTTTAACGCTTGTGTGAATAAAAATGTGTGCCTGGAATCCGTGAGTGGATGGATGGGAAGAAACAGGCTAAAGCTGAATCCTGATAAAATGGAAGTACTGCTCGTGGGAGACAAAGGAAGGTTGGGAAATACTGACCTGGTGTTTAATGGGGTAAAACTGCCCCTGAAGGACCAGGTCCGCAGCCTCGGGGTGATCCTTGATTCCGGGCTGTCCATGGAGGCCCAGGTTTCATCGGTGTGCCGGGCAGCTTGGGGTCAATTGCGTCTCATCCGAAGGCTGCAACCCTATCTTCCTGTCCACCAGCTCCCACTCATAGTACATGCTCTGGTCACCTCTCGTTTAGACTACTGCAATGCGCTCTACGTGGGGTTACCCTTGAAAACAGTCCGGAAATTACAACTGGTACAAAACACGGCGGCTCGTTTACTTACGAATAGCCGCCGTTATGATCATATTACCCCAGTGTTATACAATCTCCACTGGCTTCCAGTTATTTTCCGGGCTCAATTCAAGGTGTTGGTATTAACCTTTAAATCCCTATACGGTTTCGGCCCAGTATACCCGCCCTACAAGATCTGCCACTCAGGGCCTTCTCTCGGTTCCGCCGACTAAAGTGGCTAGGTTGGTGAGGACTCGAGAGAGGGCTTTTTCTGTGGCAGCCCCCACGCTTTGGAACTCCCTCCCAGTGGATCTTCGACATGCCCCTTCCCTAGATATATTTCGCCGGGGCCTGAAAACTTGGCTTTTCCATCAGGCCTTTATGACCTTTGAGACTTCCAAGGTGAACTAGTCCTAGAACTGTAAAAACAATCTACTAAATACTGTAATTTTTGTATTATACTGTACTGGCTATATTGTTATTGTATTTTATTATGTTTTATTGTAAGCCGCCTAGAGTGGCCATTGGCTAGATAGGCGGCCTATAAATTAAAGTTTATTATCATTTATTATTATTAAAACACAATGCCAAAATGTCATTAATATAGGTGCCAAGCCACCCTTCTCAATGAAGAATGTCCCAAGAACTAGTTGGGACTACTTGCCACTCACCTTATCTCAGAAAGTTGGGGCACCATGGGGAGAGCTTCTGAGGATGATATTGGTCAGTCTGATACAGGAAAATATTATCTGACAAGTACTTGATTTTTAAGCTTTTAAAGTAAGCACTTTGAATTAAACTCAGAAATGGACCAGGAGCCAAGATAGTCCAAGCTCCCAGTCCCAGTTAGCTGTTTTGCAAAGTCCCATGTAGACCACATCTCAGTAACTGATAACTGAAACATTTACATGCATAAAGACTATGATAAAATAAGAGAGGCTAAACATTACACTTGCTAGTAATAATATTGTTTTGTAGCTAGGTTAACAGTTGCCTTCATTTCTTTTCAAGCATGCTGGTAAGAGCATATCAGGAACATAGCCATATATATATATCCTTCAGATTTGCACATTGCACAAAAGCAGAAAACTGCACAAGCAAAATTACAATTGTCTGACTGTGCTTTTGCACACTTTTTGCACATTTTTTTAAAAAACAAGGTGCACACGCAGCTAGCTAGCTGTGGGCATGCCCTGTCAGTACTTAATTGACATAACAGAATCAACAAATTAGAGGGCAGGGTCAAACACAAAAGGGAACACTACTGGTATGAGTAGGAAAGACCGAAGTTGCTTCTCATACATAAATTCAAATATGTGCAGGTGTGGACTACTGTGCTCTAATTCAAATGGGGAAAACATGGATTAACAGCTAAATAATGCTCAAATGCGGACAAGCCCCTTGTCCAAAACGTCTGGAGGGCACCAGGATGGGGATGGCTGCCCTGAAGGAAATGTGGGATATAAGTGAAATGATTCCAGCCTATTTTTTTGTAGAATAGGGGCAGGGAGAGAGAACAAATCGCAACTTTGCAAAAACAGCCTATCAGGCTACAGAAGCAAATTGTAGTTGCTGATGTAGTTACGTTGAATGGAAGTTTGAAAGGTACTGTATACAGTGAAAAGGCACAGTTTTGCTGTTGAAGAGAAATCTTTATAACTTCAGTATCTGGAAAGCATATTAAGAAGAATGACTGTTGGATTTGGAACTTTAAGTCTATAAAGGTTTAATTTAATTATTTTCATTGTTCTGTGTGTGTCAGTCATATATGTGAACTTTGTGTTTAGTGTTCAGCATCTTGCACAAGTTAATAATGGGGTTTATGCTAAGCTTGCAGTTACTTTTATATTCTGTTCACATTTGAGGTATATCTTTCAATTTTTCAAATTGTTCTTTATAACTGGCACTAGGGGGATGGGTTAGATCAGTGGTGGGGTACCTCTGACTCTTGAGATGTTGCTCAACTCCATCTTTCATCAATCCCAGCCAGCATGATCAAATAAGTCAAGGCTGATGGGAGTTGTAGTCCAACAGCATCTGGAGAGCCAAGGGTTCCCCACCCATGAGTTAGATGCTGAAAGGAAGGCAAAGTAGTTCTTGGCATTTAGATCAGAAGGACTTGTTTCTTAAATAAGTTCAATATTTGTTACAATCACATTTATTATAGTTACAGATAATGTAAAAATGTAGATTTATTATAGCTACAGATAATGTTTCATCATTTTAAACACATACAGAGAACCCACAAGTTGTTGCATCAGACAAAATGGAATATACAAGTGGGACTTGCAACAAAATGTTGCAGAGTAGAGTGCTCCTGTTCAGTGTGTTTCAGCCAGCCAGCCAGCCATGCCCTCCTACAGGACATTCCATTCCGACCCCCAACAGTCAGTCAGCAGTCTGTGGCCATTGAGCATGCTCAGTCTTCATTGCACTTTTGTGGTGATTTCCACCCCCTATGTTTTTTATGTTTTACTTGTATTTTTGCAAACCTCGGGGTTCTCTTCTTGTGGGTGGTGCTTTTTTGGCAATATAAGCAACAGTAATCATGCCTGAGGATTGGAAATAGAGAACTGAACATTATCTTGCCCTGCAGTCAGCTGAGAATTAAAGATGAATTTACTAAATTTTGACAAAGTTCTACAAGAGCAAATATGATAACTTCAAGTTGGATTTGCCAGTTTGGAATAAATTTATTATTATAATTTCATACAAATGTAGGGTCTAAGTATATGAAACTGAGAGAAAAAGGGGAAAACTTTAGGTTGGGTTTTTCTAGGTTATGCCACCCATGAATGTTCTACTGTGGGAAGAAGTTTTAATCCCTGTCATCAACTATTAGAAAATATATTATTACTTTGTATATACAGTCTGTTTCCTTGTTGCAGTTGTACTGTAGGAGGAAAGTCCATTAGGTCATTGATAGGTATGTTAATATACTTACAGTGAAATCCTAACCATGTCTTTTCAGAAGTAAGTCCTGTTGAATCCCGGGTAAGTGGATTTCAGATTGCAGCCTTAGTCAGTAATAGGATGTCTCCTTTATGTGAGCAGAAGGGAAATTACAACACATGCACACATATGCCTAACCCCCTACTATCTTCATAAGTTGGCTAGAAGATAAACAGATTGACAACTCACTCCTATACAAGTCTTTTCAGAAGTAAGCCCCATTTAGTTCAATAGGGCTTACTGCTAAGTAAGTGTATAGAATTGCATTCTCAGATTTGAATCACGTAGACCCCTTTTTAAATATGTGCAGGGCAAATTGAATGTATGCATAGCAAATTGAACATGTACATCAGGCTATCATGGAAACAAATCCTTGGTATGACTGCAGGACCACATTTACACAAGGTGAAATGAACAGATAGATAGCTATATCTACAGACACTTCTAGGAGGAGATTTTGGATCAGATGTATTGCAGTTCCTAGAAAAACTATTCCTGAGATGTTAGGTATAATAAATAATAATAAATTTAATTTCTTCGTCGCCTATCTGGCCAATGGCCACTCTAGGCGACTTACAAAATTGTTAGAATACAATTGATAAAATACAGTAATACAGGTAGTGTTAAATGTCTCACCGGTGTCTTAAAGGATTCCTCCCAGAACCCATACACGTGGTGTATAAACAGGGGTAGAATTCTATTGTCTACTCAGGTGTCAGACCTAGGTATGACTGAGAACCTGAACAGACACTGGTGGTAAATCCTTTTGCATGTTGACTGTGACCAAAACAATGGTTTCTAAATGTCTATAAATAAAAATCCTAAATTGGAAACATCCCAGAGAATACTGAGTGTTTGGAATCAGAAATTCAGAAGCTAAAGTTGGTGCTATAGGAAAGCATTGGAGGGACCTGAAGGGGGGCATGCTTGAGTACTGGTACTGGAAGGTCTGATACTTGGTGCTAGTTAGAAGCTGACGCAAAGGTTCCATGTGTTTAAAAACATACCAGTTTGTTGGCTACACAAATGAAATAAGAACATCAACAGACTCCTCCATTAGTATTTGAAACTCTGGAATTTGTAACTCTTTCACTTTGTAATTTGTGCCTTCTTGATCTTATTTTTCTTTGATGATGATAATTTATTAGTCACTTGATACTCGAAGGTCCCCAAGTGACTTACACAAAGTTAAAACAAAAACAAATAAAACACTATAAAAACATAACAATAGCATTCCCATGCAGCCACAGGAAGGTTTGGCAGCATATTAAAACAAAACATCTCAATCTATCAAATGTGTGGGAGAAAAGGTATGTTTTTATCTGGATAGGAATAGGAAGCATATGCATGCAGAACAGAAGCAAAAAAGGAGAAAAGTATAATATTTGGGCTTGGATCTTGATGTATAATGGAAGGATTGTAAAGTATTTTCCATAGATGATATCTGCAGCAGCAACTTAGTTCACTTGTACAGTAGGGCCCCACTCATACAGTGGGTTACGTTCTGGACCCCGCTGAAAAGCGATAACAACTGAAAGGGGGAACTCATTGAAAGAATGGTGCATGATGCCCCAAAACTGCCGTAAAAGCAGAACAAGCACCATATGAGTGGGGCTTTAGTCTAATTGCATCTATTTGAGACTGCTGCATTAGCGAAGCGCCGTAAAGCGGGGCTCTACTGTATTGCCTTATCTAAATCCATGCTCAAACAAACTTTCCAAATACATGCCACTGAAGAAGACTCATCTCAAGTCAAAACGCATCTGGCAAATTATTTGAGATATGTGGTGTATTTTATCTTTGCATTTTATTCCTCTGTATTAGAATACCTTTGTAATTTCTTACTGTGTTGTCATTGGGAGTGCATGTATATCTTGTCAGCACAGCAAGCAGTTTATATCACAATTTGTGGGAGTAAATTGCATGTACATTAGAAGTTGGTCAATATTGTGCATACTTCTGGCTATCAGCCATGGACCATATTTTCCATCATTTATTTCTGCATATTTTTCAAAATATATCATGTTTTATTATACTTTGACTTCATGTGTTCATATGTTTTTACCTGGAGCCAAAAAGATGTCAATGAAGGTTGTAGGCGGACTTCACTACGGAGCATATTCCACAGATAGGGAGACACAGCTGAAAAGGCCCTCTCCCTTGTCACCACCCTCTGAGCCTCCCTCAGAGGGGGGACCTGGAGAACAGCCTCAGAGGAAGATCTAAGGGTTCAGGTAGGTTCATATCAGAAGAGGTGTTCCAGAAGATATTGGGATCCTGAGCCATAAAGAGCTTTATAGGTCAAAACCAGCACTTTGAATTAGGCTTGGAAGCATACAGGCAGCCCAGTGCAATTGGAACATGATAGGTGTTATATGCTCTGTTCACCTTGAACCCATTCAGGCAGCTTCATTCTGCACTAATTGAAGCTACCAAACTATTTTCAAAGGCAGCTCCACGTAAAGTAAATTGCAGTAATCCAATCTTGAGGTTACCAGAGCATAGATTACAGTGGCCAGGTTATCCCTGTCCAAATAGGGTCACAGTTGGGCCACCAGCCTAAGCTGATGGAAGGCACTCCATGCCACTGAGACCACCTGTGCCTCAAGTGACCACAGGGGATCTAGGAGAACCCACAAACTACAAACCCATTCCTTCAGAGGGAGTGTGACCCCATCTAGGGCAGGCCACACACCACTCAGCTGGTCAGAGAAACCACCTACCACCAGCATCTCAGTGTTGTCTGGATAAAGCTTCAGTTTACTGGCCCTTGTCCAGTCCTTATCACAACCAAGCACTGATTCAATACATCTACTGCCTCACCTGTAGAAGATGAAAAGGAGAAATAGAGCTGTGTGTCATCACCATACTGATGACAATGCACTCCAAAACTCTGTATGACCCCATTCAGTGGTTTCATGTAGATGTTAAACAACATGGGGGACATAAATGACCCCTGCAGGACCCCATATTGGAGAACCCATAGAGCTGAGCATTGCTTCCCAAGAACCACCTTCTTGAGCTGGCCATCCAAGTAGGAACAGAACCACCACAATGTGGTGCCGCCGGTATCCGACACAGGTCATTGTACAGGGCGACCAAGGCAATTTCCATATGAAACCCAGGCTTGAATCCGGATTGAAATGGATCTAGAAAATCTGTCTCCTCTCAGAGTACCTGGATTTGGTTGGCAACCACCCTCTCGAGAAGGGGGATATTTGCTACTGGTCTAAAATTCTTAAGCTCTTCCGAGCCCAGGGAAGACTTCTTCAGGAGTGGTCTTACTATCTCCTTCAGGCATCCTGGGAACACTTGTTTTTGGAGAGAAGCATTAATTTTCTCCCTGGCTCACCCAGATGTGCCCTCTGTGCCAGATTTTATCAGCCATGAAGGGCAAGTGTCCAAGACACAAGGGGTTGCACAGACCCAACCAAGTAACTTGTCCATGTCCTCAAGCTGCAGCAACTGAAACTCATCTAATGACATTGGATAAGAAAACACTCCTGACACATCACCTGGATTGTGAGCATCAACAATGGAGTCCAAATCCCAGCTGATGGAAGTGATTTTATCCTCAACAAGCACGACACAGCAAGCTTTAGATGGCTCTGCCACCTCTCCAGGGCCAGTATGTAATAAGCCCTTAGCCAGTCTAAACAGCTCAGCTGGACGGCAAGCTGAAGATGCAATGGAGGCAGAGAAGTAAGTTTTCTTCAGCACCTTCACTGCCACTGAGTAGGCTTAGTGTTTGGTTACATTCGTTAGGAGTTTTTCTCCACCTGCGCTCAAGCCATATCCCTTCTCTCTTCATTGCTCTTAGCGCTGGGGTATACCATGGAGTTGTGCCACTTGGGAGAAGACACACAGAGGCAGTCATGTCAATCATCCATCATCTCTGTATTCCACAGATCAACCAGGGCTTTGACAGAAGAGCTGGCCATGCCAACTAGAAAACTCTCCAGAGCCCTCTGAAAACCAATAGGATCCATCAGTCTTTAGAGGCGGACCATCTTAATAGATTTACTACCCCTGCAGAGGGAAAAGGCCACTGTAATTCTAAAGCTCAACAGCAGGTGATCAGACCATGACACAGGGACTGTTTTTATGTCCCCCACCTTCAGATCACCCTCTCTCTGCATGACTGAGAAAACCAAATCCATAGTGTGCTCTGCTACGTGTGTTGGCCTGATTCTAACCAACAGAGATGACTTGGTGGATGAAGTGGCAGTTACGGGGACTCTGGGAGAAAGTGACTATTCTATACTAGAGTTCTTGATTTTAAAGGAAGCAAAAGCTGAGGATAGCCATATGCCTACCCGAACTTCAGGAAAGCCAATTTTAATAAACTCAGAACAATAGTAAGTAAGGTTCCATGGCAAGCAACCCTAATGAGAAAAGGAGTCCATGTTGGGTGAGAGTTTCTAAAACAGGAAATTCCAAAGGCACAATGGCAAACAATTCCATCAAGGAAAAAAGGGGGAGGACAGCAGAAGAAGCCAATGTGG